>NC_083281.1:15950044-16269196 GCF_963506605.1 Zootoca vivipara | reverse complement strand
GGGCGGCTTCTGCGATTCTGGGAATGTCTCGGGGACACGGGGACGGGGGGACACGGGGAGGGTAAGTGATTTTGCACTATGAGTTGTTGCTCCTTGGAGGCACCTTGCAAATGGCCAGTGGGCCTCTGCTTGGGAGAGAATGGAGAAGGGCAACCATTCAAAGTAGATTATAAAAGGCCAAGAGTCTGGCTGGGCATTAAAAAGAGGCAGAACCGTGTCATCATTAAAGGGATGCCGGACAATCCATGTTGAATTACTGTAGAAATTGGAGTTCTTGGTGAAGTCCAGAAATAAACAGTAAATTGTAAGAACTCGGTCCAGTAGGAAGATGAATTTCAAGTAAATCTTTAAAAGGTTTTATTTATGTAATGATGAATTCAAATAGGAATCACTTGGTACACACTAACCATTAAAACATTCCTTCAGTAGCACCTTAAAGACCAACTAAGTTTTTATTTTGGTATGAGCTTTCGTGTGCATGCACACTTCTTCAGATACGATTCTGGGAATTATCTGAAGAAGTGTGCATGCACACAAAAGCTCATACCAAAATAAAAACTTAGTTGGTCTTTAAGGTGCTACTGAAGGAATTTTTTTTATTTTGCTTCGACTCAGACCAACACGGCTACCTACCTGTCATTAAAACATTGCTGATGAAGAATTGTCGAAACAGGGCCTTGTCCTGGGATTTTTTCACTGGAATTTATTTTTATTCGCCTATCATACTGGAATTGATTCCTATCTGAATTCATCATTACATAAATAAAACCTTTTGAAGATTTACTTAAAATTCATCTTCCTACTGGCCCGAGTTCTTGCAATTTACTGTTTATTTCTGGACAACCCATGTGTCACGTTCTGCTCCTTAGTGAGTGGCAAACAGCTCAGTGCTTCTCTACTTACCCTGAATAGTATGTGTTATCCACCCATGCCTTTACTCCTTTTAGTCCAATCCAAAGTGGCGTTGAACGCAGAGAGTTCTAGAGTTACGAGAAGAAGCAAAACACTGAAGTCCTGAGTGACCAGCTTCACGCCAGATCTACTGTGGGAAGGAGGGCGGGAGGGGGCTGCTAGTTTGATGGCTGGGTGGGAATGCCTTCCTAAATGGGGCTCACTCAATTTCCCTCTCAGCGGGAAGACAGCTGAGGGAAACCCTCCCCGCACCCACCCCAAAGACAAGAGGGTCATGTTGAGGTCTCACAGAGCTCTTTGCTGCTGTCTGTTCTACTACTTTCCTGAGGTTGAAACTGTAGGGAGAGGGAATGTGTTTCCTGCTCTGGGACAAGAGGAGCCACAGGTCGGCAGAAGCCTCGGAAATGGCACATCCTTATCACAGCCCTTGCCTCATTTCGCAGCTCTCGCAGGTGGCAAGAAGGAGTGACAGAAAGAGAAAAACCAGGAAGGCAGGGGCCCAATCCTTCCCTGCACCCTTTCCGCTCTGATCTGCAGGCAGTCTGCATCCCTCAACAGAGGGGCGGCAAAGTTGCAACAGGATCCCTTCCGCTTCTTAAGATTGGCTGTGATGTGAACACAACATTTCCCTCACCCTTTCTCCTTTCTGTGCTATGAACATGGAGTGGCCTTCAAGTTCCCCCTTCAGGACTGACAGTGGAGCCCCTCCCTCACCCCACCCATTAGGCCATGCTACCCATTTTCACCAGACCATTAAGACTTGGGAACGCTGCAGCTCCTCAGCACTCCAGGGGTCTCTCAAAACAAGCAGCAGGGATCCGTTCCTCACACAGTCAAAGAAGCTTTCCCACCAAGTCCTCTTTTCCGTTGAAACCCACAGGCATGTCCATCGGAAGAGCTTCCACTGAGGGGGGCAGCAGCCTGGGAAGGAGACACAAAGGGGCAGGAGAGGGTCTTGGCTGCAGCTCTTCCCAGCTGGGCTCAGGGCACCTCAGAGACCCCCAGCCGATGTGGTGAGATCCTATTTGTTCAGAGGCCACAACAGGGGCGTACCCAGGATCAAAATTAGGGGGCGGGGGGCGGGAGGGGAGGGGCCACAGTGGGAATGTGGGCGGGGCTACGTGGCCTGCGTCCTCCCAGCTCTTCTGAGGAGGCAGCCCCAGGCTCTTGTTCCCGGCGCGAAGCTCCAGAGGCGCGCGGGGAACGCAAGCCCGGGGCTGCCTCCTCCGCGCCTCCCAGGTCTTCCGAGGAGGCGGCCCCAAGCTCCCGTTCCCGGCGCGAAGCTCCAGAGGTGCGCGGGGAACGCGAGCCTGTGGCTGCCTCCTCCACTTACACTCCCCGCTCCCGCTTAGCGCTCCTCCAGAGGTGCGCTGGGAGCCGGAGCCTGGGGCTGCCACGCTGCGCCCCTTAGCCTTTTGCTTCTAGGGGGGGCAATTGCCCCCTCCTGCCCCCCTGCCCACGGCACTGGTCGCCCCCTCTGGGCAGCTCGCCCCATCCCCCGGGTGCGCTGTTTCTGCCCCGAGCGCAGACGGCTCAGCCTCCTCCTCTGCTTCCCACCCGGCTCCCCACTGTGCCTCCTGGGCTGGCTCCGCAGCCACTGTCCCTGGCTGAGCTGCCCCTGCAGCTGCTCTGCATAGACATCAAGGCACCCAGCCAGAAAAGTGAGTGTGAGTGCCTCCATCCGGGGAGAAAGTGGGGGGAGGGAGGATCTTGGAAGGGTTGAAGGAGCCTGCAGAGTGTGTGTGTGTGTGTGTGCGCGCGTTTGCTGCTGCTGACTGACTGTATTTCGAATTGGGGGAGTGTCTGTTTCTCCTGCTGCAGGGGAAAAAACTACAAAGAAGTGACTTCTTGGTGGGGGTGGTCGGGGTGGGGTGGCGAGAACAAGCGAGGATCCCTCCGTCTCTTAGGTTTACACCCCACCGCTTTTGCAGCTTTATAGTGGGAGGGGGAGAGGAGAAAGTGCGATGGGTTATGGAAAGGGGAAAGGGGGGAGGGCTGGTCTGTTTCTTTCTGGCTGGGGCCGCGCGCCCCGCTTTTTGCATTGAGATTTCTTCTTTCTTTTTAGCTTGGGGGGGGGGGGCAGCTGGCTTCTAGAGTAGGGCAGCTGCCCTAACTTGCCCCGTGGTGGGTACGCCCTTGGGCCACAAGCTCCAGAAGCTGATCTGTGCTAGGTCTGCAGGGTGGCAGGGATCATTTGGGAACAAATGAGGACTCATCCACACTAACCTTTTGCCCCTCACTTCCTGGGCAGAATTTTCCCAGTCTGTATCCAAGCCACTTTCCCCGGGAAAATCCACTCTTTAATGCTGAATTGGAACAAATGGCAATTCGGGTTTTCTAAAGATTGCCATTTGCACCGATTCAGCGCTAAAGAGCGGGTTTTTGTAGGGAAAAGGGGAAAAACATACACTCTTACGAACTCCTTGCTTGACTGCAAAGCCATGCATTTAGACAGATGGAGGCATCTGTGAGACATTTAATTTACCCCAGAGCCCGTACTTGGGTGATATTAGTAGCAACCCAAAAACCACAAAGGTTAGTCCTCTCTAGGTTCATCTCAGGCCAGAAATAAAAGTCCCTGCAATCCAGCTCAAATTTATTTACTACCCTTATTGGCATGCTGCATAACAAAAGCTCTTACAATAAATAATACAATTTGGGAGGGAAACAGGATAAAGGTAAAGGTAAAGGTACCCCTGACCATTAGGTCCAGTCGCGGACGACTCTGGGGTTGCGGCGCTCATCTTGCTCTATAGGCCGAGGGAGCCGGTGTTTGTCCGCAGACAGTTTCCGGGTCATGTGGCCAGCATGACTAAGCTGCTTCTGGCGAACCAGAGCAGCGCACGGAAACGCCGTTTACCTTCCTACCGGTATTTATCTTCTTGCACTTTGACGTGCTTTCGAATTGCTAGGTTGGTAGGAGCAGGGACCGAGCAACGGGAGTCACCCTGTCGTGGGGATTCGAACCGCCAACCTTCTGATCGGCAAGCCCAAGAGGCTCTGAGGTTTAGACCACAGCGCCACCGGCATCCCAAAAAATAGGATATAAAACTGTAAAATCAAGGGATGTGTTAACCCTGATGGCATTCTCCTAAGACTGCCAGTCATTGTGGCCAATTGATGTTTGTTTTGACCTAATGTTGCTTGATACTTTAACATACCCTCCAACATTTCTCTGATGAAAATAGGGATGCCCTATTCCATGTTGTTGTTGTTGTTGTTGTTGTTGTTGTTGTTGTTGTTATTATTATTATTATTATTATTATTATTATTTTATTATATGTATCCTGCCCACCTGACTCAGTTGCTGCAGCCACTCTGGGTGGCTTCCAACATACTGTACATAAAAAACATAATAAAACATTAAATATTTTTTAAAAACTTTCCCTATGCAGGGCTGCCTTCAGGTGTCTTCTAAAGGTTGTAAAGTTACCTATCTCCTTGACTCAGAGGTCGCATAACTCCAAACCCTCCAACATTTATTTGATGAAAATAGGGACATCCCAGGGAAAAGCGGGACACTTTGGGATCAAATCATAAACTTGGATGGTTTCTGTAAATCCGGGAATGTCTGTGGAAAATAGGGATACTTGGGAGGGTCTGCTTTATTCCTTCTGCTTCCATAATTTTTTGCCCCTGGGCTGGACCCAACGGTCAGGGGTCCCTTTACCTTTACCTTTACCAGCAACATGGAAAGATTCTTTAGTTTGGCAAGCACTAGTAAAAGGAGGGGAATCTCCAATTGCGGTGGGGGCAGAACGGGGGAATCTCAGTCTGGTGATTCATGAACCCTAGCCCAGCGCAATTGAGGATTCCCTTCCCCCCCCCAGCAGAAAGAATGTGGTTGGTCAAAGGAGCTGTGGGCTCAAAATGTTGAAAACCAGTGTTCCAGGGGGATTCTGGTAAGTAAAACAGTTGCCACTAGAGAGAAATCAGCAGCTAAAAAGAAATGAAGAGCAACATGTGAACGGATGGTAGTTTTGACAACAGAAACGAAGGCAGAGATTTATCTCATCGCCCACATTTGCTAGAGCATCAGAGCATGAAGAACGCTCAGCCGCCATCACACAGACAGTGCAGGAAGTGTGAGCACATGTCTTTTGTGTGCAGGTTCTGCAGGGCAAGAATCATCCGCATGCCTGAAATAGTACGTGGTGCAATGCAGCCCCATAAGAGGAAACTCGTGCTGAATTTCCCATCTCAAACTGGCCAGTAGAGGCAACGAGCAGGTATCCGAAAAAGTTAGGAAAACGTTTCCGAGTATAACGGCCGTTCGACAGCGGAGCAGACTCCCTTGGGAGGTGGCGGGCTCTCCTTCCTTGCAGGTTTCCAAAGAGAGGTTGGACGGCCATGGATTCTATAGCTGCGATTCTTGCATCGCAGGGGGTTGGACTAGAGGACCACTGGGGGTGCCTTAAAAGGTAAAGGGTAAAGGGACCCCTGACCGTTAGGTCCAGTCGCAGACGACTCTGGGGTTGCAGTGCTCATCTCGCTTTACTGGCCGAGGGAGCCGGCGTACAGCTTCCAGGTCATGTGGCCAGCATGACTAAGCCGCTTCTGGCGAACCAGAGCAGCGCACGCAAACGCCGTTTACCTTCCCACCGGAGCGCTACCTATTTATCTAATTGCACTTTGATGTGCTTTCGAACTGCTAACCTATTTATCTACTTGCACTTTGACTTGCTTTCAAACTGCTAGGTTGGCAGGAGTTGTGACCGAACAACGGGAGCTCACCCCGTCGCGGGGATTCGAACCGCCGACCTTCTGATTGGCAAGCCCAAGAGGCTCAGTGGTTTAGACCAGAGCGCCACCCGCCTTCCGACACTACAACACTACAATTCCATGATTCCCGGCAGCAGCAATCAGCAAGGGGAGCTCTCCCAGCCTGGCTAGGAAAGGGGGCAAACTGGACGTACCGATCTGCTGGCATGATCTGGCGTGAGTCAGATTGGTCTCCATCTCCAGGTTTTTCTCTTCCAGTCTGCCCTTGTCCTGCCGCAGGAGGGTCTGGTTGCTCTCTGCTTGCCTCAGCTCTTCCCCGGCGAGCTCGAGTCCCGCCTCGGCCTCTCGTAGCATCTCCCGGGCCTGAGCCAGGCTCTCCTCCTCGGTTCTGATCCTCTGGGCCAAGGTGCTGCTGTTTGCCGCATGGGCTTGGGAAGCCTCGTGGAGCTGCCGGGAGACCTGCCAGTCTGCAAAGCACAGGCCAGGGGAGGGAGATGACAGGGGGGGGCAACAAGGCTGTTCCCGCTGGGGCTCTGAGCTGGGCTGCAGGCAGCAGGGCAGAGAGGCTGGATTACCGCAATGCACTCTCTATGGGGCTTCCCTTGCGTTTGGTCCGGAAGCTGCGGTCACTGCAAAATGCTGCCGCACAATTGCTAACAGGCGTGAGGCCTCGTCGGCTTAGAAAGTTTTAATCTGTTCAAGTATTTTAACTGTTTGTATGTTTCAAAGTATGGCTTTGAATTTTTTTCTTGATTGTCTTGTTTTGGGGTTGTTGTTGTTTTTAAAAAAAGACAATCCAGCGGTGTATAAATTTTATTAAATAAAATAATAAATAAATCCCCACTTGGCCATGAAGTCTACTAGGTTTGACGTTGGGCCAGTCACTGCCTCTCGGGCTGAAAGTTTTTAATCATTGCTGTTAATTTTGCCGGGGGGTGGGTTGGGTTGGGGGAGTGTTTTACAGTTGAGCGATGCATACATTTTATAAAATAAAAATAAATAAAGACACACCCAGAGCTGTTCTGGGTCCATTTTGAAGAAATCCTCACTTAGGCTATGTGAAATTGCCATTTCCCCCCTCTCTCATTCCCCTGGAGGGGAAACTGTTGGAAGCTGGAGGCTTCCTGCCTCTGAATACCACTGAGCTGGTGTATTCAGGTCCTGCCTGCAAGCTTCTTCCCACCATCTCTGATTGACCACTGTGCAAACAGGATACTGGACTTGGATGGACCACTGGCTTGACCCAGCAGCTAGGCTCTTCCTATGGAGGCCTATTGAGATAGCAGAACCTCCATGCCCAGGCACAGTCTACCTCCGAATACCAGATCATGGGGAACAACAGTTGGAGAATACATTTGCACACAGGACCTGCTTTGGGGCCTCCCTTTTGGGCACCTGGCAGTCCACTGTTTGAATGTTTGGCCTGATACAGCCCGAGAGCTCTTTTTAGATATTGGTGCTCTCATGGGAACATAGCTGCTACTGAGCACCAATGGCTCCAGGTAAATATGAGGCTATTTGAGCAGGCATTTGGCCTCTCTCGGCTCATGCAGTTACGTTCTCTGTATTATTATTATTATTATTATTATTATTATTATTATTATTATTTATTTGTACACTGCCCATCCAGCTAGGTTTCTCCAGCCACTCTTGGTGGCTTCCAACAAAGATCAAGATACATTAAAATGTCACACATTAAAAACTTCCCTAAACAGGGCTGCCTTCAGATGTTTTCTAAACGTCAGGTAGTTGTTTATCTCTTTGACATCTGATGGGAGGGCGTTCCACAGGGCAGCATAGCTGCCAACTCTCCTGTATTCCCTGGAAAAACCCCGTTTTTGTTCGCAGCTGAAAACACGGATTTTTTTGTTTTTTCCCGGTTTATTCTGGCGCAACGGCCATTTTGGAACTGGGCGAAGCATGCTCAGAAGTGACTTTTGATGCAGCTCTGCCCAGTTCCAAAATGGCTGCAGTGCGACTTCTGGCGCGGCGGCCATTTTGGAACTGGGCAAAGCAGCATAAAAGTCGCTTCTGAGCATGCTCCGCCCAGTTCCAAAATGGCGGCAGCGCTACTTCCGGTCCAGTCCCTTATTTCTCCCACACAAACTTGGTAGGTATGCAGGGCGGGCGCCACCACCGAGAAGGCCCTCTTCCTGGTTCCTTGTAACTTTGCTTCTCGCAGCGAGGGAACCGCCAGAAGGCCCTCGGCACTGGACCTCACTGTCCGGGCAGAACAATGGGGATGGAGACGCTCCTTCAGGTATACTGGGCCGAGGCCGTTTGTATATTGCTTGATTCCACATCAGGCTGTGTTTCGGTTAAATACCGTGTTGCTGAAAGTTGCTCCTCAACCCTGTGAATTCTGAAGAGCGGCAAGTTACCAACAACTTAAATAAATACTCACAACGGACTGCGAATCCGACAGTGGTGGCAAAGAAGAAGAGGGAGGCAGCCAGGAGGGCCACAGCAGCGTAGTAGGTTTGACGTCTCGGCCCTAAAAGAGAAACCCGGGGAGGGGATAAACTCTGGAACTCCCTCCCACAAGAGGGTTGAGAAACCCAAAAGAGGGTTGGGAAAATTCATGGAGGAGGAGAGGGCTATCGAAGGTTCTTAGCCACAGTGGCTCTGCTCAGTCTCCACAGTTGGAGGCAGTAAATGCTTCTGAATCCCAGTTGCTGGAAACTGAAGGAGGGGAGAGTGTTGTGCTCAGATCCCGCTTGGTGGTTTCCCTTTGGGGCACCTGGTTCTTAAAAGAGGTCTTATGGCTACCTGCCAGGGATTCTCGAGTTGTGATTTCTGCAATGCAGGGGGTTGGACCAGAGGACCCTTGGGCGCCACCTTCCAAATCTACAATTCTATGATCCCTCCCCCTATATAAGAATACGAATATAAGAATAAGGACACTGAACTCAGCAGCAAAACAGAGAAGTGTACAAGAAACCTCCTATGTATGCAGAACATTTAGTTCCTAAGAGTTCAGAAGCTGTGCAGGTCCCCTGTTGCCACAGGGGCTGTTGTTATGCTTTTATTGGAAAGATAACCTACCACCCTCCCTTTCCTAAAAGATAGTCCAAGGCAGCAAATGACATCACTACTGGAATAAGAACTAAAGCATTAAACACAATAATTGCCTCCTGTGTCAAGCCCATGTAGTCCTGCAGACACTTCTTTCATTACCCAAACGTCTCAGGGAGGGTAATATCAATTACTGTAGAGTGCAATGTTTAAAACAGTTTAAAACAAAATACAGTCACACAAAAATAAGGTGGGTTCTTAAAAACACCCACCGCCAGGGTCAAAAGCCAGGGGGAAGAGGTGTGTCTTCAGCATCCTCTGGAAGCTGTGCAATGAGGGGGCCACCACAAAGGAGGCCCTCTCCTGCTTGACCACCCCAGAAGCCTCAGAGGGGAGAGGAGCCACCAAGAGGGCCCCCTCTGCCAATCTCAACACCTGAAGGGGTCTGCAGGTAGGAGGCAGTTTTTCAGGCACCTTCCACCCAGTCCTCACGGGCAGTAGGTCTCCCTGGCAGGAGCAATACCTACCTCACCAGGGCAATACTCAACACTCACCTTTTGCAGGCTCTAAGCTGCTTGGGGCCTTTTCTTCCTCAGGCCTGGGCCCCTGGACATTCTCGTAGGAAAGCTCCTCCTCAGTTGTCTCTGGAAAAGGAGATCGGGGTGAGGCCCGGCCCGGGAGGGGAAGGGAAGCAGCAGCAAACTTTGCAGTAGTATTTAAAAAGCTGCAAAGGAGTTGGAGGTCTGGACAGAAAGTCTCACAGTACCTTGCCACTGGATCTTCTCCAGAGGAACCTTCCCGAATCTCAGGTCAGCGTAGGTCACACCCTGAGACATCCTGGGGATGGGAGAACCCGGGTCACTGCTCTCGCAGCGGCCGAGAGTGATTTATGGTACTTTGGAGGGAGTGGGGAGGAAGCCCTCAACCCACTGGGAAGTCA
Organism: Zootoca vivipara; assembly: GCF_963506605.1. Lineage (NCBI taxonomy): Eukaryota > Metazoa > Chordata > Lepidosauria > Squamata > Lacertidae > Zootoca > Zootoca vivipara. The sequence continues at coordinate 16,259,607 of NC_083281.1, read as the reverse complement.
CTTGGTCTCTGCTGAAACTTGTGGAGACCAGGTGGGGTCAGCCATGCATGAGTAGAAACCCTCCCTTGACTGTGCTGTCATTTGAGAAGTGAAAGTCTTCTCTCATCTCTAACTTTCTCTTCATTTCTGTTTCCCAGGGGGAGCGGGGGCAGCAAAAGGCTGCTGAGATTGGCAAGTGATTCTCCGATGTGTAGTTTTTGAGATGTGCTGTAGGAGTCTAAGAAGAGCCTGCTTGGCTAGGCCAGTGGCCCATCTGCCCCGGCATCCTGTTCTCACAGTGGCCGGCCAGAAGATGCCCAATATGGGAAGCCAGCAAGCACAGGAGCCCTTTCCCCTCCAACGGTGGAGGGCAGAGCACAGCCATCATGGCCAATAGCCATCAATACCCTTCAACAAGCAGGATTGAAACACAAGAGTGCTTTCTCCACTCTCGTGGCTTCCAGCAACTGGGATTTGGAAGCCATCCTGGTTAGTAGCCGTCAGTAGCCCTCTCCTCCTCCATGAAATTCCCTTGTCCTCTTTTAAAAACCATCTACGTTGTCTCCTGTATGAGGTGTTGGAATTTGGAAGGGAGCAAATCTGTAATTAAAATGTAAACCTCCTGACCCACGTGTGCGAGACAAGCGGACGGAAAGCCTTTCAGCAGAGTAAAATATCAGTGTGTTTTTCAGCTTATTAAGAAGCTTAGGAATATTATTTGTTTAATTAGTTTGTATACCTCCCTTCATCCAAAGTTCACAGGGTGGTTCACAACTGGCTATTATTATCTGTTGATATTTCCTACAGGAGGGAGTTCCGCAGATTAACTAAACACTGCACAAAGTCCTCTCTCTTTTATCTGTCCTGAATCTTCCAGCATTCATTTTCACTTTCCACGATTTCTACTACTGCAAGATAGGCACAAAACCCTTTCTCTACTGTCCTTCTCTGTTCTATGCATCAGTTTACTAACTTCTATCATGCCGCCACCTGCTCGCCTTTTCTCTAAACTAAAAAGTCCCCAATACGGCAACCTTTCCTCATAGGGGAAGCCTCTCCATCACCCTTGGCCATTTTGGCTGCCCTTTTCTAAAACCTTTTCCACCTCTACAATGCCCTTTTTGAGGGGAGGCGACCAGAACTGTACGTGGTATTCCAGCAGTCACACCATAGATTGCATAATGGCAATTGGGAAAGTCGTAGAAGAGTCCTTAAAATCAGGGATTAGATTACAACTGTGTACATTACTGGCAAAAAATGCAGGCTAGGTCATTTTCTCAGTTTGGATTGAAGCTGGTTGGGGGTGAAATCAAAATGCAGTATTTCGTAAGAAACATGATAGATATGGATTGTGGCTAATATGTGCACAGTGTTTCCCAAACCACCGATGAGAGCACACTGCATGCAGAGCAAACAGACTTGGTCTCAGATGGAGTTTCAGAACTGAGGCAAGTGCTTTTTGAGGTAAGTGCCTAGACCAGGGGTTCCCAACAAAATTTTCTCGAGGACCCCTCATCGAGCCGGTATTGTGACAAGGACCCCCATTAATTCCTAATCCTAAAATTAAAAAGTGAGCGCGCACCAGGGAGGAGGGAGGGGAATGGAGAAGACAGGGTATCTGCGCAGTAGCGCACAAATGGAGCAGATGCACGCAAAGCATCTTGGGGAGGTGAGCGTTAGTAGAATGCGCGCGCTGCCTCTTTGCAAAACAGTAGTGTTTGTAAAGCGCCACCTAACGGCATACAGCAGAACTACTGCCTCTATCTAATTCTAGTTTTGCGCTAGACTCTGCTCATGCAGGAAGCGGCCAAAACAAAAAATCTGTTATCATACGAAATATATTTAATATATTTTTAAATATATTTTTTATTCTAATAGCATCTTGCGGACCCCTCTAGCATAGCTCGCGGACCCCTGGGGGTCCTCGGACCAACTGTTGGGAACCACTGGCCTAGACTTTGAAATTCCCTTCCTAGAGAAGCCAGGCTGGCTCCCTCCTTGCTGCCAAGATCTTATTCCAACAGGCTTTTGGGGAATGACTGCTTGTAATGAGGAGAATGGTGCCATGTTGATGTCTCTATAAAATGTTTTAATTCTATTAATGTTCAATTGTTTTCTTACTGACTGGCTCTCCCCTTTAGGCTTTTAGCTGTTCTTATTTTTTATCTGTAAGCCATCGTGAGTATAAATAAATATATACTAACAATAATAAATGCGGGGTGGAAGGAAAAAGCATTTGGGTTGCAGCATTTTGCTCTTTCTTGCCTTTTTGAAATACCTTCAGTTATTTCAAAAGCTTTGTTAAAAATAAAAGTGTCTTGGCAACTTGCTGCTCCTCTCTGAAGCAGGGGGCTCCCTATGGAGGGAAAGAGGCAGGCAAGAGAGGGCCTCCTTCAGACCTATGAATTACATTTACTTTATTTATTTATTTATTTATTTATTATACTGCACTTCATCTGAAGATCAGAGGGCGGTTCACAACATTAAAATACAGAATAAGAGCACGAAATACATAAAATAAAAGCAGAAGCAGACCAAGAAGCCCCCACCCTCCCACAACACATTTAGGAGGACATTGAATGTTGGTCCGCCCAAGGCCTGGCTTCGCATTTTGAGCATTTGTAAGGTCTCTCTTCAATGTGCATTCTTTTACGATTAAAAAGATTGAAAGGATTTTTTTTAAAAAAAGATTGAAAGGAGAAGCAGAACCCTTGTCGCAGGCCAAGCATTCTTATGTCCTCACCACTTCATGGGTTCTCTGGTGTGCAATAAGCTGTGTGCTGAACTGGAAGCCCTGCTCACATTCCGAGCATTTAAAAGTCCTTTTGTTAGTGTGAACAAGTTGATGTCTAACAAGGTTTGATTGAGAACTATACCCTCTACCACAGTCTGAGCACTTGTGCAACTTCTCTCCTGTGTGGCTTCTCTGTTGTGCAGTAAGCTGTGTGCTAAGCTGGAAGCTCTGTTCACATTTGTAAGGCCTCCCTTCAGCGTGGATTTTTCGATGTTTAACAAGGCCCGACAGAGAAGTATACCTCCTATCACAGTCTGAGCACTTGTGTGGCCTCTCCCTTGTGTGGCTTTTCCAATGCACTTTAAGGCTGTTTCTGTAATAGAAGCTCTGCCCGCATTCTGAACATTTAAAAGGCTTCTCTTTAGTGTGGATTCTCCGATGCACACTAAGGTTGGAATGAGAAGTATACCTCTTGCCACAGTCTGAGCACCTGTACGGCCTCTCCCCTGTGTGGGTTCTCTGGTGTGCCTGAAGGCTGGTGCTGTAATTGAAGCTCTGCCCACATTCTGAGCATTTATACGGCCTTTCTCCAGTGTGGGTTCTTTCATGTTCGATAAGCTTTGCCTTGTAACAGAACCCTTTCCCGCACACTTGGCACACGTACGGTCTCTCCGCGGTGTGGGTCACCTGGTGTACGGTAAGGCTTGACTTGCGCATGAAGCTTTTTTCACACCGCTCACATTTATAAGGGGTCTCCCCCGTGTGAATTCTCCGGTGGTCCGTAAGGGCAGAATTGCGCTTGAAGCTTTTCCCACACAGCTCGCACTTATAGGGGGCCTCTCCTGTGTGCACTCTCTGGTGCTCCGTAAGGTTTGACTTGGATTTGAAGCTTTTCTCACACAGGCTGCACCGAAAGGGTCTCTCTCCCGTCTTCTGGGTTCTGTGCGCAATGTTCCCATTCGCCTCTCTGGGCTCATGTCCCGCTGGCAGCATCGCACAAGGTCCTCCTTCGTGCATATGATCACCTGCCAAACTTCTGGCCTCCCCGTTGCCGTTTTCCTTCTGCGGCTGCCTCTCTTCGACCGAACACAGAGCCTGGCCTGCCTCTTCATCCTCCTCCTCCTTTACTACCACCTGGAGGGAGCGCAGGACTTCTTCGAACTGCCCCGGTTCTCCTCTCCAGGCAGGATCCGAGGGGTCCGGGGAGCTGCTTCCTCCCAGAGAGAGAACATTTGCGTAGTTCTCCAGCGTGACCTCCTTGTATAGAGCCCTCTGCCACGGGCCCAGGAGGTCCCACTCGCCCGGGCTGAAGCGCACGGCCACCTCCTCGAAGGACACCCGGAGCGAGGAGCGGGACAAGGCAGGCGCTCCGGGAAGCGAAGGCTCCGGCATCGCTTCCTCGGGCGCCATGGCTCAGGGCGAGGAGTCCCGAAAGACCTCTTCCCCCCTCCGCTTCACCCTGAGGGACGCTTCCGGCGGAAGCCCAACGCGGACTGCCATAGAGGACGGGGGATAGAGTGACTTCCGGCTCCTAATTGGGTCTATGGCGGGGCCCCAAGTTAAAACCGGAAGTGGGTGTAAATTAGTATTTCCTGAGTCAGTTGACTGTGAGGGAAATAAATGTTTGAGAGCTTTTTTATACGTATGTATATTTAACATTCTGGAGGTGGAGTCGCCACAGAGACAGGAAATGCCTTGACTAGCGGCTTCTTAACCATAGAGTTGGGAGAGAAGGAAGAGGCGTGCCCATGGCTAGAGCGTCCGGAAGAAGAAACATCCGGGTTCCTCTCGGGAAACGATAGCCGCCGGAAAGAGCGGCCTCGGCGTCGCCTCACGCGTTGCCCGCCCCGCGCCCCTTTCCACTACTGTATTCGGATTAAATGCATTGGCGGCTAAAGAAGACTCGGTGGCCGCTCTGCGCTTCGCTTGGCGTCGGTGTCTATCGTCCGGGAGCCAGAGAGGCCCACATGCGGAGAACGAGCCAGCTGCCAGCCGCGGGAGCTGATGCGCATGATCAGGTGAGCCCTCGCCGTCCAATCAAAAGGCAGAATTTATGATGGACGGCGCGAAGGGGAAGGGACGGGCGTTTCCCCGTTACCATAGTGATTCTGACAAGACCCAAGTTTGGAGGTTGTGACCCCTCCCCATTTCCCAATAATAAGCAACACATAAATTTTAATTGACAAAAGAGCAGAATGGAAGGTCCCTGCCTGCAAAGAGCTCACAGTTGTGGGCATTTGAAAGAGGGAGGCTGGGGAGGGAGCGCCCCCCTCCCAAATATTCTGATTTTAATGCTTTTTTATCCTTTTCCTGTCGAGGGTTTCCCATAATGGGCATCTGGTCGGCCACTTTGAGAGAAGGAGGCTGGACTAATATGGGTCAATTCATTGGCCTGATCCAGCAGCCAGGCTCTTCCTACGCTCTTATACCCTGGCCTCAGTCACGGTTATAGTTTAGTCCATCTCTATCCTGCCTTTCTTGCACCACAGAACTCGAGAGACTTTATGGTTTTTTCCCAGGCAGTGTCTCCTCCAACCACTCCAAATCACACCCAGACCTGTTTAGCTGGAGCAAAAGGGCAGCTGCCCTCATACCCTAAGAGGAACATTGCTCCCATTTAATGGGTGAGAAAGCCGAGGGCCTTGTAACAGTAGTGAACGTCCTGATTAAACAAACAGTGCCTGCTCCAGCAGGTCGTGTGGCATGCACAGCCAAAAGCATTTCAGCAATTTTCACTCAAGACAAAAACACATTTGCCTGGAATGCAGAAAGCATTTAGTTGTCATAAACATAAACTTGTTTTCATTGACCTTCTGCAATTGCATATATAAACTATTGATTTATGTTAATTCCTAGCCTGCCCCCCATGCCTAGGTCTGCTTCTCACATAAAATGACTCCCCCCCCCAAGTAATTCCTTCCTTGCAGAGGGTTGGGCTAGATGACCCTGTTGGTCCCTTACAACTCTGTGATTCTGTGCTTGAGAAATGGATGTGTGGCTGGTGGGTAAGGTATTCCTCCTGGATTCTGGCAGCTGGTAATCATAGTGAAATAAGAGGAGAATCTTTCAGAGCTGTGCTGTGCCAGCTTTTAGCCTTCTGCTCTTGTAAAACACATGTGCCGCCATAGGGCTACAAACTGGCACCCCACAGCAGCAGGTAGAGACTGAGAGAGACTTTCAGGTGTACCTTCTTGACTCTTGCCAGGAACTGGAGACATGGAGCCCCCAGCATCTGAGAAAGCATTGGAAGGGAGGAAGAAGTTCACTGTGAAGATGGACGATGAAGACATAGCTCCGGTACGACAGGAGGTTTTGGGTGAGGTTGTGAAGATCCCTCTTGGAGGACTATTCCCCTCCCCCCCCCCAAATAAAATCTTACGGGACATCAGTCTGACCCCTGTAGTTCATGCACTGTAGTTCCAGATTGGATTGCTGCAATGCGCTCTGGGTGAGAATGCTGCAGCATGGATCAGTTTACCTGCGAGATCGCCTTACCCTACAAGTGCCCACTCGACAGCTTTGATTGGTGGAACTGGCCCTGTTACATGTGCAACATAATACCCATTCCACATTTGTAAGAACAAAATTTTTAGTGTGGAGGCATCTACACTTGGGAACTCCCTGCCTATGGATATCCGGCAAATGCCTTCACTGAACACTAAAAGCATTTTTGTTCAGACAAGCCTACCCAGAGATGCAAAATGAGCATGCAGAATGTTGGTGCATGTTTTAATCTCTTTTGGGTTTATTGCTGATTTTTATAATGATACAATAAGTTGTTTTTACTGATAATTTTATGGTATTATTCCCATTGTCAACCACTATGAGCTTTGTTTGTTTTTATGAAATAATCAGTAAATAATCTTCACCCGTATGCTCATACTGAAAACCCAACACATGCACAGAGCTCCCTCCCTCACAGAAGCCACCGTCTCTCCTCTCCAACAGAGCCAAAATCAATTCCTCAGTCACCCAACATTCTCTCCCCACCCCCTCTATTTCCAGGTGAAACTTCTTTTCAAACCCTCTTCTGCAGCCACAGCCTCGCCAGCCTCCGAGGCCCCAGTTGTGCCAGGGGGCGCATCGTACGCAGACTATGTTGTTGGACAAGTGGCGGCCTCTTCAACTCCTCAGGTGAAGCAAGGAGCACCTGTTGCCACAGCCTCTGCTCTCCCAAGAGTGCCCCCTCCACATTCCGAAAACAAGAGCCTCCCTGTCGTGCAAAGTGCAACGGAAGACAGAGCACTCCCCTTGAACCTAGTGCCAAAACCAGGAACCAAACACAACAGCATCATCGTCAGCCCCCGTCAGGTGAGAGAGGGGAGTGGGCAAGCAGGCAAGGGACTCCTCCTCCCCTTCTCTCAGCCCCTGCCCCTTTGGACAATTCTGCTGGCGTTACGTGGCACCCAGATTGGTAGGTCAAGCTGTGGTTGATTTCAAACAGAGCCCAGGGCAGTTCCGAAATCTCAAGTGAATCATAGAATTGTAAGGGACACCAAGGGCTATCTACTCCAACCCCGTGCAATGCCGGAATCAGAGCTAATGTGTGGAACCGACTGCGCTTACTGCATAAATTTCCATGGCTTTGCATGAATTCCAATCCAGACCTGTTGTTGTTGTTGTTGTTTAGTCGTTTAGTCATGTCTGACTCTTCGTGACCCCATGGACCAGAGCACGCCAGGCACTCCTGCCTTCCACTGCCTCCCGCAGTTTGGTCAGACTCATGTTGGTACCTTCGAGAACACTGTCCAACCATCTCGTCCTCTGTCGTCCCCTTCTCCTTGTGCCCTCCATCTTTCCCAACATCAGGGTCTTTTCCAGGGAGTCTTCTCTTCTCATGAGCATGTGAAGTATTGGAGCCAATCCCTACCTCCTGAACTCAAATCCAGAAACTCTGTCCATTGGACAGCACTGCTTAGTTTCGCAGAGGGAAAAGCCCCAGACCCCACCTTGCTTGTAAACCATTCTTCCTCAATCTGGCAGCCTTTGAGGGGGCAAGGAGAAAGCACTTTGCAGATGTTCAGAGACTACCTTCTCTGTATGAGCAGGCCAGGCATTCACAACTGCTTCCAGGGCTGAGCCCCAGTTTAAATCTGAAAGTGTCACATGCTCACAGCTGTCAAGAAAACCATTCCAGGTGTCCATGCAAAAGGGCATTGGCAGAATTTGGCAGGAGGAAGCAAGATCTCATGCCTCTCCTTTACAGCCCCTTCCTCCTGTGTCTGCCTTCCCACTTTCCTCTCTCACTTACCCCACATCCTAGTTGCTTCTACACTCTCGGACTGCATCTGAAACCCTGGCACCCATTGACTCCCAACTTTACTCCCTTCTTTCCTCAGAGGGGGAACCCTATCCTGAAGTTCATCCGCAATGTGCCCTGGGAGTTTGGCGAGATTGTCCCGGATTATGTGCTGGGCCAAAGCACCTGCGCCCTTTTCCTGAGGTGAGAATTGGCAGACACAAGCATCTGAGCACACCCCAAGTGCTCAGGCAGCTGCCTCTAGGGCCTCCCAAGTCCAAAGCTTGCAGGTTTCCTGGTCTCCTATGGAGAGGACACAACCCTTCCCACTGCTAGCCCCTGAGCGAGGCTTCTTTTCTAATCCAAACTGATCCACAAGATCACCTTACCCCATATACTCAAACGCTTCAGTGAGCGGAAATATCACTGTTACAGGTGCTGCATAATACTTCTTCCACATTTGTAAGAACTTGATATTTTTGGTGTGACAGCACTCACACTATGGAACTTCCTGCCTATTGACATGAGGCTAGATCCTTCACTGTGCTCTTCTAAAATAATTCTTGTTTTGACAAGCAGATGTTTAGAAATCTGGTGCGAGTTTTAATCTGGGGAATCGCAAAAGCTGTAGCGGGTGTATTATTTATTTTACTGGGACAATGATTGGTTGGCATTGCAGAAAGCAAAGCATGGTTTCGGTATCGTTTGGAAGCAGAATTTGTGAGCTTGCCAACAGCATGTTAACGAAATACTTTGGTTGTTGTTTTGTTGTTTTTAACTACTTACTTGTGTTTTTACTTTGTTTTATTCTGTGAACTGCCCTGAGATCTTGTGAGGAAGGGCAGTACATAAATTTGATAATTAATGTGTTTTTAGACTATCACTTTAACATTTTCAAAGTCTTAAATCATTGTTGCTTTTTGCTATCGAGAATGTTACTGCTTTATATTTTTGCAAACCGCGTCAAGGACTTTTAAAAAATCAAGCAGTGTATAAATGTGATGAAACAAACAGAAATAAATAAAATCGCTTTCTTACTGGCAGAAGCTGCCCTGACCATATTGTGGTTGGCTGCTTCCCCTCTGAGAAGCTGGAATAGTCGTGAACATTCCATGACGTCATTGCACCACTCAGTTGTTTCAGCGGGTGGTGAGGTTTGCAACTAGGTGGGCAAGGACCGGTTTAAGCCTTCGACACAGGCAAATCCTTTCCAAAGGTTCGAGGGATGCGGGGATCGGAAGAGATCAGGGGTTACCATGGCAGTGAGGCAGCACTAAAGCACCTTCAAATCAAGTGTTGAACCATTGAGCTTCTTTGCTGGGAAAGGGGCCTCTCCAGCAATGTAACATTTCACCTGTGCCTCGAGATTGGGCAAAGACCATTTAAAGGGCCTGGCAGCCTCCCCCACAGAGTTGGTGCACCCCTTTTGACAAAATAAAACTTGCTCTGAATGGTTTCTTTTCTCCCTCTCTCTCTCTCTGCCACCTGCAGTCTCCGGTACCACAACCTGAACCCCGGCTACATCCACGAACGCTTGCGCCAGCTCGGAAGGTCATACATGCTGCAGGTGCTGCTGCTTCAGGTTGATGTGGTGAGAAACCTTGAACCACCTCACCTCCTCCGACTCCAGCCCTCTCCTTCCCTCCGGCTCGGTCTGCCAGCTCCACAAAATCCGCCAACCCCTATTCTCAGTCCCTGGAGCACAGCAGCCACTTCTTTGTGTCTTCTCTTTTAGTTTAGAGAAAAGGCAAGCAAGGTGTGTCAGGATAGCTTATAAAATTACGCATGGCACGGAGAAAGCAGGTAAGAGAGACGTTTTTCTCTCCTAATGCTAGAACTTGTGGCCATGCAGCAAAGCCGAATGTTGGAAGATTTGGGACAGACCAAAATAAGTCCTTCACGCAGCAGTGTTAAACTGTGGAACTCACCCCTGCAGGAGGAAGTGAAGGCCAACAACCTGGATAGTTTTAAGAGGGTTGGACAAACTCATGGAAGATAAGGTTATCAATCATGGCTCAACTCTGGCTCCACAGCTGGAGGCAGCAATGCTTCAGGCTACCTGTTGCTGGAAACCGCAATGAAGGGAGAGGGATCTTGTGCTCAGGTTCTGCATGTGGGTTTCCCTTTGGAGTATATGGTTGGCCACTGTGAGAACAGGATGCTGAACTAGATTAGCCATTGGCCTTATCCAGCAGCCAGGTATTTATGTCCTTATGGCTCCTCCAGGCCCAGAGGCAGTCTTATCTAGTTTCCTAGGTTCGTTGGGGTATTTAGCCACTGGGAGAAGAGGATGCTGGACTAGATGAGCCTCCTTTGGCCTGATCCAGCAGGCACTTCTTGTGTTCTTTCCCTCTCCGTGACGTCGGAGGTATCCCGAGACACCAATTGTGAATGGTTCCCTTCATGTTCCACCTGAAAAGGGGATGCTGGGCTGGGTGGGTCTTTGCTTTGATGCAGCAGCCAGATTCCCTCCCTTCCACACAGACACCCCTCATTCCCTGCCCCCTCCAGACCTGTGTGGCTCATCTTCCCAACTTGCTTCCTTGTTCCCTTTAGAAAGACCCACACCAGGCACTGAAGGAGCTGGCCAAGATCTGCATCCTCGCTGACTGCACCCTCATCCTGGCCTGGAGGTGAGGACCAAAGACTGGGGAAGGGAGGGGCGCGTCTGCCGAGACTCGAAGCAACAGCATAGAGGAAGTTCCCAGTTTCTCAATCACTGGCCTGAATGCAGTCTAGCTCTGGCCAAGGTAGTTTGGAAGGGGCAGGGATTCAGCAGCAGGGCAAGCACTTGGTGTGCAGAAGATCCTGGATGCAAATCCAGGTTAAAAAGCCAGATTTCTAGCAGCAGGACCTGGAATTGGCTCTGCCCCAGAAAATGGCAGGTGTCCGCATTCCTTCAGGGGCTGGTCTGTGTGCTTAGCGAGGTTCCTCTCGATCCAGCCCTCAGCCTCCCTCTTCCCATCACAAAGCCTTTTCTGCTGCTAGAGTCCATGGCAGAGGGTGGATTCCTGTGTGTCAGGAGGCAGGCTGTCCATCCCGCCCCTGGGGGTATTGCAGTTGCATTGCTCCAAAGATCTAGGGAATGAGACGCTCCCTTTTGGAAAGCATTTCCCAGCCCCCAAGATCTTGCGAGACGACACCTGCCTCCCCTCCCCTGTCGAGGTGGTGACACACATTGCACCACGCACAGAATCCCCAGCTTGTCAACTACTCGATGAACCTAAGTTTCCAGTCCTCATTGTCAAAAGATTAGATTTTTTTTCCCCCAGGAGAAAAAAAAAAGCAACCATGAAATGGGCTGGCCAGCTTTGCTCACGAAACAGGGGGTGCTTGTGTTCTGAGGTGGGTCTGCAGAGCCCTTTGGCTTCTCTTTCCCCTCTCCAGCCCAGAGGAAGCAGGACGCTACTTGGAAACCTACAAAGCCTACGAGCAGAAGCCGGCCGACTTGCTGAAGGAGAAAGTGGACCAGGACTACCTGTCGAGAGTAAGAAACTCCTTCCCACCAGCCTCAGCCTTATTAGCTAGGGAGCCCCAGGCCTAGATCAGGCTCATCTACCCCAGTGGCTAATTGCCCCCTTTTTATTCCCTCACACACAGAGAGCCCACTTCAACTCCGCCACTTGGGTTACAGGTTGTCAGCATCTGTTTCCTCTCATGCCTGTCATCCAAATCACCCCAGATGGAAATGGGAAGAAGGCGGCACTGTTCTATAGGTTAATCTTCTATTTTTAAGGAGATAGTGGCCATAAGTCCTTGACCGCTACATGTATGACAGATCACCCTTTGCCCTGCTGTTCTTTGCCATCTCTAAAACCAAGCATCTCTCTCACACGCTTTTCCTGAAAGCACCTGAAATGCTACTTACATTCCTTCCTCTCTGAAGTTTGCAAAATGAATAGAAACACCCAACCATAAGCTTGGCAGGTCAGGTGCTGCAGAGCTTTTTTATAGAATCAGAGTTGGCAGGGACCTCGAGGGCCATCTACCGCAACCCCTTGCAACGCAGGAATCTCTTGCCCAACATGGGGCTTGAACCCACGACCCTGAGATTAAGAGCCTCCTGCTCTACTGACTGAGTTATCCCATGCTCGGCCTGTCTTCCTTCCCTCACTGCAGGTGACAGACTGCCTGACCAGCGTGAAATCGGTGAACAAGACAGACACCCTGAGTCTGCTCTCCACCTTTGGAGTGAGTCACTTACCTTGGCATGGGAGGGGGGAAGTTTTCAAGAGAAGCAGCCTATGCCCTTTGACCCAAAAGCCCTTCCCTTTAATCCCAGAAATGAGATATTCTGGGTGGACAGGACTGCTTCAGTGCTAAAAAAATAGGCTCAGGGCACCGCCTATTTGGAAACACTCCATGTGGCCCTCCTACAGAATGGCTGGGGAACCTTAGGCCTGGGCACTAAATGTGGCCCTCTAAGCCTCTTCTGCCTGGCCTTCAGATCTCTCCCCAGCCCCTACTGCCCATCAGCCCTGCCTCAATCCCTCCTTGAGCATTTCTGCCAGGCTGGAATGCTGCAATGCTTCTTTGGACGGGCAGAGAGGGGTGTGGGCGTCTGTAGCAGCTAGCTTACTGTACAAAGGTAGTATTTGCATCCACAGCTCCACCTGCCTTGGCCTCTGGTCCCTCCTGGGGAACATGGCCCCTAGATTTGAAAAGGGTTCCCCAGCCCTGCTGCAGAACACTTTGTGAACTCTTAAGCCCTGTTCTTCCTTCTTAGACCTGCTTTTTTAACTGGGTCCATCTCTTGCCTTGTAGTCGCTGCATAGCATCATCCAAGCTTCCAAGGAGGATCTGTCCCTGTGCCCAGGGATCGGGCCCCAAAAGGTACAGCTGTCCAATGCACAAATAGTTTGATTGTCGTCGGCTTGTGGGAGGTCGAGGCCTGCCACATTGTCGTAGTCAGGTACTTTGCAAGGAAAAAGGTAAAGGACCCCTGGACGGTTAAGTCCAGTCAAAGGCGACTACGGGGTTGCGGCACTCATCTCGCTTTCAGGCCAAGGGAGCCGGTGTTTGTCCACAGACAGCTTTCCAGGTCATGTGGCCAGCAGGACTAAACCGCTTCTGGCTCAACAGAACACTGTGATGGAAACCGAGCGCACAGAAACGCAGGTGGCGCTGTGGTCTAAACCACCGAGCCTCTTGGGCTTGCTGATTGCAAGGTTGGCGGTTCAAATCTGCATAACGGTTGTGAGCTCCCGTTACTCTGTCCCAGCTTCTGCCAACCTAGCAGTTCAAAAGCACACCAGTGCAAGTAGATAAATAGGTACCGCTGCAGCGGGAAGGTAAACGGTGTTTCCGTGCACTCTGGTTTCTGTCATGGTGTTCCGTTGCGCCAGAAGTGGTTTAGTCATGCTGGCTCTCTCGGCCTGAAAGCAAGATGAGCGCCGCAACCCCATAGTCACCTTTGACTGAACTTAACTGTCCAGGGGTCCCTTACCTTTTTTACCTTTACTTTGCAAGGTCTCCCAGGAACTACTTTTGAGGCCTCAATCTTCTCGCCCTCAGGACCGAAAGTGCAAAACGGCTGTATTTGCAGCCTAGGCAGCATTTCCCGTGGGCGATGCAGCTGCAGTATAGCCACGAGGACCCTTGTGGGCCCTATCACAAAAGTAACTTTTAAGATTGGAAGGGAGTCTGGGATTTCATTGCGGGAAACTAAGTATGCAATGACTGGGAGGCTGCTGCTGGTAAGAGGCATCTCAGGGCGCAAGCACCTAAGCTGGGGGCCTTATCCTGAAAAGTAAACACCCCATTCTTCAACGATTCTCAACACAGAGCTGATTTAAATAGGAGCAGAAGTTGCCCGACACCACAATAGACAGTCTAACTGGCAGCAAGCTCTCCAGGGTTTCAGACATCCGTACTGTTGACTGAGCGTAGGACTCTCTGCCACTGATCTGCAATGGCCCCTCCCCAAAGGCTTCGGGGTCTCATAGGGCTGAGACTGCTTTGGGAAAGAGGGTGACCGAAAGAGCCTCCTTTTCCATTCCCAGGTCCCTGCAGAGCAGCACCAATGGAAATCCCCACAACCACCTATCCCACCTACACACAATGAACATTTGTCTTCCAAATTTTCACTGGCACCCCTTTTCTTCCAGGCCAGAAGGCTCTTTGACGTCCTGCACCAGCCGTTCCTCAAAGCTTCCAAGTGAGCAGGGGCCTCTGTGATGAGAAGACCAGGAGCACGTAGTCTGCAAGTCTGTTGGCTGACATCCCCCCACCCCTCAAACCTTCCAGCTCAAAAACTCAGTTGTTTGCAGAGCCTTGAGGAAGCCCGGCAGAGCAGCACAACCTCCTGGAAGGAGACAAAACCTTTTATTTTTCTACCAGCCAACAATATTTCTCTTCTTCCCCACCCACTTTGCAATAAAACAACACTGTGTGGCAAAAAAAACAACCCCATGATTCTCCCTTATTCTTCTTGGGCAGAGGGAACAGCTTTGCTGAAAAAGTTTGGTTCCTGCTTCACAACTCCTAGGTTCTTCTCTAATCCAGAGGCAGAAAATGAATAAGGTTCTGAGCACCAGGGATCCCTTCACATCTCCATCTCCTGCAGCAACCGGACAAGCTGCGTAAAGAGTTCGCGTAGGTGGGGGGGGGGCATTGTGCTCAAGACAAGGCAGGAGTTTTTGTCCCCTCCCTCTGCAAGGTGTCCCAGACCTGAGCTGGGAAGCAGCTTTTCATTCCTGCTCGCTCGTTGGCTAGTGCTTGACCGGCTTGTCCTTCTATGACGCTTCCTCCTCCCCCTTGTGCTTCTTTTTCTTCTTCTTGTGATGCTTCTGGCTGAGCTCCTCCGCTCTGAGCTCAGAGGATTCCCCCTGCCACTGCTCCCCTCCTCCTTCTCCGGGTGTCCCAGAGGGGACTTCCAACTCACCCCAACCCCCCAGCTCCTGCTTCACAGAGCTGGGCTCCAGCGACTCCGTCCCCCGTTCCTCCTTGGCTTTCTCCCTCTTCTTCTTTTTCTTCTTGAGGAGGCCCAGCTCAGGCTCCTCTTTGACTTGTGCCAGGCAGGCCTGGGGGCTGGCCCCCAGGCTGTTCGGCTCCCTCCCCGGCTCGGTCTTGAGGCAGGCAGGGCCCACCAAGGCAGTCGGCACTGCAGCTGCCTCCTCTTCATGTTTCCGTTTCTTCTTATGCTTATGTGGAGCCCTCCCCCCCACCTCAGGGCTGCCGTTACCCCCTATGTGGGACCTGGGCTCAGCCTCGGAGGGTGCCACCATCATCTCTCCCTCCTCCTCTTTCCTCTTCTCCTTCTTCCTCTTCTTGCTCCTGCGCCCCTCCTCCCCAGCCCCTTCCTCAGGGGCTATCTCCACTCGAGCCACCAGCCCTTCGGAAATTGCCTCCACATCTCCACTCGCCCAGGACTCCTCTTGCTTCACCAGGGGGTGCTCCTGGGGGTCCCCCACCCTCTCGAGGGTCCGTTTCTTTTTTCTCTTTTTCCGGGGGGGCTCCTCGGCAACTTCCTGCAGGGGAGAGGGCCGCTTCGGACAGCCCCCAAAAGGCAGGAAGCGCTGCTTGAGTCCTTCGGGGATCTGGGGGGCCGGTCTGGCTGCGACGGGGAAGAGGGCCTGGTTGGCACCGGGGTCCCCATACCTCTCGCAAAAAGTCAGGGAGCTGCTGAAAGGGGGTGCGCAGGTGAGGAGGTCCAGGTGGCCTGATGGGACGAGCAGCCGGGCACTGCTGCCCCGTTCCCCTGGAGTCGCTTGGACATGGTAGACCTTCTGGGTCCCATCAGACTGCGGTGCCTTCAGAATCTGGAAGCCCACGAGGGGCACGGTGTGGCCTTCGAGGCTGGGGGGCAGGAATCAAGGAACATGTCGAGAGAGTTAGCCATGGAAGAGGACACAGATGCATTTCCACACACAAGCAGATGCAACAAAGCTTTTAAAAGGTATTACTTTACAGGATGTTGGTTGTACAGGCGAATGCTGTATTTGCAAAACCTGGGAACAACCAGACCTGACCCTGCACACTCCCTGTATAAGCAGTGAAAAAAGCGATTGGAGGGTACTGCTGGTTTTGACCTACAAAGCTCTACACAGCTCAGGACCCCAATGCCTCAAGCACTGCCTCTCCCCATGTGAACCAGCCCGGACCCCGCAATCATCATCCAAGGCCCTTCTTCGTTTTCCCACAGGTCCACAGGATGGCAACACGAGAACCGGGCCTCTTCAGTGGTGGCTCCTCACAGAATGCTCCCCTGGCACCATCACTCCATATCTTCTGGCACCAGGCAAAAACATTCCTTTTTAACCAGGCCTTTGACTTAAAATTGTTGTCTTTTAGATTTTTTTAAAGGTTAGTTTTAACATATGTATGTGGTTGTTCTTTGCTCGAAAATATTGCAAGTCGCTTTCGAGTGGTCAAAAAAGGTGACTAATAAACTGAATTAACAACAACAACAACAACAACAACACCCCCACCTTAAGGCAGCTTTCTCCAACCTGGTGCCCAGGACTACAACCCCCCTCAGCTGAAAGCAGTGTGGCCCTGTGATGCTGAGGCTGATGGGAGTTGTAGTCCAACACGTCTGCACGGCACCGGGTTGGGGAAAGGTGACCCGAGGCTTCCCGAGCTTGCTCACGCTCACGTGCACACAAACATGCCTACCTCTCAGGGCTGAAGTTAGCGGGGGCTCTGATCAGCACCAGCTGCTTCGAGGGGCTCCGGAGCGACTCGGGGCTGAGGGGCGGCCCAGGGGCAAACGGGCTGGCGGCGAACTCCTCCGGGCACTCAAAACGCAACGGTCCTGGAGGGGTGGAGATTGAAGAGGTCAGTAAATAGCCCCCAGTATCAGGGAGACCTTGCAGGCCCTTTGGCATCAGGACTACAGGCCCCTTCTGCTCCACGCCCTCCGCAGGTACACTGCCCTTGCACATGGAGGCTCCACTCCGCTTCCACCCTCCCTGCAGCTGCCTCGCCCCCTTCTCAGCCTCCCCATCTTAGGCTCCTTCTGGGAAACGGGGGCCGAAGAACCTTCTCGCTCACCCTCCGGGGCTCCGCTCTGGTCAACGCCGCCGCTACCCCGCACCTCCATGGTTGCAGCGCCCACGTGGAGCTCCTGGAAGCCGCAGCCGCTTCCGGGCTCTCACCGGAGGGGGGCGCGCTTGGTACGCTCCACGCGCTCAGGCACTCTCGGCCGGGTGACGTCAGCGGCGTCCCCCGGACAGAGCACAATGGTACCTTCCCGGCCCTTAAAGTGGAAACGAGTTCGCCTTTTTCCCTTTATTTTTTGTCCGCCGACATTAATGTTGTTTTTCTATAGAGAGCTGCCGTTGTTCCAAATAGGGGTAGGCAGCAGTGGGATTTACCCGAGGGGCAGCAGGGGGGCAGCACAAGGGATGGGGAGGGACGGTCAGTGCATCTGGCTGCTAACCAGAAGTTTGCTGTTTACAGGTAGGTAGCCCTGTTGGTCTGCCGTAGTCGAAACAAAATAGAAAAATTCCTTCCAGTAGCACCTTAGAGACCAACTAAGTTTGTCATTGGTATGAGCTTTCGTGTGCATGCACACTTCTTCAGTTTGCTGGTTCGAGCCCACCCAGAGGTGGCTGTTGTTATGTATTGGAGTTTTCCCTCAGGTCCTTGGCAGGAGGGAATTTTAGGAGGGAACTTTGAATTATGTTTGATACATTGTTTGAGCCAGCCTCTATAAAAGCAGGCTGGTTCAGCAGTGCAGTTCTGTTCCAGCTTTCAAAAAGCAAGCTTCTTGAAGAAATCACTGTGTCGACTGCGATGTCTACGTACAACTTAACACTGGCGACGAGGATGGGATTGATTGCAGTGGGTTGAGCTAGATGACCCCGAGGGATCCCTTCCAACTCTACAATTCCATGCTCCTGAGTCGATGTGCTTAGGATTCGGTCTTCTCCATGTGTGCTCTGCTCCGTGGGGTCACGAAGAGTCGGAAACGACTCAACAACAACAAAAGTTTAGAGAAAAGGGCGACGTGATAGAAGTTTGCAGCATTATGCACGGCAGGGAGAAAGTGGAGAGAGAAACGTTTCTCTCCCTCTCAGAACACTAGAACCCATGTACAACCCGTGAAGCTGAATGTCAGAAGATAAAACGAAGTTGTTGTTCTTTAGTCGTGTCCAACTCTTCATGACCCCATGGACCATAGCACGCCAGGCACTCCTGTCTTGCACTGCCTCCCGCAGTTTGGTCAGACTCATGTTGGTAGCTTCGAGAACACTGTCCAACCATCTCGTCCTCTTTCGTCCCCTTCTCCTTGTGCCGTCCATCTTTCCCAACATCAGGGTCTTTTCCAGGGAGTCTTCTCACGAGGTGGCCAAAGTCTTGGAGCCTCAGCTTCAGGATCTGTCCTTCCAGTGAGCACTCAGGGCTGATTTCCTTCAGAATGGATAGGTTTGATCCATGATCACTGCAGATGGTGACAGCAGTCACGAAATTAAAAGATGCCTGCTTCTTGGGAGAAAAGCAATGACAAACCTAGACAGCATCTTAAAAAGCAGAGACCGCACCTTGCCGACAAAGGTCCGTATAGTGAAAGCTATGGTTTTCTCAGTAAGTGATGCATGGAAGTGAGAGGTGGACCATAAAGAAGGCTGATCGCCAAAGAATTGATGCTTTTGAATTATGGTGCTGGAGGAGAGTCCTGAGAGTCCCATGGACTGCAAAAACAAAGCGTATGGTTAAACTGCAGAACTCCCACAGGAGGTGATGGCCACCAACATGTAAGGCTTTAAAAGAGGATGGGACAAATTCATGGAGGAGGAGAGGGCTATAGATGGCTCCTAGCCATGATGGCTCTGCTCTGCCTCCATAGTCAGAGACAGGGATACTCCTGAATCCCAGTTGCTGGAAACTGCTGGAGGGGAGAGTGTTGCTCCTGTGCTTGGATCCTTCTTGTGGCATCTGGATGCCACTGTGAGAACGGGATGCTGGTCTAAATGGGCCCTTGGCCTGATCCAGCAGGCTCTTCTCATGTGCTTATGTTCTTAAATGCAATAATAAGGTCAAAATTAATTCAAGTGGATTAGTTATTTACCATTTAAAGTTCGTGTTCAGCCAGGCTTTGTGGCCAAAGCGAAGCAGAGAGGCTGATACTTTTGCTGTGGGTGCTTGTGGGTGATGCATGAAGATCCCGATCAACTCTAGTGAGCAGGGTCGTGACTCTTGGTTTTTGTTGTTGTTTAGTCGTGTCCGACTCTTCGTGACCCCATGGACCATAGCACGCCAGGCACTCCTGTCTTCCACTGCCTCCCGCAGTTTGGTCAAACTCATGTTCGTAGCTTCGAGAACACTGTCCAACCATCTTGTCCTCTGTCGTCCCCTTCTCCTAGTGCCCTCAATCCTTCCCAACATCAGGGTCTTTTCCAAGGATTCTTCTCTTCTCATGAGGTGGCCAAAGTATTGGAGCCTCAGCTTCACGATCTGTCCTTCCAGGGAGCACTCAGGGCTGATTTCCTTAAGAATGGATAGGTTTGATCTTCTAGCAGTCCATGGGACTCTCAAGAGTCTCCTCCAGCACCATAATTCAAAAGCACCAATTCTTCGGCGATCAGCCTTCTTTATGGTCCAGCTCTCACTTCCATACATCACTACTGGGAAAACCATAGCTTTAACTATACGGACCTTTGTCGGCAAGGTGATGTCTCTGCTTTTTAAGATGCTGTCTAGGTTTGTCATTGCTTTTCTCCCAAGAAGCAGGCGTCTTTTAATTTCGTGACTGCTGTCACCATCTGCAGTGATCAAGGAGCCCAAGAAGGTGAAATCTCTCACTGCCTCCATTTCTTCCCCTTCTATTTGCCAGGAGGTGATGGGACCAGTGGCCATGATCTTGGTTTTTTTGATGTTGAGCTTCAGACCATATTTTGCGCTCTCCTCTTTCACCCTCATTAAAAGGTTCTTTAATTCCTCCTCACTTTCTGCCATCAAGGTTGTGTCATCTGCATATCTGAGGTTGTTGATATTTCTTCCGGCAATCTTAATTCCTGCTTGGGATTCGAAAAGAGCGTGATCTTGCATATTACGGTATATAATTTGAGATCCATATGTACCCGGCAATTCTGCTTCACGCCACTGGGTGTCACTGTTGCATTGTCAGTTGGTGCTTCCATATGTAAAAAAATACAGGTAATAATGTGACTTTTAATCCAGTTTAGTATTTTAACTTGTATGTTTTAAAGCATTGTTGTTTCCCTTGATTTTATTGTTTTGTCTTTTTGTAAGCAGCTTTGAGGGGTTTTGTTTTTTACAGTCAAGCGGTGTATAATTTTTATGGAGTAAATGAATTTTTAAAAATGAATTTTGCAGCAGAAAAGAAAAAAGATTCACGCACAGCTGGGTGTGCAACAGTACGATTCTCACCAAATGATTATTTTAACTAAATAAAGCAATGTGAGCGGGGGAGGCAGCAGAGCAGGAACCAACCAGAACTAAATCTGTAACGGCCTTAGAGGATAATAATAATAATAATAATAATAATAATAATAATAATAATAATAATTTATTATTTATACCCCACCCATCTGGCCGGGTTCCCCCAGCCACTCTGGGCGGCTTCCAACAAAATATTAAAATACAGAAATCCATCAAACATTAAAAGCTTCCCTAAACAGGGCTGCCTTAAGATGCCTTCTAAAGGTCTGGTAATTGTTATTCTCTTTGACCTCTGGTGGGAGGGCATTCCACAGGGTGGGTGCCACTACCGAGAAGGCCCTCTGCCTGGTCCCCTGTAACTTGGCTTCTCGCAGTGAGGGAACTGCCAGAAGGCCCTCGGCGCTGGACCTCAGTGTCCGGGCAGAACGATGGGGGAGGAGACGCTCCTTCAGGTATACTGGACCGAGGCCGTTTAGGGCTTTAAAGGATCAGACCTGAGTGCCCCCACCTCCCTCAGAGCCCAGTACCCTCTTTCTCCCATTGCCCAGCCAGACACCCCAATGGGGTCCCCATAAGGCAAAAGGCCTCTCCAGGGTTTGTTCATCTTTTACCCCCAGCAATTGTCGGGAAGACGTGTGCAACCATTGATTTATCAAGCTCAGCTGGCAGCAAAGGCTGTCCAGTGCTCCAGGGTAGGAATCTTTCTCAGCTCTTATTTATTTCACAAAAATCTATATATCACTTGATTGTGTGTTTTTTTATAAAAATAATAATAATAATCAGCAAGAACATCCAAGTGGTTTACAAAAGGAAAAAACAATAAAACCAAGCGAAATTTACAACAATGGTTTAAAACATACTAAAACTTAAAATAATAAAATGTAAAGTTCACATCAACTTTCCAAACATCTGGACAGGCCTGTCTAAAGAAGGATGTTTTTTGCAGTCACCAAAAAAAGCACAGGGAGGTTGCCTGCTTGGTGTCAATAGGCAGGGAGTTCCAAAGTGTGGGAAGAAGAAGAGAAGAACAAGAGTTTGGATTTGATATCCCGCTTTATCACTACCTAAAGGAGTGTCTCAAAGTGGCTAACATTCTCCTTTCCCTTCCTCCCCCACAACAAACACTCTGTGAGGTGAGTGGGGCTGAGAGACTTCAGAGAAGTGTGACTAGCCCAAGGCCACCCAGCAGCTGCATGTGGAGGAGCAGGGATGCGAACCCGGTTCACCAGATTACAAGTCTACCGCTCTTAACCACTACACCACACTGGCTCTCTGAACACACTGGAATGTTCAGGGTGGCAGGAGAGGATATATTGTTTAATAATATCCTTCCTAATTTGCGTTAGCAAGTTTCTTTACTTAGCAGAGTTTACATTCTCCTTTTTACATGCACAGCAAAAAAAAAGCCACTTGCTGGAAACTGCAGGAGGGGAGAAGTTTCTTGTGCTCTGCACCGGTCCTGTTTACTGGTTTCCCTTCAGGGTAGTGATTGGCCCTCCTGCTGTTTTGGGACTACAACTCCCATCATCCCTAGCTAACAGGACCAGGGGTCAGGGATGATGGGAGTTGTAGTCCCAAAACCAGCGGGAGGGCCAAGTTTGGCCATCACTGCTTTAGGGTATCACTGAAGAAGTGTGCATCACTTCTGAAGAAGTGTGCATGCACACGAAAGCTCATACCAAAATAAAAACTTAGTTGGTCTTTAAGGTGCTACTGAAGGAATTTTTTTATTTTACTGTGAGAACAGGATGCTGGACTAGATGGGCCATTGGCCTGATCCAGCAGGCTCTTCTGATGTTCTTGTTATCTTACAATCCCGAGAATTGGAAGGGACTCAGGGCATCATCCAGACTGACCCCTCCCACCAAACCCACAGCAATAGGCAGACTTCGGTTCTGCAGAAGTCATAAGTGTGCGCAGTTAAAACTATGGGATTTGCTCTCAAGGGATGCGAGGATGGCCACAGCGTCGGGATTCAGCAAATCTGTGGAGGAGGCACAAAGTTAAACAGACAAGGCCCATCGCCCAGAGCTCTCATCCGTCTCAGTTTGGCTGGTTTCTCCGTTTTCCCTGAAAAATACGCCAGTATTTGTCCTGGCACTGCCAGCTGGCTTGTGGAGAGGGCAACTCTTCTTGCCCTGCAAGTGAACCCTCTCCTCTTTGGGGCAGAGTCGCCATCACTGCATGTGGTTTGACACTGAGCCACAAGGAGGGAGGATCCAGCCCATTTATTTGGCTCTCTGCTCTCTCTTCCCTGGAATGGTGCCCTGACTGCAGGAGGGGCTGGAGGGGGGCTGGGTGTCTCCGAAGGGGGTGTCACCTGGCTAGATTTCTGCAGGGATGCCTGATCTGAGCGCCTGGAGCCTGCTGCCCTCCTATGCCCCATCCCCCCCCTCTGCCTTTGCCCCCCGCCCCGGCTGTCTGCTTATTTGATTAAATCCACTTATTGCACCACTCAGATCTTTCACCCTTTGCTTTCCCTGCTCAGGTGCTGCAGTATAGGAAGGATGTTGATGAACAGGACAAGATTGGGGGAGTGTAACCTAGATGAGGGGACTGGGTGCGGGGAGTTTATTTATTTATTGCATCTGTGACCCACTTTTTTATCCATCGAGCTCCCTGAGAGGTAGGTTAAGCTGAGAGAGACAGTGACTGACCCAAGGTCTCACTCTGTGAGCTTCATGGCTTGGTGAGGGGATTTGAACCCTGGCCTCTCCCACATCCGAGTCTGATGCTCTAACCTCTGCACCACGCCAGCTCTCACCAACAGTCAACCGATTGCCAGGGCTTGCAAAGCACCACCTGCGAGTCTTGGCGATTCTCAGGGCTTGCAAAGCTCCTTGCACAGACCTATAACTTTTTTCCAGATTTGAATTGGCCTCCCCTCCTGCTCCCCAGTAGATGGTCCAGATTCAATCAGCAGTTCTGCCATTCAGGACATTCCAAAAGTGGAGGCATGGTGGAAGCCAGGCCTTCTGTCCCAGAGTCTCGCTTGCATGGACCATTTCAGAGCGAAGGTACACAGCCTGCTCTTCCCCAGCCCAGGCAGAGGAGCTCCCCTGGGGCTGCGATTCCTGCATTGAAGCGGGTTGGACTAGATGACCCTTGGGGGTACCTTCCAACTCTACAGTCCTGTGATTTCTGCCAGTGGCCAAAGAGCTGCTGCATTTCCTGGCCTTTCTTTGCCCCCCCCCCGAGAGCAACCGGTCATCTCCCTCCCACCACCCACAGGGGGGGGGGGGGAAACAACAACCCTTTTGTCTGGTGCCACAAACTTTTGTTTGAGTGCATCAAGGAAGCAGGAACAGCCCTGCACTATTTTGAGACACATCCCCGGCGTAAGAGGTCTGGTCCTCTGGAGGAAGCCCAATCATCCCTTTGGCTGTGAGGTGAGCCAAGGACATGGGGTTCTTTTTTCTTCAAATCCCCCTCCCTCCCCATTCTGGATCCCAGTCGACAACCGAAAACCCTCTTCCTCTAGGCCAGACAGACGAAAGCCTGGGGAATACGTTATTAGGGGCTACTGACTGTATCTGTTGCGGAGGGGAAGGGGGGGCAGAGTGCGTAAAATGGGAGGGGTTTGGCAAAAATGTGCCACTCGGTCGCTATATGGCGGGGACGGACACAAATGCTGTAATGTCCGGATGCGGGAAGAGGTGGCCTTTCCTGGGCTTTTTTTGACAGCTTAAAGTCATTTCCTTAATGGGCACAGAGAACATGAAGATGTTGGGTTGAAAACTGATCGATTGAGTCATATGGCCCTTTCCCACCGTGAGCTCCTATTAGAATTAATTAATTAAATTTGTACGCCGCCTTCATTTGCACATCCCAGGGCAGTTCTCCACCAAAAAATTTACAATACAAAAAACCCCTACAAAATAATGATATTAAAAATAAGAACAACAAACCAATAATCCCCGCTCCATTTCAGCGGTTGCCCAAAGCGGGTTACGACGAACATTCAAAAATTTCCAAAATGCAGAGCATTGGAAATACAGCTTTATACAAAATGGGGAGCGTGCTGTTGAGTTAAAAAAAATGACAAAAACCCAACATTTTGGCAAACTGAAATGTACTCGGAGTCGAGAGTGAATTTCATGCTCTTTATTCAGCTCATAGTCATCAAGGAGAAGAGGAGAAGAAGAATGGCTCTTTTCCCAAAACCATCTGCTTATATACATTATTTACACAATGGGCCTTGCGTGATTGGCTACTTCAGGGCTACACCTGTGGGCCAATTATATTGTGGATTGACTTCTGCCTGCAGCCTGATTGGCTGCTCCTACAGGCCAATCAGCTAGCAGATTCACTTCTGCCCGCCGCCTGATTGGCTGCTCCAGCAGGCCAATCAGGTTGCGGATTCACTTCCACCTGGAGTTGGATTGGGTAGCTCCCGCTGTTTCTGAATCCTATTGTTCTAGGATTCAGCTCAGTACATAACACCCCTCCCCTCTAAGTTCCAGTCCTGCCCGGGAAGTTGCATTCGTAGTCCCCAAGGTCTGCTGGCCGCCTCCGTGTGCGTTGTGGCCTGGGGTGTTCCTTGGTCAGGGGTTCTGGTTCTGGCTCGTGTTCCGAGGCTGCTGGCTGTGCCGGGGCTGTCTGGTCTGGCGCCACTGAACCACTAGGTTGTGGCTCTGGTTCCGGTGTCCTTCCAGCCTCGGGGCGCCCCTCTGTGCCTACTGCTTCTGCTTCTGCTTCCCCTGCCCACCCCTCTCGCTCTACAGGCCTCACTGCCCTGCTGTCCCCTTGGGACCCCTCTGTCCCGCTCTCCTCCCGGGTTCCTCCTGGGAATCGTCGCCGTAGCTGGTCGCAGTGGCGGCGCCAACATTGCCCCCCTTCCGTTAGTACCTCGTACGACACGGGACCGGTCACCTTGGTGACTGTGGCGGGTACCCATGCTGGGCCTGCCCCAAAATTCTTTGCGTACACTGCGTCCTGGGCCACAAATGTCCGGGGGTTCCTGCCTTTCCCCACCACTACCTCATCCTGAGCTCTGTCGGGGTGAAGTCGGTCCAGTCTAGTTGCAAGGCGCCGGCCCATTAGTAGTTCAGCTGGGCTCCGGCCCGTCGTTGTGCTTGGGGTGCTGTGCTGTGCTAGAAGAAATGCGGCAAGGCGGTATTCCCAGTCCCCTTGTGTCATGCGGCGGAGGCTGTCCTTGGTGGTCCGCACCATGCGCTCCGCTTGGCCATTGGTGGCAGGGTGGAATGGTGCTGAGCGGATGTGGCGGATGGCGTTCTGCGCTGTGAAGGTCTGGAACTCCTCTGACGTGAATGCGGTTCCATTGTCCGAGACGAGGGTGTCAGGGAGCCCGTGGGTTGCAAAAAGCTTACGTAGTACCCGGATGGCTGCCGCCGTAGAAGTGGACGGTACCAGTGCGACCTCCAGCCATTTGGTGTAGGAATCCACCACTATGAAGAATGTTTTTCCCTGGAAGGGTCCAGCGAAGTCCACGTGCAAGCGTGACCATGGATGTCGGGCGGACTCCCAGGGCTGGACTGGGGCCCTTGGGGGATCCGGGCGGGATTCTTGGCAGGTCTGGCAATGTTGGACCCAGGCCTCTATCTCTCTGTCAATCCCCGGCCACCACACATAACTCCTGGCAAGGGCCTTCATCCTCACTACCCCTGGGTGTGTCTCGTGTAGGGCTGTGAGGACCCTTTTGCGGAGGGGCTGGGGAACAACAACCCTGCTTCCCCATAACAGGCACCCCTTGTGGGCCGACAGTTCATGTTTGCGGTTTGTGTAGCCAGCGAATTCTGGCCCGGGGCTGCTGCTGGGCCATCCTCGCCACACCCAGTCCAGGACCCGGGAGATGACCCTATCTTTTGTGGAATGGTGCGCAACTTCTTGTGCCTGAATGGGTCGGTCGGGAAGCAGCTCCAGGGTCATAACCTCTTGCGCAGGCGCTGGGTCGGGGCCTGTTTCTGGTAGTGGTAGCCTGCTGAGGGCGTCTGCGTGGCCCATCGCCTTCCCAGGGCGGTGGATTAGTGCATACTGGTAGCCGGCAAGGAAAATTGACCACCTGAGGACACGTGGAGACAACACTTGGGGGGTCTGCTTCTCGGGGGCAAACAGGCCAAGCAACGGCTTGTGGTCAGTCACTATGGTAAAGGGCCGCCCGTACAAGAAATCATGGAATTTTTTTACGCCCTTCACGATTGCCAGACCCTCCTTGTCAATCTGTGAGTAGTTTCGTTCGGCTGCAGCAAGCGTCTGGGAGAAGTATGCCACCGGCACCTCTCTTCCATCCGGGAGTTGGTGTCCCAGGACAGCGCCGATGCCATAGGGAGAGGCGTCGCATGCCAGCACCACTGGCAGCCTCTCGTCGAAGTGTGCCAAGACCGAGTTCGAGACGAGCAAGTCCTTGACTGCCTGGAATGCGGCCCTTTGAAATATACTCGGAGTCGAGAGTGAATTTCATGCTCTTTATTCAGCTCATAGTCATCAAGGAGGAGAAGAGAAGACGAATGGCTCTTTTCCCAAAACCATCTGCTTATATACATTATTTACACAATGGGCCTTGCGTGATTGGCTACTTCAGGGCTACACCTGTGGGCCAATTATATTGTGGATTGACTTCTGCCTGCAGCCTGATTGGCTGCTCCTACAGGCCAATCAGGTAGCAGATTCACTTCTGCCAGCCGCCTGATTGGCTGCTCCAGCAGGCCAATCAGGTTGCGGATTCACTTCCACCTGGAGTTGGATTGGGTAGCTCCCGCTGATTCTGAATCCTATTGTTCTAGGATTCAGCTCAGTACATAACACCCCTCCCCTCTAAGTTCCAGTCCTGCCCGGGAAGTTGCATTCGTAGTCCCCAAGGTCTGCTGGCCGCCTCCGTGTGCGTTGTGGCCTGGGGTGTTCCTTGGTCAGGGGTTCTGGTTCTGGCTCGTGTTCCGAGGCTGCTGGCTGTGCCGGGGCTGTCTGGTCTGGCGCCACTGAACCACTAGGTTGTAGCTCTGGTTCCGGTGTCCTTCCAGCCTCGGGGCGCCCCTCTGTGCCTACTGCTTCTGCTTCCCCTGCCCACCCCTCTCGCTCTACAGGCCTCACTGCCCTGCTGTCCCCTTGGGACCCCTCTGTCCCGCTCTCCTCCCGGGTTCCTCCTGGGAATCGTCGCCGTAGCTGGTCGCAGTGGCGGCGCCAACATTGCCCCCCTTCCGTTAGTACCTCGTACGACACGGGACCGGTCACCTTGGTGACTGTGGCGGGTACCCATGCTGGGCCTGCCCCAAAATTCTTTGCATACACTGGGTCCTGGGCCACAAATGTCCGGGGGTTCCTGCCTTTCCCCACCACTACCTCATCCTGAGCTCTGTCGGGGTGAAGTCGGTCCAGTCTAGTTGCAAGGCGCCGGCCCATTAGTAATTCAGCTGGGCTCCGGCCCGTCGTTGTGCTTGGGGTGCTGTGCTGTGCTAGAAGAAATGCGGCAAGGCGGTATTCCCAGTCCCCTTGTGTCATGCGGCGGAGGCTGTCCTTGGTGGTCCGCACCATGCGCTCCGCTTGGCCATTGGTGGCAGGGTGGAATGGTGCTGAGCGGATGTGGCGGATGGCGTTCTGCGCTGTGAAGGTCTGGAACTCCTCTGACGTGAATGCGGTTCCATTGTCCGAGACGAGGGTGTCAGGGAGCCCGTGGGTCGCAAACAGCTTACGTAGTACCCGGATGGCTGCCGCCGTAGAAGTGGATGGTACCAGTGCGACCTCCAGCCATTTGGTGTAGGAATCCACCACTATGAAGAATGTTTTTCCCTGGAAGGGGCCAGCGAAGTCCACGTGCAAGCGTGACCATGGATGTCGGGCGGACTCCCAGGGCTGGACTGGGGCCCTTGGGGGATCCGGGCGGGATTCTTGGCAGGTCTGGCAGTGTTGGACCCAGGCCTCTATCTCTCTGTCAATCCCCGGCCACCACACATAACTCCTGGCAAGGGCCTTCATCCTCACTACCCCTGGGTGTGTCTCGTGTAGGGCTGTGAGGACCCTTTTGCGGAGGGGCTGGGGAACAACAACCCTGCTTCCCCATAACAGGCACCCCTTGTGGGCCGACAGTTCATGTTTGCGGTTTGTGTAGCCAGCGAATTGTGGCCCGGGGCTGCTGCTGGGCCATCCTCGCCACACCCAGTTCAGGACCCGGGAGATGACCCTATCTTTTGTGGAATGGTGCGCAACTTCTTGTGCCTGAATGGGTCGGTCGGGAAGCAGCTCCAGGGTCATAACCTCTTGCGCAGGCGCTGGGTCGGGGCCTGTTTCTGGTAGTGGTAGCCTGCTGAGGGCGTCTGCGTGGCCCATCGCCTTCCCAGGGCGGTGGATTAGTGCATACTGGTAGCCGGCAAGGAAAATTGACCACCTGAGGACACGTGGAGACAACACTTGGGGGGTCTGCTTCTCAGGGGCAAACAGGCCAAGCAACGGCTTGTGGTCAGTCACTATGGTAAAGGGCCGCCCGTACAAGAAATCATGGAATTTTTTTACGCCCTTCACGATTGCCAGACCCTCCTTGTCAATCTGTGAGTAGTTTCGTTCGGCTGCAGCAAGCGTCTGGGAGAAGTATGCCACCGGCACCTCTCTTCCATCCGGGAGTTGGTGTCCCAGGACAGCGCCGATGCCATAGGGAGAGGCGTCGCATGCCAGCACCACTGGCAGCCTCTCGTCGAAGTGTGCTAAGACCGAGTTCGAGACGAGCAAGTCCTTGACTGCCTGGAATGCGGCCCTTTGTCGCTGGCCCCACACCCAAGGGGCCCTTTTATCTAGGAGTCTGTGTAGGGGCTCCGCTACTGCTGCCTTATGGGGAAGGAAGGCATGGTAAAAGTTCAATAGTCCCAAGAATGACTGAAGTTCGGGCTTGCTCTTGGGCGCTGGGGCCTCACAAATGGCCCGTACCTTGTCACCGGTTGGATGGACCCCTTCTGCGTCCACCTTAAATCCCAGAAAGTCCACCTGCGGCACTCCCAGTAAACACTTTTCCCGCTTCACCTTGAGGCCCGCCGTCTGGAAACGGTGCAGGACGGAGCGGAGGCGGTCCTCAAATTCCTCTGGTGTGGGCCCGGCGATCAGTACATCATCAAAGAAGGGGGTGACGCCAGGAATCCCTTTAAGGAGAGAGTCCATTAGATTCTGGAATATGCCTGGTGCCACGCTAACGCCAAATTGCAGCCGCTTTACTCTGAATGCCCCTCTGTGCGTCACAATCGTCTGAGCCTCTGCTGTGGCTTCGTCCACAGGCAACTGTTGATATGCTTGGGCCAAGTCCAGTTTGCCAAAGATTTTTGACCCAGCCAGGGTGGCGAGGACATGGCTGACCACTGGCACTGGGTATGCATGGGCCGTGAGAGCCTTGTTTATGGTGCATTTGTAGTCTGCACAGATGCGGACCGAACCGTTAGGCTTGACGGGTGTGACAATTGGAGTTTCCCAGGGGGCGTTGGGCACCGGCTCCAGCACTCCTTGCTCCACGAGCCGGTCCAATTCCTCGTCTATGCGGGGTTTCAGGGCGAACGGGACCCGGCGGGCCTTGTGCCTGATGGGTCGTACAGCGGGGTCTAGCTGTAGGGCAATGGGGGGTCCTGTATATCGTCCCAATGCCCCATCGAAAACCCCTGGAAACTCTTTGCATATGGCGTCCACGTCCACTTGTAAGCTAGTGCGGTTCACCCCGGTAACGGCTAGCCCCAGAGGTCCAAACCATGCCAGTCCCAGTAAGCTAACGTAGGGGCCCTTAACTACCAGCAAGTCCAATTGTTGCTTTCGCCCTCGATATTGCACCCTGAAGGTCCCCACCCCCATAGTAGGGACCTTACGTTTCTGGAAGTCCCGGAGGGTGAATGGGGCCGGCCTTAGTTTGGGACCCCCATTAGGGCACAGTTCCCTTAATGTTTGGGCCGAGATTATGGATAGAGTTGAACCCGTGTCCAGCTCCATGCGGCATGGGGCTCCCTCTATCTGTACCTCTATATAAATTTTCTCTGTGCTGGGATGGGGCAACTGGAATACCTGGTAGTCCGTGATCTCCGTCGAGTTGCCTTGGTGCATGGTGCCGTGTGACCTGGGGCTCCTGGGTCGGTCATCTGATGCTTGTCGACGGGTGAGTCGAGCCCGACACACCCGGGCGATGTGTCCCAATTTTCTGCACTGCCTGCACTCTGCGTTGCGGAAACGACAGTTCCTCCTCTCGTGGTTCTCCCCGCAGCTTGCACAGTTCCCTCCTTCTCGTCGAGGCTGCTGTGGTGTGTGTGCTGCTTGAGTGCGCCGCTGTACTCTGTGTACTTCCTCCCTGTCAGATTCGGATTCGTCGGTGAGGTCTTCGTGGTAGACCCTCGGTTGGGATGGCGGGGCCGGTCGTGCCTCTTGCGTTGACCTCTCGGCGGCTTCGGTTGCCAGGGCTTCCTCCAGAGCAATCTGGAACGTGAGGTCTTTTTTGGCGTAGAGGCGTCGTTGCAACATCTCGTCCCTCAGGCCACCGACAAGGCGGTCACGAAGCATGTTCTCCAATTCTGAGAAGTTGCATAGCCGGGCGGCTTGGCGGAGGGAGGTCACAAACCCAGTTATGGTTTCCCCCGGGGCTTGCCGCTTTGCGTAGAAGGCATTTCGGCAAGCTACCACCGAGGGCTGTGGTGAGAAGTGCTCCTTCAGCCGTTCCATTATTGTTTTGTAAGAGACGGTAGCGACATCTCTAGGTGCAAGGAGAGCCCGGGCGATTTCAAACGTCTCCTCTCCACAGACGCTGAAGAATGTCGCCCTCTTCATGGCATCGTTGGTGACTTCTTTCGCTTGCAGGAGGAAGTTGAAACGGGCGGCGTACCCTTCCCAGTCTCCTGATGCTGGTTTGAATGGCGAGAAGCTGCTGTCGGTTGCCATTCTGGGTTCCTTGGGTCCTGGAGCTGAAGCCTGGATGCACGGTGCGATGCAGCTCCTGGGTCGGTCATCTGATGCTTGTCGACGGGTGAGTCGAGCCCGACACACCCGGGCGATGTGTCCCAATTTTCTGCACTGCCTGCACTCTGCGTTGCGGAAACGACAGGTCCTCCTCTCGTGGTTCTCCCCGCAGCTTGCACAGTTCCCTCCTTCTCGTCGAGGCTGCTGTGGTGTGTGTGCTGCTTGAGTGCGCCGCTGTACTCGGTGTACTTCCTCCCTGTCAGATTCGGATTCGTCGGTGAGGTCTTCGTGGTAGACCCTCGGTTGGGATGGCGGGGCCGGTCGTGCCTCTTGCGTTGACCTCTCGGCGGCTTCGGTTGCCAGGGCTTCCTCCAGAGCAATCTGGAACGTGAGGTCTTTTTTGGCGTAGAGGCGTCGTTGCAACATCTCGTCCCTCAGGCCACCGACGAGGCGGTCACGAAGCATGTTCTCCAACTCTGAGAAGTTGCATAGCCGGGCGGCTTGGCGGAGGGAGGTCACAAACCCAGTTATGGTTTCCCCCGGGGCTTGCCACTTTGCGTAGAAGGCATTTCGGCAAGCTACCACCGAGGGCTGTGGTGAGAAGTGCTCCTTCAGCCGTTCCATTATTGTTTTGTACGAGACGGTAGCGACATCTCTAGGTGCAAGGAGAGCCCGGGCGATTTCAAACGTCTCCTCTCCACAGACGCTGAAGAATGTCGCCCTCTTCATGGCATCGTTGTTGACTTCTTTCGCTTGCAGGAGGAAGTTGAAACGGGCAGCGTACCCTTCCCAGTCTCCTGATGCTGGTTTGAATGGCGAGAAGCTGCTGTCGGTTGCCATTCTGGGTTCCTTGGGTCCTGGAGCTGAAGCCTGGATGCACGGTGCGATGCAGCGGTGCAGCAGGTGGCGGTGCTGCGGTGCAGTGCGTGGTAGCGGTCAGCTCAGCAGGATCCCATCCTCGTCGCCAGTGAAATGTACTCGGAGTCGAGAGTGAATTTCATGCTCTTTATTCAGCTCATAGTCATCAAGGAGAAGAGGAGAAGAAGAATGGCTCTTTTCCCAAAACCATCTGCTTATATACATTATTTACACAATGGGCCTTGCGTGATTGGCTACTTCAGGGCTACACCTGTGGGCCAATTATATTGTGGATTGACTTCTGCCTGCAGCCTGATTGGCTGCTCCTACAGGCCAATCAGGTAGCAGATTCACTTCTGCCCGCCGCCTGATTGGCTGCTCCAGCAGGCCAATCAGGTTGCGGATTCACTTCCACCTGGAGTTGGATTGGGTAGCTCCCGCTGTTTCTGAATCCTATTGTTCTAGGATTCAGCTCAGTACATAACACAAACGCAGAAGAAATTCAATATTGCCGACAAAAAGAAAAGAAACAAAAATGCGATCTAGGCTTAAGGACATAAAACCAAAGCAAAACAAGAGTTCAACGACAGCCGCATTTGTGGTCTTCTTGCTGCACCCCTAGGTGCCTGGCTTAAATGCAGTTCGGAGGGGGTGGGGGTGAGGACCTAGGAAGTGACTGCAGGATCAGGCCAAAGGCCCATTGAGTCTAGCATCCTGCAATCACAGTGACCAGCCAGTTGCCTCAATGGGAAATCCACAAGGAGGACATGAGGCACAAAAGCAAACTCTCCCATTCCTGTGGTTTCTGGCAACGGGCATTCAGAAGCATTGCAGACAGACCAGGGGGGGGCATGGCGCTTTGAATGTGCTTTGTGGTTTGGGCTGCAATAGGTTCACTTCTGGGCAGCTAGTGCTCAGGGCTGCCTTGGTCTCTCGAGCCCATCTGCTCTCTTGCAGGGAGGATCCAGACCAGGAAATGTAGGTTTCCACAATTAAAGAAGTGAGTTAAGGGGCTCTCTTTCTCTCCCAAGCGCAACAAATAATAGAAAAAGAAAAGAAACGGATTTTTTGCAGTTAGGAAACTGGCGAGGAAATGGACTGGACATTGTGGGATGAACAAATGATTAGCAGGAAGGGGTATGAACACCTCATGGGCAACATCAGGATGAACGCTCAGTGAATAATAATAAGAACATCTGTTGGATCAGGCCAATGGCCCATCTAGTCCAGCCTCCTCTGCTCCCAGTGACCAAATACCCCTAAGAAGCTAGGAATCTAGATAGACTGCCGCTGAACCTGGAGGTTCCATAAGAAGAGCCAAGCTGCTGGATCAGGCCAGTGGCCTGTCCGGTCCAGCCTCCTGTTCTCACAGTGATTGCCAGATGTTTGTGGGGAAACCCACAAGCAGGATTCGAACCCAAGAACAACTTTCCCCTCCTGCGTTTTCCAGCAACCAGAATTCAGAAGCATTGCTGCCTCCCTCCTGGCATTGGCCCCATCTTCTTTGAAAGCCATCCAAGTTGGTGGGCCTCACTGCCTCCTGTGGCAGGGAGTTCCGTAGTTTAACTCTGCACTGGGTGAAGAAGAACCTCCTCTTATCCCGAATCTTCCAAGGCATTCATCTTCCTTGGATGTCCAAGAGTTCCGGCGTTATGAAATTGGTTGTCCGAAGGAGTCTTAAGTCTTAGCTCTGGGCATCTGCCCTCATCCTCTGCTTGTGTTTGCGGGAGTGGGGTGATTGGTTTTGCTTTTATTACTGTATATTCCTGCGTATTGATAAAACTACTTTTTAACCCAGGAAAATCTTCTCAAAAGTCGGGGGTTGTCTTATACGCAGGGTAGTATTTCTTATATGGCGAGTATATCCAAAACTCTATATTTTAACTGGAAAAGTTGGGGGTCGTCTTATACGCCAGAATATACGGTACGTATTTTATGTTTTCATCATGTGTTTTATGCTGTGAAATTCCCTGAGATCTATGTGTGAGGAGTAAAAATGTTGCTTTTTCAAGAGGCCAGGTTGCAACGGCCAGGTAACCACAAGTTGCAACAGCCAGGTAACCACAGACTTGCTTGATACATATCTAGTACGGCTTGTGATTAGAACGCCCATTATCAGGGCAGCATTGCAGCTGAAATATGGGTTTATCTGTATGTTTCAGCAGATATGGAACTCGTTTCCACATTGCCAGTAGTCAGGATGTGGTGTTATTGCTCAAGTCAATGGGCAAAAGCATAAAAACATGGACCAAATAAGGAGAAAGAAGGGCCCTAGGCAGAATAAGTAAAGGGACCCCTGACCATTAGGTCCAGTCATGACCGACTCTGGGGTTGCGCGCTCATCTCGCATTATTGGCCAAGGGAGCCGGCGTATAGCTTCCAGGTCATGTGACCAGCATGGCAAAGCCACTTCTGGCGAACCAGAGCAGCACATGGAAACGCCGTTTACCTTCCCGCTGTAGCGGTTCCTATTTATCTACTTGCATTTTGACGTGCTTTCGAACTGCTAGGTTGGCAGGAGCTGGGACCAAGCAATGGGAGCTCACCCCGTCACAGGGATTCGAACCGCCGACCTTCTGGTCAGCAAGCCCTAGGCTCAGTGGTTTAACCACAGCGCCACCTGGGCAGAATAAACGCACATTCAATTACCGAATAAACGTATCCTAGGTCTTTGCCCTTCTCTCTGTACCAGAAAACCAGCTCCGTAAAAAAGGCTCCCCTTAACTGAATCAACCCAAAACTAATGCAAGAAGCAAAGATCACCTGTGTTGAAGCAATTATTCTTCAACATCAACTTCGTTGGACTGGCCATGTTGTGCGGATGCCTGATGATCGTCTTCCAAAGCAGCTACTCTATTCTGAACTTAAAAATGGAAAGTGTAATGCTGGTGGTCAACAAAAGAGGTTTAAAGACTCTCTCAAGGCAAATCTTTTTTTAAAAAATGTAGTATAAACACCAACAATTGGGAAACACTTGCCTGCGAACGCTCCAAATGGAGAACAGCCTTTACCACAGGTGTCATGGGCTTTGAAGACACTCGAACTCTGGACGCAAGGGAGAAATGTGCTAAGAGGAAGGCACACTTGGCAAATCCACACCGGAGACCAACGTTCCCACTGTGGAAGGACGTGTGGATCCAGAATTGGCCTCCACAGTCACTTACGGACTCACTGTTAAAACCGTGTTTATGGAAGACAATCTTACTCGGCTACGAGGGATAGCCAAAGAAGAAGAAGAGTTGGAAGGGGCTCCCAAGGGGCATCTAGTCCAACCCCCTGTGATGCAGGAATTGCAGCTCAAGAATCCCTAACTGAGGACTTCCTGAGTGGGGAGACAGGGAATCCCCTAGACAAAGACAAGCCCTTGTTTGCAGCTCATCTGGTTGCTAGATCACGGCTGTTAGGGAAAATTCGTGATTTCCATAACAGGGCACAAAGATGTGTAAACAAGAGAGAATGTTAAAGGTGTCTGTCTCTCACCCATCCACCCCCCTGGCATGTGGGCCTGCAGTTCTCCCTGCTCCAGCGCCTGCCCCGCCCGCCTGCCCCATCCGCTCCTGACGTGGATGCTGCATCCGTATGAAGCATTTCCTCCCGTCTGTCTGTCTGTCCATCCTTCCCTTTGCTGCCTTCCAGGCCAAGAAGGTTTTATTTCTGTCCTCTAGGCCATACCCTCCTCCGGCTTGCTCACCGCGATGGTCGATGTGTCATCCTCACAAAGAAGGGCTCCTGATATGCGCAGCTTAAAATAGCCTCCTTGCTGTTCTTTGAAAGAAAATCATAGGAAAATGATGTGCTGTTGGTATTTTGACGCCTAGTAAAATTGCAAAAATGCCTAGATCCAGTTCAAACATGTGCTGGAAATGTTAAAGGAAAGAGGATACGTTTTATCATATGTGGTGGTCGTGTGGGGTGGTAAAAGCTTTCTGGGAAATGATATACAATGAGCTGGAAAAAAAATGTTTAAGTTAACTTTTGTTAAAAAAAACCAGAGGCTTTTTTTTGTTAGGCAAAAGAAAATAAAAGACTGTTTATGTATGCAGTGACAGCAGCAAGGATGCTTCTAGCGTAAAGATGGAAAGAAGAATTTGTCAAATTTGCAGATGACACAACCGTGATCGGGCTCATCTCTGATAAGGAGGGTGAAATGGACTATAGAGATGAGGTGGAGCGGCTGACAGAGTGGTGCAGAGTTAATAACTTGCTCATAAATACAAATAAAACAAAGGAGCTCCTGGTGGACTTCAGGAGACAGAAGAACGATGTCCAGCCACTTTTGATTGACGAAATCTGCGTGGAGAGGGTAACAACGTTCAGATTCCTGGGGACTGAGTTACAGGAGGATCTATCCTGGAGTGTCAACACAAGGGGGCTTGTGAAGAAGGCACAGCAGAGACTGTACTTTTTGAGAATTTTAAGGAAAAACCATCTTCCACAAAAGCTGCTGCTTGCCTTCTATCACTGTGCCATACAGAGCGTGCTCACGTACGGTTTATGTGTGTGGTACGGAAGCTGTACTTCCCAGGACAGAGCAGGGCTGTGTAGAATTATTAAAACAGCAGAGAGCATTATTGGCTGCTCACTCTCCACCTTAGAACAAATCTACACCACCAGGTGCCATAGAAAAGCACTAGACATATCAAGAGATCCAACGCACCCTGGTCACCATTTCTTTGAGCTCCTGCCATCGGGACGGAGATATAGAACTATGCAGGCAAGAACGAGCCGTCTCAGGAACAGTTTCTTCTCTAGAGCGATTCTGGCCTTAAATGGAAAGCCTGGACTTTGAAGTCATCTTATTTTACTTGTTATTTTGTATTATATTTACTGTTTTTAATTAGGTTTTGTAATTTTGGATTATGCAGAATGCTTTATCTGAGTGGATGTAGCAACCGAGTAATTTCGTTGTTCCCGCAAGGGGACAATGACAATAAAGATATCTTATCTTAAGAAGTACCGACCAGAGATGAGTGGCAGACCAGGCTGATGGAATATGCAGAAATGGCGAGACTGACGGGAAAGATCAGATATCGGGAAGACCAAGTATTTTTAAAAGACTGGAATAACTTTCTAACATATTTAAGAGACCACCGTAAACAGTTGAAATCATTGGTAGGAATACAATGACACTTGTAAAGTAACATCGATTTTGGATACTATGATGATGTAATAGATAGATTACAGTAAAAGATGCAGAGATAAAATTTAGAATTGGAACCCATGGAGGAAAGGAAGGAGGTCTCAAGGTTCGAAAGAACCCCCTTTTTAATGTATGAAAATGTTATGTTTATGGTGTGTAACTTTTATGTAAAACTAATAAGGATTTATAAATGAAATAAAGTAAAATAGCCTCCCTGGTTTCCCGCCATGGAGACTGCAATCACTATTATTATTGTTTACTATTATTATTAATTATCACAGTTCATTGCTTGCCCCTTCACCCATGTTATTGTTGTAATATTTTTTGCAAACCGCTTCAAGGTTTCGTTTACAATCCAGTGGCGCATAAATCTTGTGAATTGAATAAATAAGAACGGATCTCTGTGGGCTTTCTTCGACCCAGTCCCAGGGCATAAAGTCATAGGGAAGAAGAGTATCTCTGAGCATGCACAGACTGCTTTTCCTGCAGGTTGCTGCATCTGTTTCCAAATAAAAAGGAACAGAGGGGTTTGCTTGCTTGCCTTGCTTTTATTGGAGGCAGCAATGCTTCTGAATCCCAGTTTCTGGAGACTGCAGGAGGGGAGAGTTGACCTTGTGCTCGAATTCTGCTGTCGGGCTTCCCACTGAGGCATCCGGCTGGCCACTGTGAGAACAGGAAGCTGGCCTGATCCAGCAGCAGGCTCTTTGTATGTTCTCGTGGAACCTCCAGCTTCACGGGCAATCTATCTACATTCCTAGGTTCTTAGGGATATTTGGCCACTGCCCCCTTTGGCCTGATACAGCACGGCTTTCCAAATGAAGGTCTACTGCAGGCACCCCTAAACTTCGGCCCTCCAGATGTTTTGGACTACAATTCCCATCATCCCTGACCACTGGTCCTGTTAGCTAGGGATCATGGGAGTTGTAGGCCAAAACATCTGGAGGGCTGCAGTTTGGGGGTGCCTGGTCTACTGAAACAGCAGAACCTCCATGCCCGGGGCAGTCTACCTCTGGGAATGGCAGGAGCTGCTCACACACTCGGATCCTGCTTGCAGGTTTGCCAGGATGTGCATCTGGTTGGCCACTGTGAGAACAGGATGCTGGACCAGATGGGCCCCCTTTGGCCTGATTCAGCAGGCTGTTAGAGAACTTCCAGGTCCAGAGGCAGTCTATCTAGATTCTTAGCTTCCTTTTGGCCACAGTGAGAACAGGATGCTGGACTAGAGGGGCCACTGGCCTGGTACAGAAGCCAGGCTCTTCTAAGGTTCTCACGCACCGCCACCCCCTTCTCTCTCTGGCCCTAGCTGGCCTGCTCCCTTCCCTGCACGAAAACGTATTTTATCCCTTTTTGGAGAGGCAGGGCTGTTTTGAAGGAAATGCTGGAGCGTTTTCCTGCGTTTCCCAGATAATAAACATCCCTCTGACCCCCCTCACCCCCTCGTCTCTGGTGCTCCGTCAAGGGGGAATACGTGCAGGAGGGCAGTTGGAAAGGGGGGGCAGCAGAAGGCGGGGCCCTTCCTTCCCCCAGGCCGCTGCCCTGTGATCCACAGTGCCCTGACCCCTTGCGCCAAGCGTCTCCCCACCGAGGAGGGCTGCCAGGCGCCCCCCCCCGGCCCTAACAGGCCTCCAGGTCTGACGCTATCACTAGATTTATTTCTTCCCTTGCCACCTCATTCTAGTCGGGCCGGTTTCTCTGGCAGCCTCCTGACCGGGGGTGTGGTGGGGGAAGCTGGCCTGGCCCCCCACAGAGGCCATCTGTGGGGCGGCTATTTATAGAGGCCACTTTCTTCCTCTCTGGGGTTGGACACTGTTTCAAAGCAGAGCCCCCCCCCCGCCCCAAGTTGGAAATGATTCGTTTGTGGGGCCGGGTCTCTTCCCCCCATCCTGCCACCCCGTTAGACCTGGTCATCTACTCAATAGCTAAGAGACTAACTGCTCAGAACAGAACTGCTCACATTCTATTCAAATGGGTATGACCTGCGGAATTCCCTTCCACTGGATATTTGATGTTCTCAGGCGGGATTATTGGTTTACATAAAAATCCAGGTTGTTTTAATGGAAGTTGGCTGAGCACCCCCTTCCTTTGCGTAAAACGCTCCCCCGCTTCTCAGAATAACCAGACTTTTTTGCAAATAAGAAAGAGACAAAGAGACGAGAAGATGCTACAGGAAGGGTGGGAAAGCATTCGCAGCACCACAAATCTGATTTTATCTTTTGAATGATTCAAAGGGTTGTTTTTTACTGTCGAGCTTATTGTTTGATCTTTTTCGTAAACTGCTTCGGGGTGGGTTGGTTTGACAAGCAAGCGCTGTATAGTTCTTCCGAAATAAATTAGTAAGCAAGCTTCAGCCTGCTGCTCCCGGAGTTTCTACAAAAATGTAAGGAGAGCCCATCTAGTCCAGCGTCCTGTTCTCGCAGTGGCCAACCAGCTGCCCATTATGGGAAGCCCGACAGCAGGATCCGAGCAAAAGAGCAACACTCTCCCCTCCTGCGGTTTCCAGCAAATGGCGTTCAGAAGCATTGCTGCCTCCGACGGTGGCCATTAGCCATTGCTAGCCTTCCCCATGGATTTGCCCAATCCTCTTTCAAACCCATCTCTGTCAGTCATCACAGCCTCATGTGGCAGGGAGTTCCATGGTTCAACTGTGCGTTGCCTGAACAGCTTTCTTTTATCCGTCCGGCATTCAGCCCACAAATTCTATTTACAGGTAGGTAGCCGTGTTGGTCTGGGTCGAAGTAAAATAAAAAAATTCCTTCAGTAGCACCTTAAAGACCAACTAAGTTTTTATTTTGGTATGAGCTTTCGTGTGCATGTTCTGAAGAAGTGTGCATGCACACGAAAGCTCATACCAAAATAAAAACTTAGTTGGTCTTTAAGGTGCTACTGAAGGAATTTTTTTATTTTACAAATTCTATTGTCACAGGAGAGGGAGGCAAGCTTTTTCTGGTCGCCCTAGGCTTTCAGAATTGTGGGTTTGAGAGCACAGACATTTTTCTCAGGGTGTTTGTTTTGTTCTTGACGGAGGGGATGGCGGCCGGGGGGGGGGGAGGAGGAGGAGGAGGAGGACTGTTCTAGGAAATGTCACTGAGGACAAGTGTTAACTTTCCTAACACAAGCAGACCGCCAAGTGGTCCCTGGAGGCGTCCGCATTGGCAAGAGGGCCCTGGCCACCACCACAGCTATTCTTCATCCATCAAGAGAGTTTACATCTCGCAGGATAAATGGTCCGGCCTTTTCCCGCCTGTGTTTACTTCTGCAGGGCCTCCTGGACAGGTCAGGACACGAGGGGGGATTGATAGGGGATGCAGTGCTGGTGGCGGAATATCCCCTGACGGGGCCGGCGGGGAGGAGGAGGAGGCTGGGGGAAGGAGGGTTTGTCTTTCCGAGCTGGATCCGAACAACGTCCCAGAGAAACTGAGACATAGCCGGTGCGCTGGGACAGGCCGTGCCGCCCCAGTGCGCTGCTTCTGCTGATGGGTGTCGCGTCCGGAATGTGGCAGCCCCTGTAGGAACGGAGGAGGCTGATTTATACTGAGTCAGACCACCGATACATGTAGCTCAGTAACTTCTACACTGCCTGGCA
This sequence comes from Zootoca vivipara, assembly GCF_963506605.1. Classification (NCBI taxonomy): domain Eukaryota; kingdom Metazoa; phylum Chordata; class Lepidosauria; order Squamata; family Lacertidae; genus Zootoca; species Zootoca vivipara. The sequence goes on along the minus strand of NC_083281.1, from coordinate 16,218,863 downwards.
GCGGTGACTTTCCAGGGTTTGGGGCAGAGGAGTCTCTCCCCACCCTACCTGCTGGGACCTTTCTGGTGCTGAGCTACTGCCAGGGCACACAAGAACACAGGCCCAAGTCGGTTCAAAGCAGCCTGCCTCCCAGCCAGTTGCAGGCCACCTAGAATCATAGAATCATAGAGTTGGAAGAGACCACAAGGGCCATCCAGTCCAACCCCCTGCTGAGCAGGAAACACCATCAAAGCATTCTTGACATATGCCTGTCAAGCCTCTGCTTCAAGACCTCCAAAGAAGGAGACTCCACCACACTCCTTGGTAGCAAATTCCACTGCTGAACAGCTCTTACTGTCAGGAAGTTCTTTCTAATGTTTAGGCGGAATCTTCTTTCTTGTAGTTTGAATCCATTGCTCCGTGTCCGCTTCTCTGGAGCAGCAGAAAACAACCTTTCTCCCTCCTCTATATGACATCCTTTTATATATTTGAACATGGCTATCATATCACCCCTTAACCTTCTCTTCTCCAGGCTAAACATACCCAGCTCCCTAAGCCGTTCCTCATAAGGCATCGTTTCCAGGCCTTTGACCATTTTCGTTGCCCTCCTCTGGACACGTTCCAGCTTGTCAGTATCCTTCTTGAACTGTGGTGCCCAGAACTGGACACAGTACTCCAGGTGAGGTCTGACCAGAGCAGAATACAGTGGTACTATTACTTCCCTTGATCTAGATGCTATACTCCTATTGATGCAGCCCAGAATTGCATTGGCTTTTTTAGCTGCTGCCTGGTGTTTTAGGCGTGAAATCATTAACCGCCTGCTTCTTGCGGCAAAGGCAGGTTCCGAGGACTGGCACCAAAGTGGGCCCACCGAGAAGCAAAAGTGGGCATGAATATGTTTGGGGAAATGCAAAATTATAACAGATTTAAAACAACCACCCCCCCACCCATCCTTACCCCAAAAACCAGCCCATTGAGCCTAAAGGATCTTCACTAGCTCCCAGTATGTTTCCGAGCACAATTCGGTGTTCGTGCTGAACTTTAAAGCCCTCAAAGGCCCAGTATACCTGAAGGAGCGTCTCCACCCCCATCGCTCAGCCCGGACACTGAGGTCCAGCTCCGAGGGCCTTCTGCTGGTACCCTCATTGCGAGAAGCAAAGCTACAGGGAACCAGGCCTTCTTGGTGGTGGTGCCCGCCCTGTGTAACACCCTCCCATCAGATGTCAGGGGAGATAAAGAACTGCGCAACATCCGAAGGCACCCTTGTATTGGGAAGTTTTTAGACTCATAGGTGGAAGGGACCCTGAGGATCATCTAGGATCCAGACACGGCTGGCTGGCTGGCTGGTTGCAGTCCTGAGCAGGTGGGGCATTCCTCTTAGGAGGCGAAGGTGTCATGCTGCAACATTTTGTTGCAGGCTCAGCTTTTGAATATGCGAGTGTTTGACAGTTCTCCTGTCTCCAGCTATTCCCGGCAGGCAGTAAAGAACAGGAAGCTTGTTTGTTAAATCCCTGGCTGGTTGGCTGCACGAAGTCTGAAGAGGACGCAAGCCTGTCAGCCAAGATGTAAGGTGAGAGGCTCTGGGTGCCTCTGGAAGTCACGTTCTGCTGCAGGCACTCGGAGTGGAGCATCTCTGAGCCTGCACAGAGTGTCTCCTCCTGGTGACCTTCCTGCCTTACCCTGCCCTCAGAAAATGGGAGGTCAAAAGAGAAAGAATTAATTCCATTTGAGAAGGGAATCCATTACTGGGCTCATGCTTTATTCTTTTAGAGTACCTCAGAGCATGTGCAGAGTGCACCCCTGCAAGTAATCTTTTGGGGTTCATCATTTTAAAGAAACAATATCTCTCTCTCTCTCTCTCTCTGTGTGTTTATATAAATATATATATATATATTTAAACAAACAATTCCTCTTCCACCGTCCCCTCCTGAATTTATTTGGTCCTAGCTCTGGCTAGGGAAGGGGAAATCTCTTCTGTTTCTAGTTCTCTCCGTTCCTCCTTTTTCCCATCAAAAGCTCAGTTCTCCACATTTGCGCATCCGTTTGCAATGTGCTTTTTAGGCCCTTGTGAAAATTCGCCTGCGTTTTATCAGGGATTTGCAAACGTTTTTGCACAGCGATTTGTGCATTTTTGATAGGATGCCTTCTTGCATGCCGTTTCCCTTGCTACAGGCACCTTATATTGCATACTTCGCCCTCGTATGTGCCGCTGTGTGAACACTATTTCAGTGGAGGTGTGCAGTGCAAAATTCAGAGCAGTGCAAATTTCAAAGAACGGCTGTGATTCAGTTCTTCGTGAACTGGCTTCTGAAAGTGCAGGGGGAAAGGTCACCTTTAAATGTGACCCGAGCCAGATTCCTGTTGTGCCTCCTTAGCCTCTGGCTGTAGCAAAGGCCAGGCCCTTGCGCTCTTGCTTCCTCCACCTTGGCCTTGACCTTTTGTACCAGCTCCCTCAGTGCTCTGCCAGCCAAGATCTTCTCTGCACCTCCATCCTTTGGACGTTTCCAGGAACACACAAAGCCTACCTTTGGCTCACTATGTCCCCTGACCCAGGGTGGAGGGAGAACATTATGTCTGCAAACCATGTCTCCAAATTAATTATGATCTGGGCCTGACCTCGAACCTTTGTCACACAAGGTGGCAAGCTAGCCCGGACCCCGCTGTTAGAATGGAGGCAGAAGTGGGCTGCTTCGGACAGCTTCTGGGGCACAGTTAAAACTTGCCATTCAGTTGTTAATGATTCACCCCTGGAGGAGGAAGGAATAGGATGTTTTCTGCCTTAGGCACCAACATGTCTCGGTGGGGGAGCGGGGTTTGAGTCCCGGACTCTGACTCAGTCCCTCTGCCCTGCTCCCTGCCCCAGCCCCCTCCATCACTGGGGGAAGCCGCTGGGATCCAGCAGATCCCAAAGGAAGGAGGCTGCGTGAGAGCAATTAAGCCATGTGGCTGGGAAACTCATTAAGCCAGCCTCAGGTTAGCTATTGCGTCTGGGAGGTGGGGTGGCGGATGTGTGAGGAGGGGAGTCCCCGTCCTCAGCCATTAAGAGGTGGGGGAGGCTGGGGTGGGCAAGGGTTTTCCTGGAAGCTTTTCTGAGTCTCACCGGAGAAGGACTAATGGCAGGCGAGGAAGAAGGGGGCGCTTTCCCCCTCCTCTAAAAAGCAATCAAGACGCATTAGCAAGAACATCATGCGATTGTTCTTCCAAGCCCTGAGCTAATACCTGAAGGCAGGCTTTCAGGAGCACTTGGCCTAGTCACCCATGGCGAGCGGATCTTGCCAGCAGGCGACTAGGTAGAAAGACCTTTGTGACTTGGAAGGGGGTTAGTCTTTCTCTCTTTGGGCTTTTCCACCCTTCCTCTGGTCCCTGGGGGAAATCGCTCTTTAGCGCTCAGTCGGAGCAAACAGCAATACGAGTCGGTCCCCTCCCCCCATTTGTTCCGATCTATCACTAAAGAGTGTGTTTGCCCTTGAAAAGGAGCAGGGCAAGGGGCAAATCGCCCGGATGCATGACAAGTGGAGAACCTCTGGGAAGGGTGCTTTCTAGCCACAGTGCAAGTGGAACCTTCCTTGTAGGCAAGCTTTTTTTCCTGCTGCTCCAGAGGGAAGGACTCGAAGCGCTGGATTCAAATGGTGAGGAAGGAGATTCCAACTAAATAATTAAGAATAATTTTCTGAGAATAAAATCTGCTTGCCAGTGGAACGGCCTCCCTCAGAAGGAGGTTTTAAAGCAGAGATTGGATGGCCATCAATAAGGGATTCTTTAGCTGAGATTCCTGCATTGCAGGGGTTGGACTAGATGACCCTTGGAGGTGCCTTCATAGCTCTACGAGTCTACGACTGACATGGGCCAGGAATTCCTTGGTGTACCACTTGGTGGTGCCAGCCCTCCCCCTCTTGACCCAGTCACATTCCCAAGAGCAGAGAAAGGCTTCATTTGAAGATGCTGGCCACCCACCCACCCCAAAATATACAAAAGAAAGGGTGGTATTAAATTAATATGCATTTATTTATTTATACATACATACATCCAGAGCAGGTATACTTACTCCCTTAAGGCCTCGCTTACTCCAACCCTCACTTTGTCCTGTGCCAACCATCTGCCCCCTGGTCCAAGGGAGAAACTGAGTCACGGAAGTGGGGGGAGGTGAGATGTGCCCCCTACTTTGAGCAGAGGGTCGGGTAACCCCCATACATCTCTTGCCATATAAGGAACTAAATTATGCAGTAGAACTTCAACGTATGAACAGTTCACGTAGCTGTGTGTCAGGATCTGAATGTGGCCCCCTGAGTCCTCTCCATGTGGCCCCCAGAACTCTGATGATGTTTCTTGTTTGCCTCTCGAGGGAGGGCAAGGAGGGAGTATGCGCAGAAATGAGCCCACTGTACAGAGGTAAAAATTTACATCCATTGCCCCGCCCACTTTGACATCTGGCACCGCCCACCTGTGGCCCTTGGGAGGTTGATTCAGGAGAAATGCGGCCCTCCGCCTGGAAAAGGTTCCCAACACGACTTAAATAAATGATTTTGCCCATCTCTCATGATATACCAGTGGCTCGATTTCCCCTGTTCCAGGCAGAGCTGGATTCTTCTTTAACGGATGCATAAACATCTCCCTCCCTGTCCCCTTTTGCAACCTTAGCTTTAAAGTTTTAAACCTGCATCCCAGTTAATAGGAGAGGAGTCCTTTCCTTCAACCACCCAGGTACTTTGAAATGTGGCCAGGATGCCTGCGAAATCTCGGCTGCGGAATAAAATGCAAGCAACAAATACAGCTGGCTCTTGCGGGGAGCGGGTGCCACAGCCCTCATTCAGAGTTGGAGCACTGCAGCGGGTGGCTCTTTGGGGGACAGAAAAGGCACCCCCTGTGGGAGGCTCCAGGCCCCCGCCCCATAACCTGGCGGCTGAGCGAGGGAGTCCACTGTTTGGCAGGGCGCCCGCCCTCACACCTGCGACTCGGCCTCGCTCTCTTTGGGCCGCTGCCTGTGCCGACGCTTCTGCTGTTGTTGTTGCCGCCGCCGCCGCCAAGGCATCTGGCGGAGCCGCGAGAGTCCGGTCACCCCCAGGAACGAGACGTACTGCAGCTGGAGGCGGACGCAGAAGACCTTGCTGGTGCGGATGTCATTGAAGAAGGCTCGGTCCAGGCAGGGCACCTCCCCATCCTCTGTCGGCTCCAGGCTCTCTATGGCGGCCAGGATGTCCTGGCGGTGAGACTGGTTCTGCAGACCGCGGATGTCCAAGATGGCAGACACATGCTTCTTCCTGGAGGAGGAGGAAGAGAAGTTTTCAACGCCTGATGCTTTATTATGTTTCTATACATTTGTTGGAAGCCACCCAGAGCGGCTGGGGCAACCCAGTCGGATGGGCGAGGCGCACATAATGCTTTGCATTTCTATTAAGAGTGGTAGCACCTACACTTTGGAACTCCTTGCCTCTTGATCTCATGCAGGTGCCCTCGCTGTCCTGGCGCCTGCTAAAATGTTTAGACACGCCTGCCCCAGATGCTTAGAGAGTCAAGGTGAATCTTAACCTGCTTTTCATCCGTCAGAGGCAGCAATGCTTCTCTATACCAGTCCCTGGAAGCCACAGGAGGGGAGAGTGTTTCTCTTGCACTCAAATCCTGCTTGCAGGTTTCCCATTGGAGAATCTGCTTGGCCACTGTGAGAACACCAGATGGGCCCCCTTTGGCCTTGTTCAGCAGCTCTTCTTATGCTCTTTTGGAGCCTCCATCTCCAGAGGCAGTCTACCCAGATTCCTAGTTTCCTAGGGATATCTGGCCACTGTGAAAAGAGGCTGCTGGGCTAGGGGGCCACCTTTGGCCTGATCCTACAGCCAGGCTCTTTATAAAAATTGTCTTCCAGTTTCCCAGGGCTGCAGCACATCCTAAAAGGCCAGCTCTGTGGTCCAGCCCTACCCCAGACCCAAACAGTGCCTGCCTGCAGCCCCTTCTCCCGCTGCCCCCAGGTCCAAAGCAAGGGAAGGGTCCGCAGGAGCTGCCCCCTAGCTCTACAAAACGTGACTTTGCGAGACGGTTTATTTAAAGCCCTGCTACTGCTGCTGCTGCTTCGGATGTCTCGTTAACTTCAGGAAGCTGGCGCTGGGCCCGTGTAATCAGCCGAGCCCCGTTCTGCCGGCTGCCCAGAAGCACGGCAGGCGGGAGCAAGGGGCCTGGCGCAAGGCTGGCCGCTGCATTAATGGGCCCTCTGAGGTCCTCCTTCCCAGCACCGGAGAGCCCTGCGGTGTGGAGGGGAAGTCGCCCCGCTTCTTCAGAAAGGCCTCCACTAATTAGGAATTCGCATCCGTCCCCTGCTGACCTTCCCCACGGCTGCCACCCGGGCGCAACAGCCTTGCTGCCACACACCCCACCCCCCCAATCCTAGCAGGGTCTTCTCAGAGGAAGTCTCGCCTGGCAAAGCGCAGAGCTTCCTTCCTCCGCGCTTCTCTGGGAGGACGATCCGGGGAGGGTGGTGATGCTGGGTGATGGAGGGGGCTGCTCTTTCCTCCCTGACCTCCCCGCATGCCCCGAGGGGGGGGGGGGGCGCGTGTGTGACCTACATACTCCTGTGGCAAGAGGATCCATTCCCTTCTCCCCTGCAAGCTGCAGCTGGGTTGAAGAGGTGCAAGCTCAGAGGGCGGTTGCTCAGCAGGGCAACTTCTGGGGAATCTTTCAGGGTTCATGGCTCCCGCTGTGCAACAGTTTAATAGCCAGAAAGTTTAAACTGCAGAACTCCCTCCCACGGGAGGTGGGGTGGCCACCAACCTGGATGGCTTTAAAAGAGCGTTAGTTGGATTCATAGAATTATTGAATCGTAGAGTTTGAAGGGACCCCCGAGGGTCATCTAGTCCAACCCCCTGCAATGCAGGAATCTCAGCTAAAGCATCCCTTACAGATGACTGCCCAACCTCTGCTCAAAACCTCCAAGGGGAGTCCTTAACCTCCGGAGGGAGTCTGTTCCATTGTTGAACAGCTCTTACCATCAGAAAGTTTCCCCTGATTTTTAGTGGGAATCTCCTTTCTTGTTACTTGAAGCCATTGGTTCGAGTCCTACCCTCCAGAGCAGGAGAAAAGAAGCTTGCTCCACCTTCCACGGGACAGCCTTTGAGATATTTGAAGATGGCTCTCATATCTCCTCTCCATCTCCTCTTCTCCAGACTAAACGTACCCAGCTCCTTCAACCATTCCTCATAAGGCTTGGTTCCCTTGATCATCTCGGTTGCCCTCCTCTGCCCACCTTCCAGCTTGTCGACATCCTTTTTAAATAGTGGTGCCCAGAACTGGACACAGTATTCATGGCGGAGGAGAGGAGGACTATCTTGGTGGCTACTAGCCATGAAGGATCTGCTCTCCCTCCATGGCTGGAGGCAGCAATGACTCCTGGAAACCACAGGAGGGGAGAGTTGCTCTTGCACTCAAATCCTGCTTGCAGGTTTCCCAAAGGCAACTGTTCAGCCATGGTGAGAAGAGGATGCCAGGCTGAATGGGCCACTGGCCTGATCCTGCAGGCTCTCCTTATGTTCCTTTGGCATGTGCCATTTATGTCCATTTCGGAGAAATCTTAGGGGGATCCCTTTGTTGTTGTTGTTTGGGGCCATCACCCCTCTTGGCTACCTCCCTGCTCACCCCTCCTTCCAGGCTGACTCAGCCCTGAACACTTTCCCGCACCATGGGCATGTTCACACAACCGTGGCGGTTAAAAAATGGATTTGCGGCCCATTGGACACAAGATGCTGATAGATAAAATGTGGTTCCAGATCTCTCTGTGTGTTTGTATATGAGAGAGGTGGGCTCTATGGACCCAGAGCCTGACTATTAATCTGGATCCACTCACATGCTGAGTGGCTGGGACAGCCCAGTCAGATGGGCACAATAAATTTCTTCTTATTATTATTACAAGGTTTGTGCTCTTCCTTCCTAAGGACTGAAGTTAGAGACATGGCTCTGGGTGGACTTTTGCTGCATGTCTCAACATTCTCGAAACTTTTTCTTCCTCCAAGCTGTCGGGACAACACCTAACTAGCCTAGAAGGGTCGCGGAGACCTCCGGCTCCCAGCACAGGCCAGTCCGATTCTTGCCCTGCCACCCTCTCCAGGAAGTTGCTACAGAGCCCACTTCCCGTCTGAAGGCCAGCCGCTTGTTTTTCTCCTGCTGGATCTCTCTCTCTCTCTCTCTCTCTCTCTCTCTCTCTCTCTCTCTCTCTCTCTCTCTCTCTCTCTCTCTCTCTCTCTCTCTCTCTTTCCTCTTCCAAGAAACAAGAAGCCCGAAAGGGTCCAGATAAAACAGGAAACGTCCGTCAGCCACACTTAGCGGGCAATCTGTCGCCTCCGAAACAATTCCTAAGGATGCAATAAGCAGGAAGATGGAAAGGGAAACAAACAGAGGAGGCACGATAAGGCAGCGCCTTCGCCCTCCCTGAGTGACGCAGCCGGCTGGTAGATGGAGGGAGCTGCGCGGGCAGCGTGGAAGTAGGCGGCGGGTATTTATAGCCTGCCAGCCTCCCCTCCGTCCTGGGAAAACCGGGAGTGACTCCTCTGGCTATCCTTGGAAGGAGGAGGAGGAGGACACCCTCCAGGGTCCCTAAGGGACTTGACCTACCTGCCTCAGATTCTGCTTCAGGGGGTCAAGCAGGAGCTAGGAAGATATATTGGGAATGTGTGTTGTCAAAGGAGGGGTGGGGTGGGTGGGGGCGAAGGTAAGGACATGAGGAGAGCCAGCTGGATCAGGCCAAAAGGGGCTCATCTAGCCCAGCATCCTGTTCTCAGAGTAGCCAAATACCCCTAAGAATCCAGGAATCTAGATAGACTGCCTCTGGACCTGGAGGCTCCATGAGAACATAAGAAGAGTCCAACCTCCTGTTGCAAATGTCAAGAGATCGAACCCATCCGCTTGCCAAACACAGGCTCAACACAGAGGCCAACCACATGCCTCATTGGGAGACCAGCAAGCAGGATCCGACCACAAGAGCTCTCTCCCCTCCTGTGGTTTCCAGCAACTGGTGTTCAGAAGCATTGCTCCCTCTGACCGTGGAGACAGAGCATAGCAGCCATCGATAGCCCTCATCTTCATGAATTCCTCTAATCCCCTTTTATAGCCCTCCAAGTGGGCAGCCACTACTGCCTCCTGTGGCAGGGAGTTCCACAGTTTAACTCTGTGCTGCGTCAAGGAAGGCTTTATCTGTCCTGAACCTCCCAACATTCAGCTCCGTTCAGGAAAGAGGCAGAGGATGCCAGAGGCAAAGAGAGAGAGGGGGGGAGGGAGGGAGGGAGAGATGACCTCCCTGGAGATTATAGAGCCACACAACCAGGGGGTCAACGGACCACAGAGCCCAACCCTTTTCCGCAACATTGAGAAACTTTATCTAGCTCCTTCTTAGAACTGGCACAAGGACAGGCATCCTCCCTGAGCAGCTGGTTCCCCCAGGGGAGCTGCTTTTTCTCCTCTTAGGAAGTCCCACCTAAGCACGCTTCCCTCGTCTCCTCGAAAGGTCGCACCTCTTCTCGCACCCGCAGAAGATGCAACTGGGCTGCGCGATCCATGCCAGAACCTCCAGCCACGGCACGGAAAAAGGCGCTGAGCGGCAGCTGACCCCGCTGTGGCCCTGAACCGCTGGCTTTGCCTCTCCGCAGGGAAGAGGTCAAGGTCTGGAGCGTCCTGTTTCAGGCCCTGAGAAGCTTCCTTGCTGGCCAAGCGCCACGTCCTCAGGTTGCGCACATCCCCACCTGATGGGCCTTTTCCTCTCCCGATGGGAGGTAGCAACCTTGATGGATGCCTGAGTTCTGAGCTCGTGCTTCTCTGTTCTTTTGCACGGAGCAAGGCTGCCTGGCGCTGGCCAAGGGCCCATTCGCATGGGATCAGGAGGTCAGGCAAGGACTTGGGTGGGCCCTGGGTGGCCCCCGCGGAGAGCCTTGTGGCTCCGCAGAACCGCAAAGGTGCAGCTACTCAGAACGCAGCAAAGGGACTGTTCTGAAGTGGCATCACAAAGACAGAGGAATAAGCAAATGCCTCGTGGCTAGTAGCCATCAACAGCCCATGAATTTGTCCAACCCTCTTTTAAAGCCACCCAAGTTGGTGGCCTTCACTGGCTCATGTGGCAGGGAGTTCCACAGTTTAACTCTGCGCTGCACAAATAAGGACTTTCTTTAACCTGCCCTGATTCTTCCAGTGCCCAAGCTTCGTTGTCTGTTCTACGAGTTCTAGAATTACGAGAGGAGGAGATAAACTTTTCTCTGTCCTCTCTTTCTCTGGGTCGTGCGACATTTTTATAAACTTCTATCATCCCGCCTCTTCGCTAAGTCCCAGAGGCTGCAACCTTTCTTCATCCCCTCGATCATTTCGGTGGCCCTTTTCTGAACCTGTTCCAGCTCTACAGTATCTCTTTTGGAGGCGAGGCAACCATGCCATTGCACCGTAGACTTGCATTAACGGCATTTATGATTTCAGGACTTGTATTTTCAATTCCTTTCCTGGTGATTCCTAGCATGCAATTTGTCATTTTTTTGCAGCTGCCATGCCCTGGGCCGATGTCGTCCTATGTACTCGGAAAACCCAGACAAGTTCTGCTGTCCGTGTTACCTTCTCATGAGATGCTGGTTGTTTTGTTCCCCCCCCCCCCAGCCTTCAGATCCGGGAAATGCTTTGCTACAAATGTTTATGGGTACAACAACCCCCCCTGCAACTAAAGAAGGTTTGGCCTCCCCATACCCACAAAAAATGAGTGTGGGAACTCACTGCACGTCGGGAAAGTCTTTTGCGAGGAAGCCCACTTCCAGTTGGATGGCAGCAATGTCTTCCAGCTCAATGATCTCGGCCAGGTGTGGGACAACCTTGTCCAGCCAGGATGAGTTGGATTCCTGCGAGGAAGGGGAGGGAGACAGGAGACGGTCAAGCAAGGGACAGCGGCAGCCTTAAAGTAGGGAAGAGAGTTAAATATAGATAACCCCTTCCTCATCCCGACTCAAGGAGACAGGAGAGTTTATGAACTGCCTCCGCAAAACAAACACCAGGAAATGACTTTTTTGGGGTGGAAATCAAAATAAAATCAGAACTGACCTTTGGAACTCCCTGCTATGGGTCACACCCAGTGAGCCCTGTGCTCGAGTATAGGATTTGAACCCGGGTCCCTCCCAGGTCCTAGACTGACACTCTAACCACACCACCATCACTGGCTCTCAGCATCTGGCAAACCACACCTAGCATCCCCTATCGTGTTTTATGCTTCCTCAATTTTGCTTCGCTTTACTCCGCGCTGGTCACGGACCGCAATAATAAAGATTTGGTCTTATTTTGTTTGACTCAACATCCTCCTGTGTGCCTCCTCTGTGCTGGCACCTGCAGTAACACACCCTTCCTGAGCTTCCAGGGGTATATTGGGTGGAGATGATAATCTTTGCACCCTCAGCCATCCATCTTTTTCATAGAATCGTAGCTGAAAGGGACCAGGGGGTCATTCAGTCTAACCCAAGCTTGCACCATGCAACAACCTTTCAGATATTTAAAGATGGCTACCATATCACCCTCTGGAGGGTAGGACCCGAACCCATGGCTTCAAGTTACAAGAAAGGAGATTCCGACGACTAAACACCAGGAAGAACTGTCTGAAGGTCAGAGCTGTTCGTAGATCACCACCGAAAACGTTTTTCTTCCAGCCGGCTTTTAATGTCAATCATTCTACCATTTTAAAGGGATTTCAGCAATTCGGCTGATTTCAAGTTGCCTTTGTGTCGTGACTGGCAGGGTGCAGAGGAGTGTGCGGGGGAGCCACCAGTTGGGGAACCCCCAAGGGAAGAAAGCTCAGAGCCAAGGGTGGTGGGATGTGGTCAGAGGGAGGAGGAGGAGCAGACTGGGGGGAGGAGATGCTGGAAGCTGAAAAGGTAGCAGGGTTTGGTGAGCAGGAAGAGACTGTGGCAGAGAGCAGTCCAGACAGGAGAGGAGGCTGGAGAGGAAAGGGGCCAAGAGGCAGAGTGGAGGCAGACTGGGGAAGAAGCCAGGGAGTCTCCCCCTCCTGCTGTGACAGGCTCCCCTCACCTCTGGTCTCCCAGGACCCAAAAGAGGTATGAAGAGGGAGGACAGATACAGGCACGTTGGCATAGTCTCAGATTGCTTGGGAAGGACTCGGTGGAGGAAGAGACTTAGAGCGGTGGGAAGGCGTGGATCTTTAGCCTCCACAACTGCCTCGTAGGGGCAAGACCTTCCAAGAAGAGTTGCTGTGCTCATTAAGGCATGGCGCTCCTGAGCCAACCAGGATAAAGAGTTAGCTTACTCCATGTGATTTAATGCTGACCTGCTCCTGACAACCGCCCTGACACTTTGTGAATGTTGCTCTTGGGACTGCTGGTTTTAAGTTTTAGGAACAAAGGAATCTGCTGCCATAGAACTGTAGAATTGGAAGGGGCCCCAAGAGTCATCTAGTCCAACCCCTTGCAATGCAGGAACCTCAGCTAAAGCATCCATGGCAGATGATCATCCAACCTCTGCTTAATACCTCTGCTTTATACTGAGTCAGACCACTGGCTCCATCTAGCTCAGGACGGTCTGAGCTGGCAGCAGCAGCAGCTCCCCAGGGCTTCAGGCAGGGTTCCTGGCGATGCTGTCGGGGATGGGATCCCTCGCCATGGGATCACATTCACCTGGTGCTATACCAGCTGCACTGGCTCCCAGTGGAGTACAGGATCAGGTTTAAGGTGCTGGTTTAAACCTTTAAAGCCCTATGCAGCCTAGGACCCTTGTACCTACAGGACCGCCTCTCTTAGTATGTCCCATGGAGGACCTTACAGTCTTCAAATAAAAACATCTTGGAGATCCCGGGCCACAGGGAGGTTAGGCTGGCCTCGACTAGAGCCAGGCCTTTTCGGCCGTGGCACTGATCTGGTGGAACGCTCTGTCACAAGAGACTGCAGGACTTGACATCTTTCCACAGGACCTGCAAGACGGAGCTGTTCCGCCAGGCCTTTGGCCAAGGCACAGTCTGACCCCCTCTCTCCTTCTGTAATCCTCATAGAACTCTAACCCAGTGGTTGCCATTAATTTGATTCTGAATTGATTTTAGAATGTATTTTAATTAATTGACTGTGTGATTTTATGTACACTGTGCTATTTTTACCTGTTGTTAGCCACTCTGAGCCCGGCTTTGGCCGGGAAGGGCGGGATATATAAAAATTATTATTATTATTATTATTATTATTATTATTATTATTATTATTATTAGAATAGACTCTGCCAACTGAGCTATGGCCCTTTGAGGGCCTGCTATTTTTACTGCTTTTGTTTTCGATTGCACCTTTTTAAAAAACAAAACAAAACACTGCTTCTATTTTTGCAGCAAGCTGCCTTGAATGATTCTCAGAGAAGGGGATATAATTACTACCATGGCTCCTCCTAGAACAACAAGGAAAGCAATTCTGGGAAACAATGCCTTGGCACTGGGGGTGACTGGAGGTAAAGGACCCTGAAGCAAGCTCAGCTTTCAGCACCCCTGTGCGGGTGCCTGATGAAATCCGACTAGGCAACAGGACTTCCGCTTTGGTAGGTAGAAGAACGCAAGGCGTTTTAGCAGTAGGTGAAAAAACAGGTGCTTCCAAAAGCAGCAAGGGTTAAAATCTAATGGAGGATCCCACTGCTGAACTGGTCAGACAGGTGAAATGGGGGGGGGCGCTCTTTGCCATCTAAGTACCATCATTAGGATAACAAAAGAAGTGACTCTGTGCCAGAGGGCAAATGGGTGGGCCTCTCCTCACCCGACTGGCAGATAGAAGAACAACAGCCAGGTTCTTGTGTGAGAGCTGAGCTGGAAGCAGGCAGAAGCTGGAAGAGAGAGAGGTGCTTGGTTTCTGGTTCAGTCCAAGACTGCGGCTATGGGAGGAGCAAGACGGAGCAATGGATTCAAACTACAAGAAAGAAGATTCCAGCTAAACATTAGGAAGAACTTCCTGACAGTAAGAGCTGTTTGGCAGTGGAATTTGCTGCCAAGAAGTGTGGTGGAGTCTCCTTCTTTGGAGGTCTTTAAGCAGAGGCTTGACAGCCATATGTCAAGAATGCTTTGATGGTGTTTCCTGCTTGGCAGGGGGTTGGACTGGATGGCCCTTGTGGTCTCTTCCAACTCTATGATTCTATGATTCTAAGACTCCTGGGGTGCTAATGCTGTGATTTGTGCAACTAAACCCTATATCCTAAAGACATCACCGTCTCTGCTGTGCATTCCTAATGGTCTCTACTGACTGGATTTAAGTATGGTATCTTGAAGACATCTCCTTTCTTGTGATTCTGTTCTCTTCATTGTATCAATCTGTTTGATCTACTTCTAAAAATAAAATAATAAAAAGGAATAAAGCAATGGCTAGAGCAGGAGTCAGCAAACTTTTTCAGCAGGGGGCCGGTCCACTGTCTCCCTCAGACCTTGTGGGGGACTGGACTATATTTCGTGGGGGGGAAATGAACGAATTCCTGTGCCCCACAAATAACCCAGAGATGCATTTTAAATAAAAGCACACATTCTACTCATGCAAAAACACTAGGCAGGCCCCACAAATAACCCAGAGATGCATTTTAAATAAAAGGACACATTCTACTCATGCAAAAACACTAGGCAGTCCCCACAAATAACCCAGAGATGCATTTTAAATAAAAGGACACATTCTACTCATGTAAAAACACACAGATTCCCAGACCGTCCACGGGCCGAATTGAGAAGGCGGTTGGGCCGCATCCTTCCCCTGGGCTAGAGGCTGGTACGGGGCGCCACTTCCTCCTCTGCACCTGCTCTCCCTCCCACCGCCAGCCCCGCTTTGGAAACTGGTGGCAGGGGCGGGGGGTCCACCCCTCACCCCACTCCCCCGGTCCTCACCAGCTGGGTGAAGAACTCCTCCAGCTCCTTGGCTTCACGCCGCAGTTTGTTTGCCATCTTGGTCCTCATCTTGGAGGTGGTGCAGACGAACCGGACTTGCATCAGGGGCCGGACGTACTCGATGAGGACCTGGCGGTGCACATCCTTCAGAAGCATCTGGCGAGAGACAAGGAAGCAGCTGCCTCAATTGCATAGAAACTTATTCATGTACAGCGGCAAGAATGGTACTCGCCCAAAAAATGGAAAGAAGAAGAAGTCCCAGCAAAGGAGGAAGAATGGATGCAAAAACTTATGGAATATGCAGAAATGGCGAAACTTACTGGAAGGATAAGAAATCAAGATAACAAACTTTTATAAAAGTGTGGAAATGGTTTACTGGAGGGAGAAATGTTGTTTTCTGCCGCTCCAGAGAAGCGGACACGGAGCAATGGATTCAAACTACAAGAAAGAAGATTCCACCTAAACATTAGGAAGAACTTCCTGACAGTAAGAGCTGTTCGACAGTGGAATTTGCTGCCAAGGAGTGTGGTGGAGTCTCCTTCTTTGGAGGTCTTTAAGCAGAGGCTTGACAGGCATATGTCAAGAATGCTTTGATGGTGTTTCCTGCTTGGCAGGGGGTTGGACTGGATGGCCCTTGTGGTCTCTTCCAACTCTACGATTCTATGATTCACTGGCAGGGTCATTGTAATCACCTGCAGTTAAGTGTATCTATTTAAAGAAGATAAATAAATGAGTAAGTTAAGTGAATCTGGATACGCAGAAGGTATTAAAAAATAAATTTAAGGAATCGCAGAAAGAGGGGGAAGGAAGTCCAGTTCTGAAATGTCAAAATGATTGTAAAACCAGTGAAATGCGTATATCTGAAAAGTATAAATAATAAATGTAAAAGAGAGAGAGAGATATGCAGCGGAGGGAGATCAGAGACAGGATCGCGGCTGGGCCCAAGCGAGGCCACGCAGAGGTAAAAGGAGGCCATGCAGTCAGCAGTGCAAGACCGCTGCCCACCCCTGTGGCTTCCAGCAACTAGTATTGCTGCATCTGACAATGGAAGCAGACCGTGGCTATCACGGCACAGCCACTGTGGCTAGCAGCCATCAATAGCCCTCTCCTGCTTCGAAGATTTGCCCAGTCCTCTTCTAAAGCCATCCAAGTGGAAAAGTAAAAAAAAATTGGAGTTGCATGAGGAATTAAAAAAGATGCTCAAAATTCCTCTAGAAAAAAACCTGAGGCATCCCTAAAGGTAAAGGGACCCCTGACCATTAGGTCCAGTTGCGGACGACTCTGGGGTTGCGGCACTCATCTCGCTCTATAGGCCGAGGGAGCTGGCGTTTGTCCGCAGACAGCTTCCAGGTCATGTGGCCAGCATGACTAAGCCACTTCTGGTGAACCAGAGCAGCGCACGGAAACACCATTTACCTTCCTGCAAGCCCTAGGCTCAGTGGTTTTACCCACATCGCCACCTGTGTCTATCACTACTGAGTATAATTGGAAAGGATATACCACAAGACAGGAAAGTATTATTTTTATACGCAACCGCTGCAGCCAGGCCCCTACTTGCAAAGAACTGGAAAGGAAATCACATCCCTACAAAGGAAGAATGGCTAAATAAACTTTTTGAATTCATTGAATTGGCAAAATTAACTGCAGTGATAAGATATCAAACAAATCAGAAATAAAGGTCACAATGGAAATGGCTTGAAGATTACATGAGTAAACACTGTTCGAAAGACAACATGCTGGTATGTTTGTAAAGTTAATTTAGAAAACAAAATATTAGTAAAACAACAATATTAAGGATGAGAGACATAAATTGCAATGTAAATAAGAATATTAAAGACTAAGAAATGATGTACACTGGTGGAGGGAAGTCACATATGTGTAGTGTGTGTGTGTGTGTGTCTGTACGTAAGTGTTTTTGTTTGTAAAACAGGTGATTATATGTGTAAATTAAATATAAAGAAATAAATAAAGCCATCCCAAGTGGGCGGCCATCCCTGCCTCCTGTGGGAGGGAGTTCCACGGTTTAACTATGCACTGCATGAATAAGTCTTTTCTTTTACGCACCGGAAATCTGCCTTCCTGCCCTCCCTCTTTGAGGGCTGCCCTGCTCCCCCTTTGCCTCGGCCTGCTCCTCTGCCTTTAGCAGCAACCTGGAAAAACAGGCCAGGTGTAGTGTAGCTAGTACCTGACCTTTGCAGCAATGGCTTGGGTCTCCTGTGCAGCCAGGGGGCAGGGCCATTTGCCTTCCTGGCAGGACCGCTCACCTGGTACGGCTCCAGCTTCATCTTCCTCAGCCTCTGGGCGTGTTCTTCCAGGGTACCCATGATGGTGGAGAAGGCGTCCGAGTTGCTGAGCCACTTCCTTTTCATCAGCTTTTGGAAGTGGGGCTGCATGGGGCAGAGGAGGCAAGGAGGAATGAGAAACGACTCTGACCCTCGACCCATCTGGCGCCACATCTGCCCGCCTCGGCTTTCCGAAATCCAGTGATCCTCTGCATGTTTTGGACAGCAGCTCCAATCAGTTTCAGCTACCACTGAGGACAGGGAGATCTGTTGGATCAGTCCAGTATCCTGGCCATTGGCCAACCAGCCTGGGGTTATACCTTGGGGTTCTTTGGCCCCCGCCATGGGCCCAGGCCCAGGGAGATGGGGAAATCACGAAGGAAGACAGAGAGAGCCAGCAGTTGCCAAGGGAGCAAGGGAGGCCAGGGAGGCCTCTGGCAAGCAGGTGCCTCTTCTGAGAAGGCTCGCAAGCAGAACCTGAGAACAACAGCCATGGTCTCTCCCCACCTGTGTTTCCCAGAAACTGGTACCCAGAGACTTGCTGCCTCCAGCGGTGGAGGGAGAACGTAAGTCACCATGGCTGGTGGCTGTTCTGTCTCAATCTGATGGGAACTGTAGTCCAAAAGCACCCTAGAATTGTAGAGTTGGAAGGGACCCCAGGGGTCATCCAGCCCAACCCCCTGCAAATACTGCAGTATTTTCAAGTCCTCCTGGACAAACTGCAGCTTCTGTGCATTGTCTGCCCTAGCAGATAGCAGCTCTACAGGGTCTTGGGCAGAGTCAAGAAGACCTCATCACCTTCTACAACCTGATCTGTTGTTCTTTTTAAAAAACTGCAAATGTCAAGGGATTGAACCCATCTGCTTGCCAAATAAAGGCTCAACACAGAGGCCAACTACATGCCTCACTGGGGAAACCGAAAGCAGGATCCAAGCACAAGAGCTCTCTCCCCTCCTGTGACTTCAAGCAACTGCCTCTGGCCGTGGAGGAAGAGCAGAGCCATTGTGGCCAGTGGCCATCTTTAGCTCCTCTCCTAATTTGTCTTAATCCTCTTTTAAATCAGTCTTCGGTGGGGGAAATCACTGCTTCCTGCAGCAATGAGTTCCACAGTTTAACTATGCATTAGTTTCTCCCCGATATTCCTCACCCACCCCAAGATCATGTTGGACGAGGTCATTGATTTCTCCCTCCCTCCAACCAACATCCCTCTGGGGAGGTCTTCTCCAAAATCAATACCTTGAGGTTTTGAAAGAGGTGGTCAGCCAACACCCTGTTGCACAGTCGAGTCACTCTGTCAAGGGAGGTGTTGGCCTGGCACCTCACTGCCTCGCTCTCGGGGTGGCCGAACCTCGCCAAGCGCTCCACGTAATCCCTGCAGGAGAGATTCTGGTCAGGGGGGCAAGCACACAGGGCCTACATTCTCGCGGTGGGGAGGAGGCACAGGCGGAGAATCGTGTGGAAAATCCAGAGAGAGATTTTGCTTGACCAAGCTTCAGTTCAGTGGGTACGATTGGATCCAAAGCGCTCAGATCCGAACAAATGAATGAGTACACAATACGACCCAAATAGGGGTGAAGTGGGGGTGAGCCTTTCGATGTCATTGTGCAAGTGGAGAGGATCCAAGTTCAGGCCGATAGACATTAGGTTGGGACATGGGGGGGGCGGGACAGGAGAGTTTGCAACGATTGTGGGGGCCGGAGGAGAAAGGGGTTGAACTGCAGCTGCTCTGGTCAAAACAAAGTAAAAAAAAATCCTTCCAGTAGCACCTTAGAGGAGGAATTTTTTTTTATTTTGTTTCGACTACGGCTACCTACCTGTAACTGCAGCTGCTCTGGTTTTCCCCTGGCACTCGAGGCTTAAACGGGGGATGAGAGTCCGTCTCTTACCTGAAAGGTGGGCAGTGGTTGATGAGCATGATGGTCCGGCCCATTAAGGCGTCGGCAGTGAGGGTGGTCTCAATCTGCTGCCCCTCGTGGAACCTTTCGACCTTCTTCTGAAAACTGGGGGGGGGGTGGCAAAGAGGGAGAGAAAAGGCAGAGGAAAATTCAGGTGGTGCGAAGAAATCCTGCTCAAAGGCAACCGTTCCCACCCGCCGTGCCTCACGGCATCTTCCCACAACCACCCGGAGCCGGTGGTGCTGCCATGGCCAGAGTGGCCAGACCTGAGAAACCAGGGTCCTGGGTTCAAATCCCGCCTCGGCCAGGAAGCACACTGGGCGATAAAACCAGTAGGTGGCTCTTCCAAGCCCCCCATCATCCCACAACCACTGTTAACTGGGGTAGCAGCCCCACGATGAACCTCTGGTCTTTCGCATCCCCAGAGGACATGAACACATCCCATTCAGACAAACAACAACACACACCCTGCTTTCTGAAACAGGCGCATCAGGAAGCAGACCTGCTAAGAATAGCTTTGGCTCTCCATCCCTGGCTGACTCCATGGTGGGGGGGGGCTTTGTCCTCTGGCTCCACCTTGCTGGCATTTCCTTACGGAGCGGCTATTTATACCCCGGGATGACCCTGGTCCTTGGCGGCCAGTTTGAAATGGAAACGGCATGCCATTCTGCTGCCACCGCCCGGTGTGTGATCCTAAACCCCCTACCCCACCCCAGCCCCGGCTGCCTCCTGCGTGCCACTCCATGCGTGTTTTTCTCTCACGGGAAGCAGTTGTGACGAGAGTGGTTCAGGGCAGGCAGTGTTGGGCTCTGGATACCCCCCCCCAAGCAGCCAGGGCAAAGCGGGTCCCCTCGCTGGATGGTGTCACAATGAAGGGAAAAGCCACATCCTTCTGCCTTTGCCTCCCACTCTGGTTCTGAGCTGATGTCAATCATGGTTTCCGGCTTTGGTTTCCTTGGACAATTCCCCCCTCCCCCCGACCAGTGGGAAAACCGGGGGGGGGGGGAGTGAGTGTGCAACCCTACCCTGTGCAGCCTATTCCTCAGCACTGTGCGACAACATGCTTTGCTGCCGCCCCCGCCCCCGCCTTCTGCAACACACCTGTTGCCTTGCAAGTGGCACACACTGCAACTCTCAGGCTAGCCTACCTCGCAGGATTGTTGCAATGAAGAAAAAGAGAGGGAAGGACCGGGTTACGTTCCCTTGGAGGAAGGGCAGGACAGAAGGGCTATTATTCGGGGTTCAGCTCCCTCCCGCTGGATCTCTAGAAGCATGCAGTATATTTGACAATATACTGAATTGCATCTTAATATTGTGTTTAATACTGTATTGCAGTATTGTAATGTTGTTTATTTAGTTCCTATCCAAGGAGCTCAAGGTTCTGCCCGCATGGTTCTGCATGGTTCTGCCCACTCCCCATTTATTCCCACAACAGCCCTGGGAGGTAGGTTTGGTTGAGAGGCAGTGATTATCACCCCGTGAGCTTCATGGCTGAGTGGTGATTCAAACCCTGGTCTGACAGGACCCAGTCCAACACTTTTAACTGTTACCCCACATAGTTTCTCTATCCGTCTTGTCCTCTCCAGGGCCTCATGAGACTTGAGACCCTTCCCCTTGCGCCAGGCTTAGAAAGCGAGCCTTTCCCCCCTTTCCCTGCTCCTTTCCTAGGGAAAAGCCCTAATTTCCCTTTGCTCTGACTGAGAGTTACAAGGTGGTTTCCCCCTGGGGAAAGTGACGGAACAAGAGGAAGGATGGCGAAGCTCCTTATTGTGTTTTAACGTTGCAGCCTGCTCTGGAACCTTAGGGTGAGGGGCAGGTAATTAACAGCAACAACAACTTAGACCCACTGGAATGAAGGGCCCTGAGTCATGTTCATTCATTTCAAAGGGTCTATGCTGAGTATAACCTAGCTGACTGCCTTAAATCTCTGGGTTAAACTGCATGTTACATTATTCAGGCATATTTTATTTATTTTATTGTATTGTATTTTATTATTTCTACTTCCCCCCATCCTTTCCATGGTTCGCTTCATTATTTTCTTTTCCATCGCATATTCTCATTAATCCTTATATTTTCATTTTCTCATTTTTATATCTCATTAGTTGTTACTGCTGAATCATTCTATCGCTGTTAACCTTTTAATATGCTTACGATAATTTTCAAAATAATCTACGAAACATTTCCAGTCTTCCCTAAATGCTTTTTCATCTCTTATTCTACTTGTCACTTACATTATTTGTGCATTTAAAGCAGTGTGTTCAGCAGAACCCCAGGAAAGGGAGGAGAGTCTCTGAGATAGAACCTCGGACCTCAACCATGTCTTACCAAATCACCTAGCAGTTGCAGACAGCGGGGCTGGGCAACAGCTGGTTTTCAACATCGCGATATATCACCAGCTAAACATCGCAATATACCAATATATCACTATGTCTGGAATAACAATGGAAATGTGGAGAGGCAAACAGGCAGCCTTCAAGACCGAGACTGCCAGCATCAGATTCCTGTGAAAATCCCCTTTGCCCACCCCAAAATGCCGTTTGCAGTAAACAAGGCTTGAATCTGTATGGAGGCAAGAGATTTGCTGCATTTCAGGCTGTCAAATTACCCAGTATTATTTTTGATTAGCTCGAATCTTCCAGATCGGGTGGAATATTTAAAAAGCAAAGCTTCTGTCAATGCTCTAGACCACACGCTGCTTCCCCACCGAACCCGCAGCAAAATGAAGAGCCCGGTTCTCTTCTCACGGGGTCCCCCTTGCCTGTCCTTAAGAAGGGAACTACCTCTGGAGGAAGTCTGCCAGGCAGCTCAGGCAGCAATGCGCCATCCTTCTTCCAAAATCTTCTGTGATCTGGGGGGCTTTGTCTATGTGAGCCTTTAGCACCTGTAGAGAGGGAGAAAGGGCCTGTGATAAAATTCAAGAGATGGCTGCCTTTGGTGAGCCACCCTGCCCAGTCCCAAAAGACTCCCACCCAGGCACCCTTGACCTGCAAGAGAGGGAACATCTCAGGGAAAGATGAAGCAGGGAAGGAACAGGCAAGAATGGGCATGGATGAAGTCTTTCTTAAGAGGAAGTACTGGAGTCCTGTGCCCAGTTCCCGGTTTAAGAAGGGTACGAACAAGCTGGAAGGTGTGCAACCAACATGATCAAGGCATGGGCGTAGGCAGGGGGGGCAGGAGGGGGCAATTGCCGCCCCTAGAAGCTGAGGGGCGCAGATGTGGCAGCCCCAGGCTCCCGCTCCCAGCGCGAAGCTCCAGAGGCGCGTGGGGAGCGTAAGCGGAGGAGCGCTAAGCAGGAGCGGGGAGCATAAGCGGAGCCACAGGCTCGCGTTCCCCGCGCGCCTCTGGAGCTTCGCGCCGGGAGCAGGAGCCTGGGGCCGCCTCCTCGGAAGAAAGTGGGCGGGGCTATGTTGCCTGCGCCGCCCAGCTCTTCCGAGGAGGCGGCCTCAGGCTCCCGCTCCTGGCGCGAAGCTCCAGAGGCGCGCGGGGAACGCGAGCCTGTGGCTGCCTCCTCCGCGCCTCCCCGGTCTTCCGAGGAGGCATCCACAGGCTCGCGTTCCCCGTGCGCCCCTGGAGCTTCGCGCCGGGAGCGGGAGCCTGCGGCCGCCTCCTCAGAAGAGCTGGGCGGTGCAGGCAACGTAGCCCCGCCCACATTCCCACTGTGGCCCCCCATCCCGCCCCTTGCCCCCGCCCCTTGCCCCCCCTAATTTTGATCCTGGGTACGCCCCTGGATCAAGGGTCTGGAAGCCGAGCCTTGGGAGTTGGGTATGTTCAGCATGGAGAAGAGAAGATGGACAGCTGTCTTCAAACATCTGAAGGGCTGTGCAAGCTCGTATTCTGCTACTCCAGTGGGCAGGACCTGAACCAGTGGATTCAAACGGCAAGAAGGGAGGTGCCAACTGAACGTCACGAAGAACTTTCTGGTGGTAAAAGCCGTTTGACAGTGGAACGGATCACTTCGGAAGGTTCGGAGGTTTTTAAGTAGAGGTTGGGTTCTTCACCTGTGATTCCTGCATTGCAGGGGGCTGCACTAGGTGACCCTTGAGGTCCCTTACAACTCTTCGATCCTATGGCTCTAGGTGGTCCAGCCCTTCTCTCCTGGTGACATTGAGAATGCACACTGGCTAAAAATGACACCTGCATGTACCCAAACCCAGGAACTCAGTATCACAAGGAAACGGGACAGGTAGCGAGTGTTTGGGATGGGGGACATACACACTCCAAGCACCGGACGGTTCATTGTTCCAGGGGGTGAGACCGGAAGAACGAGGAATTGGCAAGCTGGCCCCACACTCGGCAACACTAGGGAATCTCCGAGGCGGGTTTGTTTGCCTCCCATGTCAGAAGTCATAGGAATGAGTGAGAATCCGGTCTGGTTTTTTAAGCGAAATTCCATGGGGAAGGTTCATGGCTCAGGGGCAGAACACCTGTTTTGCACACAAAGGGTCTGCGGGTTCAACCCCTGGCAATTCCGGGCAGGGCTGGGAGAGATCCGGAATCCTGCCTATTGACCGTAATAAACAAATTGCCACCTTGCCAAACTGTGGCCAGTAAGTGTAAAAGGTTGAAGCTCCATGCAGACGTGAAGGAAGAGCAAAGGGGAGAGCGAAGCATGCAGGCAGAAGTCCAACAGGCTTGGGCGAAGCCGCTGGCTCCTTTGGGTGGCCAAGTGTCCCACCTACCAGTATGACTTTGCCAGACAGGCCGAACTGGAAGCTGTCGCCTGCGTCTTCTTGCGCCCACCTCTCCTCCTCCTTCTGAAGCTCTTGGCTCATGTCCTCGGTGATCTTTGCCTATGAACAAGCAAGGAAAGGTGCGTAGGGGGCACACACCAGGGAGAGGACGGACGAAATCGGCGGCTTGTCTACATGCCTGCCACCCTAAGAGCGTAAGAAGAGCCTGTGCTGCATCAGGCCAGAGGCTTATCTGGTCCAGCGTCCTGTTCTCACAGTGGCTAACCAGATGCCCATTATGGGGAACCTGCAAGCAAGGCCCCTCTCCCCTCCTGTGGCTCCCAGCCCCTGACTTTCAGAAGCATTGCTTCCTCCAACTGTGGTGGGCAGAGAATGGCCATTCTGGCTAGCAGCCACCCATAGCCCTCTCTGCCATGAATTTGTCCAATCCCTCTTTTAAACCCAATTAGCTTCTTGCGTTCTCATTAACCGCAGCAGAAAGCTGCTCCCCCATCACCCTTTTGCGATTCACCGTTTTACCTTCACAGCAGCGATGAGGTCCTCTTCCAGGCTCAGTTGGGTCTCGGGGGACAGCAGCGGGCCGAGCTCCTGGGTCTTGACCAGGGAGGAGATTTCTGCTCGGCCAAGAACTTCTCTGTGCAGTGGAGAGAAAGAGGGCGAGAGTGAGAAGCCGGATCTCCTCCAGAGGGATGCATAGTACATCACACACACACACACACACACACACACACACACACACACACACACAAAACGTGCCCTCACATGGACACTTGGTGGGGTAGCAGGAGAGGGCTTTCTCGGTGGTGGCTGCTGCCAGAAAACTTTGGAACTCCCTTCTGAGAGAAGCCAGACTGGACCCCTCCTTGCTGTCCTTCCACTGGCAGGTAAAGACTAGGGCTGGGCGATATATTGATATATTGTCCGGTTTAAAGTCCACATTGTGATAACGGTTTCATAATTTTCGACCTGGCAATATATCGCAAATCATGTGTGTGTTTGTGTGTGTGCATGCGCGCGTGCACTATGCAACAATCACAATGTGGGAGAAACCATGAAGCCAGCCAATGCCTTTATATTAGGGGTCGGCAACCTAAGGCCCATGGGCCCACGGGGGCCGTTTAACCGGCCCACGAGCCGCCCCATAACTGAGCCACCCGCTCGGCGAGTCCCCGGCACAGCGGCACAGCGCTACACCAGGACTCGCTTCCGCCGTGCTGAAAATCACGTCTGCGCCGACGCAGATGCTGGAAATCGCGGGCATGATCCGACCCACAGAGAGATCTCCACTGGAGTGAATTGGCTCAGGTGAGGTAAACCTTGCCGACCCCTGCTCTACATAGCTCCATCCTTATTTCAGACATCGTGACATATTGGTATATCACAATGCTTAGCTGGTGATATATGTCGATGCTGAAAACCAGATATCGCCCAGCACTACTTTGTTCTGACAGGTCTTAGGGATCTGATCTGATTGTTTTTTAAGGAAAGGACGTTTACATAGCGCTCTGCTGCTTTCACTACCTGTATTCAAATGTATCTATTTTTAAATATTGTTTTAATTCTATTAGAGTTTAATGACTCTTTAATGATGGTCTTTTATACAATTTTAGCTTCTAATATTTTATCTGAGCTGTTTTAATTTGTGTAAGCTGCCTTGATCCCTGATCTGGAGGAAAGGTGGGATTTTAATAATAATTAATAATTTCCCCAACCTTCCTACCTTCTGTGCCGAAAGGCAAGACTTTGACAGCCTCGCAGCCAGGGCTGGCTGGAGTCAGATGTGTCTGGGGCAAAGCTTGTAGTGAGCAAGGAGTCACTCTGCACATGCTCAGGGGCGTTCTGTTATGACTTCATAAATCCCTGGGCTGAACTCTACCCTGCAAAATCAGCCGCGGGATTACCTTTGGCTTTGGTGTTCAAAGCCCTTAATCAAGGGTGCTTCATCAAAGGGACAGGCTGTGTGTTAAGTATTAGTCACATATTTGAACTACCTTGTTTATTAAGAACAGAAGAACAAAACCGGATCAGAACAAGCGTCTGACTTCCCCAAGCCCGGGTGGATGGGGTCGTTTTGGCTCCATGAGGAACAGCGCTTGGGAAAGCATGCCTATAAATGGAAGGGGGCAAGGGAATCATAGAGGTGGAGGGAACCCTGAGGATCATCTAGTCCAACCCCCTGCAATGCAGGAACATGTACGTTTCCGAGCACAATTCAAAGTGTTGGTGCTGACCTCTAAAGCCCTAAATGGCCTTGGCCCAGTATACTTGAAGGAGCGTCTCCACCCCCACCGTCCATTGCGGACACTGAGGTCCAGCTCTGAGGGCCTTCTGGCAGTTCCCTCAGTGCGAGAAGTGAGGTTACAGGCAATCAGGCAGATGGCCTTCTCGGTGGTGGCGCCCTCCCTGTGGAATGCCCTCCCATCAGATGTCAAAGAGAAAAGCATCTACCAGACTTTTAGAAGGCATCTGAAGGCAGCCCTGTTTAGGGAAGCTTTTAATGTTTAGCAGACCATTGCATTTTAATAATTTGTTGGAAGCCGCCCAGAGTGGCTGGGGAAACCCAGCCAGATGGGAGGGGTATAAATAATAAATTATTATTATATTATATATAAGTAACTATACAACCTTTAGAAGACATTTGAAGGCAGCCCTGTATAGGGATGATTGTTTTATATATAAAAAAGTTCAGTGTTTAATTATCTTTTTATATATGTTGGAAGCCACCCAGTCGCTGGGGCAACCCAGTCAGATGGGGAGGGTATACATAATAAAATTATTATTATTAATATTATTATTATAGAATAGGACAGCTCATCAGGAAAAGGTTGGAGAGCATGCAGATCGCCCAGATCCGTCCCTGCCTTTTACCTCTGGTAGATGTTCCTGCTCCAGTCCAGGACGAAGTAGAGGTCGGAGATGCTCAGCTTCTTTTGGACCGCCTCGGCCAGGCACCTGGCCAGTCCCAGGTGGAAGCTGCCGAGGTAGACCCCGAAGGCCTCATACTCCTTGGGGTAGGCATGCAAGAGGTGGAACTTGACGGTGCAAAGGTCCTCCAGGGCGCACTTGGCCAGGCGGTCCATCTGCGTGGCCACAGGGAGGACCCTGCCCTCGGTGCACTGGCGCAGCCGCTGTCCAACCAGCTGGCGCACCGCCTCAGCCCACTGCTGCTTCATGGCTCGCGGACGGGGTCCGCAACCCCCTGCCCTGTCCCCTTGAGCCGCCAGCCACTTGCAGTCGGTGTCCTCCTCCTGCTCGATCACTCGCACCACGAGCTCCAGGGCGGGGCAGGAGCTCTTGCCGGCCAGAGCCTCGGCCAGGACGGCCCAAAGCTCCTTCTGCAGGGCCTCGTACAGCAGCGCCACGTCCTTGGCCTTCCGACTCCCAGATTTCCGGACTTCGCTGCCCTCCGTGCTCTGCTGCCCATCCTGCTCACACTCGGCCTCCAGTTCGATGATGTGCTCGTCAGCCACCAGGAGATCCCTTTTGTGGATCAGGTTCAGGATTTCCAGAACTGGAGCACAAGGAGGAAAAAGAGATCCACAGTGTGTCTAGGGGCTATTTCAGAGTACAGTCGTACCTTGGAAGCCGAACGCCTTGCGAGTTGAACGTTTTGGCTCCCGAACGCCGCAAACCCAGAAGTGAGTGTTCTGATTTGCGAACGTTCTTTGGAAACATTAGCAGGATTTGAAACCCACTTCTAATGTAACAAATAATATGGATAACACGGATTGATTTAAAATATAGAATATGGAATATTATGCAGTTGTAAATGTTGACATTAGGACCCATGGAGGGGAAGTCTCGAGATTCAGAGTAATCTCTATACAGTGGTACCTCGGTTGTCAAACGTAATCCGTTCCGGAAGACCGTTCGACTTCCGAAACGTCCGACAACCGAGGCGCAAAGGGCTGTCGGCAATTTCAGTGGTGAAAATGGAAAAATACGCCGCGGAAGCCGTTCAACTTCCGAGGCGCATTCGAAAACGGAAGCAATTACTTCTGGGTTTTCGGTGTTCAGGTTCCGAAACATTCGGCTTCTGAGACACTTGAAAACCGAGGTTCCACTGTACATGGATATGCATTTGGAATGTTACAAATTTATATTTGCAAAATCAAATAAAAATGATTTCCAAAAACCAAAGAACAAAGTGTGTCTAGGCGTGTGTGTAACTGACTGGAGGTAGGTTTGTTTGTTTGTTTGTTTGTTTGTTTGTTGTTTATTGCATTTATATCCCACCTTTTTCTTCAAGGTGGCCTGCACATGGTTCTCCCCTTGCTCATTTAACTGCCACAACAACCCTGCAAGGTAGGGTAGGCTGAGAGGCAGTGGCTGGCTCCCAAGGTCACATGGCTGCGTGGAGATTTGAACCCTGGTCTCCCAGGTCCTGGTCTGACACTAACCATTGTACCACACTGGCTCTCACCTTTCTGCCTGCCAAGGGTCACCATGGCGATGAGCCAGGAGCCTCCTAGTTTGCATGCTCAAGGTGTGCCCCTCTGGGATGCAAGGAAGAGGGCAGCAAAGGTGGCGTTACCTTCACCCTCTGCCAGCTCACTGGTTCTCTGTGTCCTGCCCAAGCTACGGTTTGATTAGCTCAGTGGTTCTCAAAGCAGGTTGTATTTCCGGGGGGGGGGCAATATTACCTAGGCAGGGGGGGGCACTGATAGGGGTAAATGACTATCAGGACTTTGAAAAGCTGGTATCTCTGGATCAAGTTCATCCATTTGGGCAAATTAATTTAACTAGTTTTCCTTTTATTTTGAATAGACGTGCAATTCATTGTTGACTGTTTAGCATTTTATTATGTTGATATCTTCCTTAGCGGACCATGCAAAGTGCTAGGACGCTTTTCATAGGGCCCTGGGAACGACTTTATGGAACCAATGGAACGGTGGCCTAATGAAAACCTTTGGGGACCACTGCAATAGGTGAACAGTTTGGATTCGGACAGCTCCTCCCTGCACGATGCCCCCAACCTCAAGAAGAAGAATTTGGATTTGATATCCCACTTTATCACTACCCGAAGGAATCTCAAAACGGCTAACATTCTCCTTTCCCTTCCTCCCCCACAACAAACACTCTGTGAGGTGAGTGGGGCTGAGAGACTTCAGAGAAGTGTGACTAGCCCAAGGTCACCCAGCAGCTGCATGTGGAGGAGCGGAGACACGAACCCAGTTCTCCAGATTACGAGTCTACCACTCTTAACCACTACACCACACTGGCTCAGACCAAAAAGGGTCCTGGAGCTCCCTAGGAAACAACTCTTGGTGTGTGACCTTGCAAGGAGATAATGCCTGACCACACACAGATTGAAACAACTGCTGGATTTGGGGGTTGCGTTCACTAATGCCATTATCTCTGGCGATCCCATGTTGACTCTGCACACAGACAATGCACCCTTGTTCCATGTTCCAAGTCACAAGGCTTTCCATCATCTTCCAGCTCCTGGCCCCTTCCTAACCCACATTCCTGAATTAGCCAGGGGCTAACATTTAAAAGGTGATCAGGCTTGCTTGGAATCTGCGCTTCCTGGCTTGTAAACCCCAATGCCTTATGTCTTGTGTTTAATCTCTGGTGCGAGAAACAATGTCACAAGACATGGGGTGTGACCTGAGACATCCTGCATCACCTTATATGTGGTGCAGTTTGGAAACTCCAGCTGGGGCAGAATTCAGCAGCTAGGTTGCTCACCGGGGCAAGACGGCCTGCACTGTCTACCAATTAGTTTCTGAACCAATTCAAAGTGCTGGTTTTGACCTATAAAGCCTTAAACGGCTCAGGACCGCAATAATTCAAGGACTGCCTCTTTCCATATACAGTAAACCTACCCGGACCCTGAAATCATCTTCTGAGGCCCTTCTTTGTGTGTCTTCTCCACATGGGGTCCAGAGGGTGGCAACACAAGAACGGGGCCTTTTCTGCGGTGGCTCCCCGTCTGTGGAATGCTCTCCCCAGGGCGGTTTCGCCTGGCACTTTCATTATACACCTTTAGGCACCAGGAAAAAACATTCCTCTTCAACCAGCCTTTGACTGGTTGGCACAAGATAACCTTTTAAATGTGTTGTAGGAGGGAGCGGGGAGGTTAGGTTTTTGTTCTTTTTTATGTACTTTGTGTTTGCTTTTTATCTTTTATTTTAATGTTGTGAACCACCCTGAGATCTACAGATGAAGGGTGGTATAATAAACAAACAAACAAAAAGACCCTGTATACCCACCAGCGACCCATCCTTGGTGGATGATGGGAGACACCACAGCTCAGTGACAGAGCAGGTGCTTTGCATGTAGAGTCAATCCCTCTCAACTCCACTTAAAAGAATCTCAGATAGCATGAGACCCTGTAGGGAACTTGACTAGATGGGTGGAGAGCCAGCGCGGTGTAGCAGGGGTCAGCAAACTTTTTCAGCAGGGGGCCGGTCCACTGTCCCTCGGACCTTGTGGTGGGCCAGACTATATTTGGGGGGGGGGGAATTCCTACGCCCCACAAATAACCCAGAGATGTATTTTAAATAAAAACACACATTCTACTCATGTAAAAACATGCTGATTCCTGGACAGTGCACGGGCCGGACTTAGAAGGCGATTGGGCCGGATCCGGCCCCCGGGCCTTATGGGTTAGCGTGTCGGACTAGGACCTGCGAGACCAGGGTTCAAATCGCCACTCTGCCATGAAGCTCACTGGGCCAGTCGCCCCCTCTCAGCCCAACCTACCTCGCAGGGTCGTAGTGGGGATTAAAAGGGGAGAGGAACCATGCACAGCACCTTGAGCTCCTTGGGAGGCAAAGGTGGGATATCAAGAAGCAAAGCTGTGACAGGATGGGCACTGGAGGCGCAAAGGGGGCAATCAGGCTTTGAACAGCTCTGG
The DNA here is from genome assembly GCF_963506605.1 of Zootoca vivipara. Lineage (NCBI taxonomy): Eukaryota > Metazoa > Chordata > Lepidosauria > Squamata > Lacertidae > Zootoca > Zootoca vivipara. The sequence goes on along the minus strand of NC_083281.1, from coordinate 16,188,321 downwards.
ATCAAGTTCATCTGTTTTGCAAAAATTAATTCAGCTGAAGAGTTTTAACGGGGCTCTGAATAAATGTGCAATTAATTGCCACTTGTTTTGAGCATGCTACGGTATTCCTTAGCAGGCCATGCAAACTGCTCTTCCGAATAATGCTTTTTTTTTATCGGGAAGGATAGCGGGCAATTGGGGGGGGGACAAGTTCATGGAACCAAGCGGGTACGGGGGGGGCGCAAAAAAGTTTGGGAGTCACTGGGCCACAACCTCCATCGTCCTAAATGACCTGGGCCTGTTTGGCCGACCCTGATGAGAGCTGGGAGCCCCAAGGACATCTTATGGGTCACAGGTTGCTCCCCACCCTTAAGCTCACAGCTCCACAGGCCGAGGGGCAGGGAGTGTCTGAGGACAGGGGGCACCCCATCAGCCTCGGCGCTTTGGGTGCTGGCTCCGCTTGTTGCAGCGGTGTGTGCAGCCCGGTGGCAGGAACAGGGGCGACAGAACTGGCTCCTGGCCGGAGTCCTCACCTCTCCCAGCCCCAGAAACATGTTGTTTAACTTATTGCTTCCGTTAGCTGCCTCCGCTGTGTATTTATATAGCAGCAGCAGAATGGTTGCCAGGACTCAAGATCTTCCCCGTATGGGATGGCAGACACACAGATCGCTTGACCCCTGCCGTTTGGGGTGGGGTGGAAGCCCCCTGGCACTGGATCCTGGGATGGGCAACCTGGGCAAAGCAGTTAATTGGGCTGCTTCTGTTCAGCCATAGAAACCCCTGTTTTGAAACAGCGGAGAGGGGTGCCAGGTCGTTTCAGGGGCCAATTCGAGGTGCTCACGTTGGGGACCCAAGCTCTGAGGACCTGAAAACCCGCCTCCTTTCCTGCAAACCCTCTCAGGCAGGGCTGACCCACCCATGAGGCAAGGTGAGGTCATGGCGTCAGGTGGCAGGATGCAGAGGGGCAGCAAGGAATGCATTGTGCCCTGCAGCGAAGGCTGCAGTCTGTCCCTAGGAGGCAGCTGCCCCCCCAATAAACAAAGACCCTTAACTAAATGACCAATTGCATCTCATATAAGTCAGTTCTGCCCCCCCCCCCGAACATAAAGCCTGCCCGCCCCTAAAATAAATCCTGTTTATGCCCATGGCTGCCGCCCCCCCCCCAGCTCAGTCAGTAGACATGAGACCCTTAATCTCAGGGTCATGGGTTTGAGCCCCACATTGGGCAAAAGATTCCTGCCTTGGACTCTTGGGGTCCCTTCCAACTCTACAATTCTACGATTCCTCCTGCCCTTGTTCCTGATGTAAATCTTCGCTCACACCATTGTGGGGGCGCACAACATTTTGTGGTTCGCCTCCCTTGGGCCAACCTTGCTCTTGGGTGCTGAGCTTGCCAGAGTTGGCCCTCTTAGCGGTTCTTCTGCCCTCAGAAGCTTGTGGGGCAGCCCAGCAGGAGACAGTTTTCTCTAGGGCAGCCCTTAAACTGTGGAACTGCCTCCCCACAGAGGCACCCTTGGAACCTTCATTGCACACGTTTGATACGTGAGGTGTTATGTTTTTAAGGATCCACCTTATTTTGTGGCTGCAACTTGTTTTAAAACGTTTTTCAAGGACATGGGGTTCTTTTTTCTACAAATCCCCCTCCCTCCCCATTCTGGATCCCAGTCGACAACCGAAAACCCGCTTCCGTTTTCCCGTTTTCAGTACCGTGGTTAAATTGCTGTAGCCCATCCTGGGAGCTTAGTATGAATGGTGGGTGAAGAACTAACAAATAAATAATACGAATGGCCATGCCTGGTTCCACTTGAGAGTCAGTGTGGTGCAGCGGTTTGTTATAGTGTCAGGCTGGGACCCGGAAGACCTGGGTTCGAATTCCCCACTTCACCATGAGGCTTGTGGGGCAGGCAGTCTAGCCTACCTCACAAGGTTGTTGTGGGGATGGGATGAATGAGAGAACCATGCGTGTCACCTTCAGTTGCTTGGAGGAAAAGGTGGGATATAAAGCCAAATTAATGACTGATTTTATAGGTCTTTTTTTAAATTAAGAAGAATGCTTTGGGAGGGGGGGTGTTTCTGAGCACCACAGATATTTCATCTTCGAAATGGGTGCTTTGCGGGTCACGTTGGGCAAAAGATTCCTGCGTTGCAGGGGGTTGGACTAGATGACCCTCATGGTCCCTTCCGCATGATTCTATGCTGGAGCAGCAGAAAGCAGCCAGGTAGACAAGCAAGCAGAGGCGTAGGAGGGGGGGGGTGTTTTCAGCAGGAGTCTTGCAATCTAGGGTGATGGAGGCTATCTTTGGCAAACGGTTCCAGGCGGTTGAAATTTTGGGAGAGGAAGGAAGGCTCTCTCCCGGCTTGTGGAGTAAAGTTGAATTGGTTCTGCATATTCATTTCCCAGTTTGCCCTGCTCTCTCCCAGTGCTTTTGGAGGCTTTTTCCTTCCCTCTGGGCACATTCCCCAGCAAGGTCAATGGGCCACTTTTCTACTCCTGCAATCAGGAGGGTCAATCAGGCTGGAACAATGAGCCCGCGAGAACAAAAAGCAAAAAAAGCAATAAAGAAAGACCCCCTCATTAGCTTCTCCCCAGTCATAACCTGAATAAACAGGCTGGCCCTGGAGTGAAGAGAAAAAATAAAACCATCAGGTCTTGTTTCAGTCCCCTTGGGAAGGACTTTGTAGACAGCCAAGGATCGGCTGCCAAGGCACAACTTTCAGCAGCTAAACATTAAAGTCTTTTCGATGAGAAATGACCGTGTCGATTCTGTGAGGTTCTGGGCCAAGGCTGATCCCATCAGAAGATAGGAAGCTGACTTACACAGACTCCCATCTTTGCACAGTGTCCAGCACATACACGGCCTGTCACCAGCTCTCTCCAGGACAGTGTACATTGTGAAGGGGTATGCCAGCCGTTTTCAAATACTGTAGGCAAAAGGCTGTCACATAGAAGAAGAAGGAGCAAGCTCAGTTTTCTGCTGCTCTAGAGGGGATGACCCAAACCAACAAGAAAGGAGATTCCAACTAAACATTAGGAGGCTTCTAGGCAGAGGGATGGGGGTGGCGCTGTGGGTTAAACCACTAAGCCTAGGGCTTGCTAATCAGAAGGTCGGCGGTTCAAATCCCCGCAACGGGGTGAGCTCCCGTTGCTCGGTTCCAGCTCCTGCCAACCAACCTAGCAGTTCGAAAGCACGTCAAAGTGCAAGTAGATAAATAGGTACCGCTACAGCGGGAAGGTAAATGGCGTTTGCGTGCGCTGCTCTGGTTCGCCAGAAGCGGCTTAGTCATGCTGGCCACATGACCTGGAAGCTGTACGCCAGCTCCCTCGGCCAATAAAGTGAGATGAGCACCGCAACCCCAGAGTTGTCCACGAGCTGGACCTAATGGTCAGGGGTCCCAGAGGTTGGGTGGCCACCTGTCAGGGATTCTTTCGGCGTGACTCCTGGGTGGCAGGGGGTTAGACTAGGTGCCCGCTGGGGGAGCCTTCCAAAGCTATAACTCGCGTGATTCTTTGGCCAAAGGCACACGTTTTAATAGTGAGGTTGCCCGACTCTTTGGGTGGCACCACCATACCATCCGTAATGGTGTTTCACAATCTTTTCAAAAGGGAGGACACTTTGCAATACGGTGCCTCTGCTCACACATTATTGAAAGGCTGCATTTCTGGCTTCTTCAGCCTGGTGACTTCCTGACCTATAATTCCTGTTAGCCCCAGCTTCGTACAGCTGTGGCGGCTGAGGCTGATGAACATTAAGAACATTGGATTTTTCAACTAAGCTCGACTCCGAGTGGAATCACTGAAATTTAATTTAAAAAATTCCTTCCAGCAGCACCTTAAAGACCAACTAAGTTTGTCATTTTGGTATGAGCTTTCATGTGCATGCACACTTCTTCAGATATGTTTAGTTTAGTTATGTTCATTAATATCAATGGGTCTTCTCTAAGCAAAACTGAGTTGAGCACCATCCATAAGAAGACCTCTGCCGCATCAGGACAACGGCCCACTTAGTCCAGCCAGATGCCCGTGGGAAACCAGCAAGGAGGATTCGAACACAAGAGCACTCTCTTTCCCCGTAGTTTCCAGGGGAAGCGGCAGATTATCCCGATTTAAAGCCAAGAGAGTTGTTCTTTGGGTTATAGATATATTGGAAAAAATCATAATGTTCTGACAATGCCCTGCCCCAGTTCAAAATACACCCGGGACATTTCCTGCGGCTGCATTTACATGCATCCAGATGAGAAGCATCTACACCTTCACTCTGAAGGGGACCTGGGGAGGGAACTGAACCCCCGACTGTTACAACTCACTGCATTGGTGGGAAAGGCACAAATACAGGAAGGGTGACACCTGGCTTGAGAGCAGTACATGTGAAAAGGATATAGGAGTCTTGGTAGACCACAAACTTGACATGAGTCAACAGTGTGACGCAGCAGCTAAAAAAGCCAATGCAATTCTGGGCTGGGCATCAATAGTATAGCATCTAGATCAAGGGAAGTAATAGTACCACTGTATTCTGCTCTGGTCAGACCTCACCTGGAGTACTGTGTCCAGTTCTGGGCACCACAGTTCAAGAAGGATACTGACAAGCTGGAACGTGTCCAGAAGAGGGCAACGAAAATGGTCAAAGGCCTGGAAACGATGCCTTATGAGGAACGGCTTAGGGAGCTGGGTATGTTTAGCCTGGAGAAGAGAAGGTTAAGGGGTGATATGATAGCCATGTTCAAATATATGAAAGGATGTCATATGGAGGAGGGAGAAGGATTGTTTTCTGCTGCTCCAGAGAAGCGGACACGGAGCAACGGATTCAAACTTCAAGAAAGAAGATTCCACCTAAACATTAGGAAGAACTTCCTGACAGTAAGAGCTGTGCGGCAGTGGAATTTGCTACCAAGGAGTGTGGTGGAGTCTCCTTCTTTAAGCAGAGGCTTGACAGGCGTATGTCAAGAATGCTTTGATGGTGTTTCCTGCTTGGCAGGGGGTTGGACTGGATGGCCCTTGTGGTCTCTTCCAACTCTATGATTCTATGATTCTATGAAATAAGTACAGTGGAACCTCGGTTGCTGAACGTAATCCGTTCCGGAAGACCGTTTGACTTCTGAACTGTTCGACAACTGAGGCGCAATGGGAGGTTGGCAAAATCCATTGGGGGGAAAAGGAGAAATGTGCCTTGGAAACTGAGGCGCGTTCGAAAACAGAAGCATTCGCTTCCGGGTGATCAGTGTTCGAAAGCCGAAACGTTCGACGACCGAGGTTCCACTGTGTATAGAAGCAAGAACAATGCAACCAACAGCTCCAACATGAAGGCTGGGAAACTCTCCTGATGAAGAAGGCAAAAATCACAGACTTACCAGAGAGCGGCTCCTTCACCTTGACCTCGGCCTCCTCGGTGACGGGCGCCGCTTCCGACGCCTCGGTCTGGTTGAGCTTCTCCACCAGCGAAGCTCTGCGCACCTTCCCACCCAGCCCGATCTTGAGGAAGGACATGCGCTTGTCTCCCCCACCGCCGTTCTCCTTCTCCGACAGGCCGCATTCGAAACCGTAGAGGCTCTCCTTGCGGCGGCCGTTCAGGAGCTGGAGCAGGCTGAAGTCTTCGGAGCTGCGCCGCGTCTTCCTCTTCTCCGGGGTCCCCTGGTTGCCCTCCGTCAAGGGGATCATCATGCGGCCCAAGAAGGACCTCCTGTCCGAGCCCTTCTCCCCGCTGCCGGGGGACTTCTTCTTCCCTTTGCCAATGCGGAAGGGAGACAGCCCCACCAGCTTCTCCAGCGTCGCCCGCCGCCTGTAGCACCCCTCGGGGCTGCCGTTGAAAAGGTCCCGCTCAAAGCTGCCACCGTCATCTGGGGAAGGGTTCCTGCTCTCAGGGGAGTCACTCCCCAGGAAAGAGTCTCTCTCGTTCTCCTCAAGGTCTTCTTCAAAAGGGTTGGTTCCCCGGTGACTTTCCTTCTCCAGGATCAGCGAGCCACCCCCACCGCTGCCACTCGTGTCCCCGTTGGCCATCTTGAGCTTGCAGGGGTTCTTAAGGACCGGCATGGCAGCCAACGCACTGCAGAACCTGGAAAGGAAGGTGGAAAAATGGTGAAGGGGTCAGGTGGTGGCAATGGGAGAGCCTGAGGAGGTTTCGGGGAGACATTCTGAGCATTTTACTGTAATGTGTGTAATGTTTCATTCAGCCCGGACACTGAGATCCAGCGCCGAGGGCCTTCTGGCGGTTCCCTCATTGCAAGAAGTGAGGTTACAGGGAACAAGACAGAAGGCCTTCTTGGTAGTGGCACCCGCCTGTGGAACGCCCTTCCAGCAGATGTCAAGGAAATAAGCAGCTATCCTATTTTTAAAAGACATCTGAAGGCAGCCCTGTTTAAGGAAGTTTTTAATATTTAATGCTGTATTGTTTTAATATTCAATTGGGAGCCGCACAGAGTGGCTGAGGAGACTCAGCCAGATGGGCGGGGTATACAACAATAACAACAACAACAACAACAACAACACTTTGGGGAGCTTTGCTTGTTTTTTACAGGTGCCAGGCCTCAGCATTTGCCACTGAAATCCTAACCAAAATCAAATTCCAACCCCCATTCCCCAAATCTTCTTCTTCATTTATTAATAAGCCATGGATAAGGAGCATAAAGGAATATTGTCACAGCAGGTTGAAAGCAGCATAAGGTTGGATATATTATCATGGGAGTCGTTCCAAAACATTACCAAAAAAACACATTCCCCCCCATAAATCTGTTAGGTTTGTTCATAGGTATTATTGACCGCTGAGGAGTGCAGAAAGAAGAAACACTATGGGCGAACTGCACACAACCAGACACCTTCATCTACCCCGGCTGCAACAAAACATGTCTCTCCCCTATCGGTTTCTGCAGCTGGGTGCTGTAACTCTCCAGCGGTTTGACTTTACCTCCGAAGATGCACTCCTCCATTGTTTCCCAGGACAAACAATGGACCAGATTTACTTACTCTGTTCAGATGCAGCAGGAAATGCACAACCACACCCCTTTTTAGCTATTATAGTCTTAGCAGCAGTAATAAGGTAAAGTGAACACCTATGAGCTACAGCAAGACCTCTGCCCCTGCCCCTCCAACCTGGGCTGATGTTGCACCAAATACCTGGGAGGGCAGAACTGAGTCAGACCTGGCCCACCGAGATCCCTCTCCCAGGTCTCAGGGATGCACACCAGGTTGGCCTGGTCACCCACAATCAGACCATGGATCTGCACGGTTTTATTATGGATCCACCTGGCATTCAGAGGTAGAACCACCAAACTGTCGGGGACAGTGGTAAAGTATCCATCAGTACAGTACAATCGCCTTGTACGCGCTTGTGCCATTTCAACTTTACGCAATTAAAGGCCAGACAGCTGAAATAACACAAATTAAATGCACAGAAGGCAAAGAGCTTCTGTGCATTTAAAAGCTCTTAAAAGCTCTTTTTGCACAGGGTTTCCCCTTTAAGCTCTCTGCCTTGATTATACCAGGTTCTGGGGTGCTCTCGTGAGATTTCAGGGGCCGAATTGCTGCAAGATCTCACAAGAGCAAGGGGAAGTGCTTAAAGCTAAAAGCTGGGGCAAGTTGTCACACGGCTCTGGAAAGGTAAAGATGCTCACGCCGGGGTGGTTCCAAGGGGGTGGTTCGAATACATGCCTTTTTGCACATATGTGCCATCTTTGGAAGGTAACCCTCACACAAAATGTGATGGGACTGGACCAAATATAGAATGGAGCTCGGTGGGGATTATCAGTCCGTCAGCCCTTCAACCTCTCCCTCCCTCTCCCCGATTGCTGAGACTGGCCGCCCAACAACACACACCCCTCCGATATTCTTATCCCGAGACACATGCTGTATGGAACACTCTGCAAAACAAAATCAATATAATACAATTTATCGTGTCACCAGGACACGCAGGTGTCAATCCACAACAGCCAAGGCGTACGCAGGCCAGCATAAACGTATCAACCATCCAGACGAGAAAGCAGAACAGTATTACGCTGGCATCCCAACCCATCTCTCACGTGAGCCATCACATCCCTACCCCGGCCTCACACCTCAGGGGTTATAGTCTCTCTGGGGCACCTCGGTCTGTCACAATGGACACACCCCCCAGGAGAATAAGCCTATGTATTTCACCCATCCATGCGCTCTCTCCCACGCTCCGGACACATGCTGCGAACGGTGAAGAATCCAATGTAATGCCCACACGTGAGATAAGAAAAGGAAAGCAACCGAACAAACACAGAAACACCGTGAGGTGGCACCGTCCCTCTCGCTCCGACCCCAAAGGATTACCCTGAAGGGATGAAGCCCTTTTGTGTCAGCCCCACCGAATGGCCACCCTCCAAGTTGCACCTGCCTCTGCTTTTATTCTGCACTACCCAAAGCAAAACCACCTCCATCTTTGCTGTAGCTCAAGTAAGACCAAGGTCATCTTGTGGCAGATGGACACCGTTTTCAATATATCATAACCGTGTGTGTTTATTGCAATCATACTTAAATGCGAGCTTAAGAGAGCTTAAGAGCCTGCTGCTTCTGTCTTTTTGGGGGGGGGTGTCAAAAGTCGTTCCTGCATTGACTCTGTGCCTCTGGTCCTCACTGGGGAAAAATTGCCCCAGGGGGACTTTGTTGCCCCATAAACACTGCGCAGGCCGTGGTGGATTTGGTCCAGGACCCCTGGCAATGTGGCAGAGGAGGGTGGGCAACGTAGCACCCCTAAAAACACAGTAACCCCATTTTGGGTAACCGTGTAGTTGGGTGAGCCCTCACTCTGGGCACCTTGCAGCTATTTTTATTAATTAATTATTTCATTGCATTGATACAGACATAATTTTACTTGCACACCATCTTTCCACTGTTTAAACCATGCTGCGGGCAGCTTACGACGTGAAAAAAAAGCACATAATTACAACGTAACAGAAGTAGTCATAAACCACGTCAGAAAATACATAACCGAATGAAACCACTTACATCCCACCTTTTTCTCCAAGGAGCACAAGGTGGTCTGCATAGTTCTGTTAGCCCCCCAAATGGAAAGTGAGCGAGGTCCCACATAAAGAGGATTGGCAACTTTAAGGTGTTAGAATATGCAAAACTTTCAGGCTTAACACGCAGAATAAGAGAGCAAGAATAACGTATATTTAAAGAAGAGTGGAGAATAATTATTGAATAAATGGAAAATCATTGTACACAGCTCAGAACGCTGGCAGCCTAAAGATAAATTAAACAGACTAAACAATATTTGATGTAAAAGTGGAAAATTGATTTGAATGGTTATAGCAAATCATAGGAATGTATGATATGTAATATGAACCGTGGAAGGAGAAGAAAGAAAGTCATTGGATATGTTAAAGTTTGTAGAAGGTTTATTTTGAAATGTAAAAAACTGAAAACTCAATAAAAATATTTTTTTTAAAAAAATAGAAACACATCTGGTGCACATGTGGCACCAGGAAAGGTGCCCCCCCCCGAGAGAGTGCAAGTAGTCGAAGTCCGCTGCTTGACCCTTGCACCCCTCTGCAGAGACTTAGCCGGCACCAGGGACCCACATTGTGGGAGGAGGAAATTTATGAAGAAGGGATCTTCCACATTGGGAATCCCCAGAGCTGGGCTGACCAAAAGTCAGCGTACAGGAAGCCCTACCTGAGTTTCCATGCTCCCGTTTGCAGAAGGGGGGTTTTCCGCTGCTGCTTTTTCACGCCAGCCAGCTGACAGCTGAATCTCTCTCTGTGTGTACCGGTATGTGTCTCAAATGACCAGCTGATGGCAGATTTACCTGCCGGTCTATGGACCCTCCCCTTGCTGCCACGTGACCTGCTTTCTCTTAGAACTGCCCTCATTCCGGGAAGGCAGAGGAGAGGGGAAGGGACTGCAAGAGAGATCCGTGACACTTTTATCTATCTTTTTTTTAATAAAAAAAATCCTCTTTCTGACTCTTCTTTGTCCACATTGCAGCTGCAACACATACAGGGGCTGCAATCCAGTTTCAGAAATCTCTCTCCTCCCTTTTATCCCCCAGGTAAATGCTTCTGTTTGCAGACACCTGCTTTGGATGCAGAAGGTCCTGGATTCAGATGCTGACAGCATCCCCGGGTAGGGCTGGGCCTGCCCCCTGCCTGAAATCCTGGGCAGCTGCTGCCAGTCAGTGTAGACATTACTGAACCAAGTGGGCTGGTTGCCTGAGGCTAAGGCAGTTTCCTGTGTTCCTACGCAGTCAGTATGTGTTTCTGGGGTTATGATGAGTGACCCCACAGAGACGCCCGCTTGGATGCCAGGGGTCTTAATGAGAATCCGTGCTGTTTCTTCCCGCTCAGGGTGTGCTCTGGTGGGTGGTACAGATCTGACCTTCGGGTGGGGGTGGGGGGCTGGAAGTCGGGCCGTTCTTCCAGAGCGGCCGGCCATTCGGGAGACCCTGAGTCATAACTTCGCAGAAGTTCTGGGAGACGAGGAAATTACACAGCAGGATGGAGTGGCAGGAAACCGGGTTTTTTTTTCTCAAGAAGGAGAGCCTGTGTGTATATAGGCACAACACAGAGTCGCACTCCTTGTAATGTATAAGCGGCACAAGGACATGAAAAAAGCTTGCTGGATCAGGCCAAAGGGGGCCCATCCAGTCCAGCACCCCTGTTCTCACAGTGGCTGACCAGCTGCCTCTTGTGGAAAACCTGCAAGCAGGATCCGAGCACAAGAGCAACGCTCTCTCCTAGTGGGTTCCAGCAACTGGGATTCAGAAGCATTTACTGCCTCTGACCAAAGAGCATAGCCATTGTGGCTGGTAGCCATTGAGAGCCCTCTCCTCCTCCATGAATTGGTCCAATCCTCTTTGAAAGCCACCCACTTGTCACTGCCTCCTGCCTCCACACTTTAACTATGCACTGCATAAAGAAGTGCTTCCTTTTATGTGTCCTGAATCTTCCAACTTCCTGCATCACTGGATGCCCCCAAGTTCTGGTGTTAGGTAATGCTTTGATGGTGTTTCCTGCTTGGCAGGGGGTTGGACTGGATGGCCCTTGTGGTCTCTTCCAACTCTATGATTCTATGAGAGAGAGAGAGAGCAACTTTTCTCCATGCACTTTCTCTGTAGCAGGCATGATTTTGTAAACTTCTAGCATGTCGCCTCTTACTTTTCTCTAAACAAAAAAGTCCCAAAAGCTGCAAGCTTTCTTTGTAGGGGAGAAGGAGGAGGAGGAGGAGTTTGGATTTGATATCCCACTTTATCACTACCCAAGGTAGTGCAGCAAAAAATAACCCAAAGAACACTGGGGCACCTCAATGGAGAGCTGCTTTAAATCTGCCACAGCAAAACTGTTAGTCCCTAAATGCCCAAAGCCTCTCGCTTGTTGTTGTTTTCTCTCTTATTAGAGAATTTGGATTTGATATCCCGCTTTATCACTACCCAAAGGAGTCTCAAAGCGGCTAACATTCTCCTTTCCCCTCCTCCCCCACAACAAACACCCTGTGAGGTGGGTGGGGCTGAGAGACTTCGGAGAAGTGTGACTAGCCCAAGGTCACCCAGCAGCTGCATGTGGAGGAGCGGGGAATCGAACCCGGTTCACCAGCTTACGAGTCTACTGCTCTTAACCACCATAGCTGCCAAGTTTTCCCTTTTCTCGCGAGGAAGCCTATTCAGCATAAGGGAATTTCCCTTAAAAAAGGGCTAACTTGGCAGCTATGTTAACCACTACACCACACTGGCTCTCACTGTTGCACCCCAAGTCCCATTGGCAACCTATATGTGGGCATCAATCTTCCTCCTCTTTCTCCTCCTCGAGAGGAGGCATATTCATTGGCAGGAGCTGTACCTAAGAGGCAGGTAGACTGCAGGCTTGTTGAATTTTACTAGAACCCCTCCCCTCCAAGACCAACCAACCCAGCCCAGTAGCTACACAAGGCATGCAATTAGAATTTAAGGGCAGGGTGCCTCTGAGCATGCGTTGAGCCTGTTTCCATTCCAGGACCAGATATTCCACACAACTCCTGGCTCCAACTCAGGTGGGCATAGCAGTTTTGTTGTTGATGTTACGAAACAGTCGAGAGTCAGAAATCCTTGTCGACCTACAGCCGACCATTCAGAGCAAATCACTCTGTACACCTGCGATCGGCACAGAATTTCAGAATGGGCAATGTGCCTTATATGGAGGGAAGTTTACCTGGGGCATTCGGCATAGCAAACAGATGTAAAGTTGTGCCAATGGGCTGCAGCCCTTCTTCCCTCTTAAAGGTGAACATACCGCCCCCCCCAAAAAACCCACTTGGAATCTGCAATAGATGGAGGGGGGGAGAGGTGCCTGTACACACCTGGACTATTCAGCTGTCTGGGGCCTAAATGAAAAAAAATAACACCCAGAGTTTGTGGTGCTTAGTTGCCTGGCGGCATGGAGGCAAGCAGCAATTTGCAGGATATTTTTTTGCCCCATTTCATTGCATTTATATCCCACCCTTTTGTTATCCAAGGAGCTCAAGGAGGCATGCATGTCTGCCCCCTTCCTCATTTAATACCCACAACAACCCTGTGATGTAGGCTAGGCTGAGAAGGAGACAGCCCTCGATGGAATCAGATTTTGCCAGGGGTAGGAGGGAGGGATAAAGGTAAAGGTAAAGGGACCCCTGACCATTAGGTCCAGTCGTGACCGACTCTGGGGTTGCGCGCTCATCTCGCATTATTGGCCGAGGGAGCCGGCGTACAGCTTCCAGTTCATGTGGCCAGCATGACAAAGCTGCTTCTGGCAAACCAGAGCAGCACATGGAAACGCCGTTTACCTTCCCGCTGTAGCGGTTCCTATTTATCTACTTGCATTTTGATGTGCTTTCGAACTGCTAGGTTGGCAGGAGCTGGGACCGAGCAACGGGAGCTCACCCCGTCACAGGGACTCGAACCGCCGACCTTCTGATCAGCAAGCCCTAGGCTCAGTGGTTTAGCCCACTGCGCGAGTAAAAGAAAGCATAACTTGCAACTCTGAGCAAATGGAGGTAGGGCCATGCCTGTCATTCCAGAATAATTTTCATATGAGGAGTTACTGCTCGAGGGGTCCCCACATTGGAGGCAGTGTGGTGTAGTGGTTATAGCGTCAGGCTAGGAACTGGGGGACTAGGGTTCAAATCCCCACACACACTCGGCCATGAAGCTCACTGGGTGACCCTGGGTGCCAGTCACTGCCTCTTTCAGCCTAACCTACCTCACAAGGTTGTTGCGGGGATTAAATGAGGGGGAAGAATCATGCAAAAATGCGGGATATAAATGCAATCGATCATTAACACTGGGAGACTCTGTGCTACAGCATCCCCCAAAGCATAATTTCTCACAAAACTTTGCAAAATAAACCTTGGCATTTTGCAGTGTGTGGAGCGTGCAGCTAAGACTCTGCACGGCGCTTTGGCTTAGCGCTCGGGAGGCCTGAAACACCCACCTTACCCACTCTTAAATTTGACATCCTGGGGATACCCGCCCCTGAAGAACGGCGACTCTAGCAACCGGTGCGAACAGCGGTTTTTCACGAAGCATCCCCAACCGGCAAAAGCAGACGTGAAATAAGGACTGTGGGAAAATATGGGGGGGAACAGGGGGCTGCTGCTGTGGGAACAGCTGGAGATCAAAAGAGCATAGAAAAGAACAGTTACCGGTAGTAGCAGCAGTGAAACCTGCGCCTCCGGGAAACTGCTGAGGTGTTGCAGGGGACGAGGAGGACCCTACCTGATTCGTGTGTCCTTTGGGGCAATGCCTGGTGCTCAGTCCATGCTCTGCGCACTCGACTCCTCGACTTCCAGCTCTGTGCGATTCCTCTGCTGCTCTGGAGGAGGAAAGTGGAGGTGGGGACCTCTGAGGCGAAGGAAGCTTGGGGCTCGATTCTTTGTTTTGTTTCTTGGAGAGGATGTCCCTCCCAGTAGCCTTGGTAGTTAAAACTGCTGCTTTATATAATCAGGGAAATCGGCACTTAGTGCTGCTGGGTCAAGGAGCTGCGACCACAGTGGGGAACATATTTTCCTTTTCCTTTCTTTTTCTTTTTAGAGGGGGAGGGAAACCTTTGGATCAGGGCGAGGGAGAATCTCCGAGATGTGTTTCCCCCCAGCAACAAGGCTAATACAGTAACTGAAGTGTGCAAAGTCACAATAAAGGGTGTTCCTGACCATGGGCAGAGTGCCCTTTCCTTCTGCCTTGCAAACGAGTGGATACAGCCCGCCAGCTCCCCACCACACAAACATTGTTTTTTGGGGGGGATTTTTATTATTTTTATTTTTATAATATATTTATTGATTTTATAGCAAACAACAACAAAAAACATACAGAATACAAAATACCAAATTACAAAAAACACACAAAAAATTCCAACTTTCTATATCTTAGTTCAAATCTAACACTGTTGACTTCCTCATTCCTCCTCCAACTGTGTTACATTGTAAATCATCTTTAGTAATTTCTACATCTTGACCTTAAACTTATTTTCCATTTTAACTAAGCCTTTTTTATATTATATTATTGTAACTTAACATATATTTCAAATCCTTTTCCAAACTTATATCTACATCCAAATATATTTACTCCTCTACAGCGGGGGGCGGGGTATTAATGCCACTTTTCATTCAAAGGATTCCCAAAGCAGCTTGCAAATGATCAATAATAAGAACATGACAGAACATAACAGAATACCACAAACACAGCACAAGTCATATAGAATAATTGACAAGTCATCGGTGAAACAAATGCAATCTATAAAACACTGTTAAAGCAACAGCGGGGAAAAATTAAGCTAAGTGTCACAATTAAAGCAAAAGTCCTATTATATGATTAACAAATCAATACAGCATTTATAATCTATAAATCAGTTTTAACAACATTAACAAAACAGCAACCAGAATCTAAACCAAGCGCTGAGATGTCCAGTGGAGCTCAAGTCTTTCAGAACCTTGGTTTTTGTTTTGTTTTGTTTTGTTTTGTGAGCACTGCCAGCATTTGCACATATATTATGTTTATTTATTATTACTTAGCCACCTTTCACCCTAGGGCAGCTTATAGCATTAAGGTAAAGGGACCCCTGACCATTAGGTCCAGTCACAGATGACTCTGGGGTTGCGGCACTCATCTTGCTTTACTGGCCGAGGGAGCCGGCTTACAGCTTCATGGGTCATGTGGCCAGCATGACTAAGCCGCTTCTGGTGAAACCAGAGCAGCACATGGAAACGCCGTTTACCTTCCCGCCGGAGCGGTACCTATTGATCTACTTGCACTTTGACGTGCTTTTGAACCGATAGGTTGGCAGGAGTATAGCATTAAGACAAAATGCTTAAAAAATCGCTTAAAACAGCTTCAGTCACATAAATAAAGGTAGGGCCTATATAGCCAATTCCCTGCAGAATGTGAACAACCAACAGTTGAACTGTATGCATTATTTAGACAATATTCTTGGGTGCAAACATATGCATCCTGAACCCTCTGCACAGCCCCCACCCCACCCCTTTTCGCCTGAGTATTTGAAGTGCCTAGCAGTGCCTTTGCCTACCATGAGGCCAGGACGGGTGGTTGAAGGCAGCAAGCGGCCATGGGCTTGTAATTTTTAGAGAAAAGGCAGGCAAGTGGAGATATTAGAGAAGTTCAATAAAATGATGCCTGGCATGGAGAAAGTGGAGAGAGGAAAGTTCCCCCCCCCCAACACTTGACATCCTGTGAAGCTGAATGCTGGAAGATTCGGGGCACGTAAAAGGAAGTACTTCTTTATGCAGTGCATGGTTAAACTATGGAACTCCCTGCCACAGGAAGCAGCGATGGCCACCCACTTGGATGGCTTTAGAAGAGAATGGGGCAAATTCACGGAGGAGGAGAGGGTTCTTGATGGGTGTTAGCCAGGATGGCTGTGCTCTGCCTCCATCGATGGTTCTGAATCCCAGTTGCTGGAAGCCACAGGAGGGGAGTATGCTCTCGTGCTCGGATCCTGCGTGCGAGGTCCCCATAGCCAGTGCCGGATTTACATATAAGCTAAACAAGCTCTAGCTTAGGACCCCACTCTCTTGCCCCCCCCCAAAAAAAGAAAGGGAAAAATAACCAGGATGTTCATTTCCAAAATATAAGATAAAAAATAAAATAAAACCTACGTACAGCAACAGTGTTTTGTGTTGTGTAGGCTCCAATGATGTAAGTCATGGGCCCCGCCTGCTAGCCTGCTCCCTGAAATATCACTGATTTGCTCATTTCTATATATAGGGTACCTACATTCTGCATGGACTGGTTGCATGGCAACATGGGCAAATGGCTTGAGATAACTATTAGGTCCTTAAATTACCATATAGCATATATCCAACACACACAAAACAGCTGCCATTTGTTGTTGGCAAAGGACAGCTGGACATTTAAAGGGCCCCATTACCTTCAGTAGCTTATTAGGGCTTCATCAGACCTAAATCTGGTGCTGCCCATAGCTGTGGCTGTCCGCAGTCAGAAAACAGGATGCTCTAGATGAGCCATTGGCCTGATTCTGCACCTGCAGGCTCTTCTAATGTGATTGGGCTGAATCAGATCTTTGGCAGGATCTGCTGCCACCTTTTTTGCATCCACTGAGCCCCCCCCCCCCAAATTAAGGCTCTTTCACACCTCTTGTTCATGCCAAGGAGGCCCAGGCAAGCGGGATAACTGCCCCCCTCACGGGAACCAGTGTGCTGGAATAGGTTTACCCTTTGGAATTTTCCATCCCAGCCTTGTTTGTGGGCAGGCGAACCTGCCCTTGGAACTTTGTGCTTCCATTGCTACTTCAGTTGCATCTACACGCAAGCTCATCTAAGCCAAGTCTAGCCCTCTCCTGCCACCCTGTGGACACTCCTTTTGGAAAGAAAGAACAAATGCAGAAAGTGGGTGCCATTTAAATAACATAATAGCAGCAGCAGCAGCAGCAGCAGCAGCAGCAGCAGAACAAATAAACCAGTAAGGACACAGCCGGCCCATACATTTGAAGAGAGACAGTGTGGTGCAGTGGTTAGAGCAGAGCTTTCCAAACTGTGCATTGCGACACATTGGTGTGCCGGCTTGCAGTGTGAAGGTGCGTCGTGCAAATGCTCCCTGCCCTCCCCCCAGGGCTGGAAAGAGGTTAGTTGAAGCTCCGGTTTGCTAGTAAAATTGAATTACTGTGTCGTGAAATGAATGAGGCATGTCTAAAAGGGGTGTCACCAACAGGAAAAGTTTGGAAAGCTCTGGGTTAGTGTGATGGACTCGGACCTGGGAAGGAGCAGGGCTCGGATTCTCCCCCTCATTGGCCATGAAGCTCCCCGGGCGACCTTGGGGGCCAGTCACTGCCTCTCTAAGAGTGACCTACCTTGCAGGATCGTCATGGGGATTAAAGGAGTAAGAGGAGGACCATGTCGGCCACTTTGAGCTCCTTGGAGGAAAAATGGGATGCAAATAAAATAGACAAATAATGCAGCCCTGGACCTTTGGCACCAGGTTGGCACCCTGCCAGGATGGCTGTGCTCCGCCTCCACGGTCAGAGGCAGTCATGCTTCTGAATCCAAGTTGCTGGAAACCGCAGGAGGGGAGCGTTTTGCTCTTGCGTTTGAATCCTGCTTCTGGTTTTCCATTGGGACATCTGGTTGGCCACGGTGAGAACAGGAGGCTGGACTTGATGGGCCACTGGTCTGATTCAGCAGCCAGGTTTTTTTCTTTTGTTCTCATGGAACCTCCAGGCCCAGAAGTAGTCTATCTGGATTCCTGGGTTCTTAGGGGCATTGGTCCAGGAGGCTGTTTTAGATGGGCCTCCTCTGGCTCTTCTTATGCCACTGTAAGAGCCCCAAGATTCGGCTGCGCAGGCTGCTGCTGCGACTCAGAAAGGCTTCTCCCGCGGCCCTTTGTTTTGTTGCCAATGAAAACCAGCCAGAAAGAGACAATTGGCCTGTGTTGCCTCCCCAACCTCCCGTCCCAGGAACCCTTGGTCCTTCCCCAGCTGCATTATTGCCTCCAGGAGTCCAATTTCAAGACGGGAACCATCCGTGGGGACTTCATATATCGCTGGTCACGTGCGGAGAGAGGAGTCTGGCTGGCCGCTGGCCAAGCCCAGACAAAGGCCTAGTGAGAGAGGCACACATAGTCAGCCCTGAGGGACGCCTTGCTGCTCAGCAGCCTTCCACAACTGGGTGCCCTCCAGATGTTTTATTGTTATTATTTGCATTTGTGCCTCACCTTTTCCTCCAAGGAGTTCAATGGGGCATACAAGGTCTCCCCACAACAACCCTGTGAGGTAGATTGGGCTGAGAAGCAGGGACCAGCCCAAGGTGAGACCCAGTGAGTTTCACGGCCTATGGGTGGGGATTCGAACCCTGGTCTCCCAGGTCCTAGTCCCACACTCTAACCACTATGCCACACTGCCTCCAGTCCAGAGTCATATTCAAAAAATCCCTCCTGCAAGCTTCAGCTCTGGTTCATGTGTGTGTGTTTGTGTGTGTGGTTATGGTCAAGTTTAATGGTCAAGCACAGATTTCATCTTAACTCCCTCAAGACCAGGCATCCGCAAACTGTGGCCCTCCAGATGTTTTGGCCTACAACTCCCATCATCCCTAGCTAACAGGGACCAGTGGTCAGGGATGATGGGAATTGTATTCAAAAACATCTGGAGGGCCAAAGTTTGGGGATGCCTACTCAAGACTGAGAAAGACCGTGCTCTGCCTGAGAACCCACAGAACTCCTGGAGGTCACTGCAGGCCTGCCTTTTCCCGAACTGGATGTCTTCCAGATGTTTTGGAGTACAATCACCATCAGCCCCAGCACCATGCAGCTGTTCTCGCTGGGGCTGATGGGAATTGTAGTCCAAAACACCAGGCATACACAGCTCTTAGCTAGATAGTCTTAGCTGGCATAATGGCAACTTTTGATGTTCTTCCTGTGTGTACATCCAGAGAGTCGTGGAACTGTAGAGTTGGAGGGGCCTCCCAAGGGTCATCCAGTCCAACCCCCTACAATGCAGAAATCCCAGCTGAGGAATCCCTGAGGGGTGGCCATCCAATCTCTGCTTAAAAACCTCCAATGTGGGCGAGCCCACCATCTTTTGAGGTAGTCACCTCCACTGTCGAACAGCTTTTACCAACAGAATGTTTAGTTGGAAATTCCTTTCTTGCAATTTAAATCCATCCGTTAGAGTCCTCTCCTCTGAAGCATCAGAAAACAAGCTTGCTCCATCTTCCACTTGGCAACCCCTTTATGCATTTGAAAGTGGCTATTTCCATCTTCTTCAGTGGCCTTTGTTTTGTTTTGTTTTGTCTCCAGCTCCTTCAACCGCTCCTCATAAGGCTTGGTTCCCCCAGACTCTCCATCGTCTTGGTCGCCCTCCTTGGCACACCTTCCCACTCGTCAATGTCCTCCTTAAACTGTGGTGCCCAGAAGTGCCATCTTCCCACTTGAACCACCAACATGGATGGCTTTAAAAGAGGATTAAACAGATTCATGGAGGAGGAGAGGACTAACAATGGCTCCTAGCCCTCTGCTCTGAACACCAGTTGCTGGAAGCCACAGGAGTGGAGACGCCTCTTGTGCCCAGATCCTGCTTGCTGGTTTCCAGTTAGGGTACCTGATTGGCTCCTGCAAGAACTAGGTGGGCACTTGGCCTCATCCTGCAGGCTCTTCCGATATTCTGATGTTATGTTCTTATGAAGTTCCTTCAGTAGAGATGCCAAATCCTAATGTGGTTGATTTTTCTGGCTGAACACCAGATGGCACCTGAGTCCTGTCTCTTCCCTCCCTCCCTCGGCTCCCAATAAGACGTTTTCCTTTGGGGTCATCTCCGGGGAGCAAAAGGGTTGGCGGCACTTCTACAGTTCACCACCCACCCAGTCCACCTCCTCCTCCTCCTCCTCCTCCTCCTCCTCCTCCTCCTCCTCCTCCTCCTCCTCCTCCTCCTCCTCCTCCTCCTCCCCATAACTATATCGGTGCCCCAGATATTACCAGTGGAATCGACCACGGGGGCCAGTGAGAAAACCCTCACCCTATGGGTTGATGCTAGTAGAGAAGAACCATTTGCAAGCTGCTTTGTCTGCCAGAACCGCTTTACAACCCCCGCCGAGCTTGCCAACTTGCGGTCTATCCATGCGCAAAGGCGCATCTGCCTGCAACACCACGGTGGCGCGCAAGGGTTAATGCCCAGCTGGTTGGGGGGACGGGGATTGGCTGCGGCCGGAAGCCAATGGGGAGTGAGCATGGAGGCTGAAAGTCACCCTCGGCAAGGATTTGGGTGGGGAGGGAGACGGGAGGGTGACAGGCAGGCAGGCCTTGTCTCCATGCCACCTCGCAGCCAATCGCAGCCCGGCGGGTCTGGCTCCCCACCACTGCGGTGGCTGAGTATTGGCTGCCGTGCTTGGCAGGGTGGGCACCGGCAGCCCTGTGCAGCCACCCCGAGGTCCAGGCTGGGTCATGCTGCCCCTTTGGTGCACTCTAGCCTGCAAGAGGCGGCGGCGGGGGGCGCGCACCATCGCAGAGAGAAGGCTTAGATAACCCCCTCGCCAGATCCCCTGCTTGCATTGCTCCAAAATGTCAACGGTCCGGCTGCAAACCCTTTGTTGCAATGGAACACAATTGATGCGTGTGCAAGAGGCTTAACTTCAGGCGGAACCTTTCATTTAGATTAAAACCTTTCAGGCTGGGAGGGAAACGCAAACAGGGAGCGGCCTGTTCCAAAGATGAACGCATGGCAGGCACCTGGCAAATGTCAGACCTGGGCCTGAGCGGTGGTAAGGCAGCAGCAGCTGAAACCGCCACCGTGGGCCGTTGTGAGCTGAGAGATGCAACCTCCGATCTCTCCTCGGGCTCAAATTTAGAGAATCATAGAATCATAGAGTTGGAAGAGACCACAAGGGCCATCCAGTCCAACCCCCTGCCAAGCAGGAAACACCATCAAAGCATTCTTGACATATGCCTGTCAAGCCTCTGCTTAAAGACCTCCAAAGAAGGAGACTCCACCACACTCCTTGGTAGCAAATTCCACTGCTGAACAGCTCTTACTGTCAGGAAGTTCTTCCTAATGTTTAGGTGGAATCTTCTTTCTTGTAGTTTGAATCCATTGCTCCATGTCCGCTTCTCTGGAGCAGCAGAAAACAACCTTTCTCCCTCCTCTATAGGCCATCCTTTCATAACATGGCTATCATATCACCCCTTAACCTTCTCTTCTCCAGGCTAAACATACCCAGCTCCCTAAGCCGTTCCTCATAAGGCATCGTTTCCAGGCCTTTGACCATTTTGGTTGCCCTCTTCTGGACACGTTCCAGCTTGTCAGTATCCTTCTTGAAGAACCTCAGCCTCGGCACACTGGCCCTGCCCTGTGTGCAATAGGATAGCAACGATCTACTTCGCAGGGTTGTTGTAAAGGTGACTGAGAGGATGCAGCGGGATGCTGAACATTTGAAATGAAGAACCCCAGGTTCTGGTTATGAGAAGAAAGGGAGGGGAACTTCTCTCTATCCACTTTCTCCACACTGTACATAACTGTATATGCCCCTGTCATGCTCCCTTATCCCTTTACTACCTTTCTTTCTAAGCTAATCCTAGAACTGCAGAGTTGTCATTCCAAAGGTCATCCAGCCCAACCCCCTGCAATGTGGAAAGCCCAGATGTTGCCTTCCTTCAGGGGGCCTCGCTTAAACCCCATTTCTTTGCTATCATGGAACCAGAGGTAGCCTCAGCGGGGGTTCCTAGTAATTTCCCTCCAACTAGCCCCCCATCCTGCTTAACTTCAGAAAGGCCCTCAGACCCCATTCCCTGGGACCCCCTGGTAGCACCTTTGGATTTCAAAGGAAGGCCCAACTCTTGAATCCCTAAATTAGGAGAGTGTTAAAAAAAAGAAAAAGAAAAGAGGCACCCAAACTCTCCCTTAGGACTTTTCTGTTTTGAAACCATTCCAGGGTTTGCCACTGCACACAGACAGACGCTGTGTCAGCAGAAATGCCCTTAACTGGGCCAGTTCTGCCATGCCCCTTTCAAAGAGGCATGAGAGCCCAGCTGGCAACGGCTTTTGCCAGGCCAGCACAGCTTTACGCGTCTAATTATTAGGGAAACGGGGGAAATGAGCCTGCCCAGGAAAATGGATTGCCCATCTGCGTCCTCTAAATGTCAGCAGAGGCTCAGCGATAAGGGCCCACTTCACCCAAGCCGGCGCATTGACGCAAACTGGAGTGCAGGTCGAGGGCCGAGATAAAGCCAGATTTATCTTGCAAGTTCTCCTGATTTTGCAGCAAAGAATTCTGCTTTCCCTAAGGTGGCTTTGTAAACATTTCCAGCTATGAGTGTTTTATTCTTTTACTACAACTCCCACTATTTGTGACCATTTGGCTATGCTGCCCAGGGGGGCTGATGGGAGTTGTAGTCCAAAACAGCTTTAGGGCACCAGGTTGGGAAAGACTGTTTAATTGATCTTTTATTCCATAGCTGGAGGCAGTAAACATCACTACTACTACTACTACTACTACTACAACTACTATTCATTTATTTCATTTATATCCCACCTTTTTTCAAGGTGACCTATATGGGCATCCTGAGCAAGTTTGCAGATGACACCAAATTGGGAGGGGTGGCTAATACCCCAGAAGACAGGGTCACACTTCAAAATGACCTTAACAGATTAGACAACTGGGCCAAAGCAAACAAGATGAATTTTAACAGAGAGAAATGTAAAGTACTACACTTGGGCAAAAAAATGAAAGGCACAAATACAGGATGGGCGACACCTGGCTTGAGAGCAGTACATGTGAAAAGGATCTAGGAGTCTTGGTAGACCACAAACTTGACATGAGTCAACAGTGTGATGCAGCAGCTAAAAAAGCCAATGCAATTCTGGGCTGCATCAATAGGAGTATAGCGTCTAGATCAAGGGAAGTAATAGTACCACTGTATTCTGCTCTGGTCAGACCTCACCTGGAGTACTGTGTCCAGTTCTGGGCACCACAGTTCAAGAAGGATACTGACAAGCTGGAACGTGTCCAGAGGAGACCAACCAAAATGGTCAAAGGGGTGGAAACAATGCCTTATGAGGAACGGCTTAGGGAGCTGGGCATGTTTAGCCTGGAGAAGAGAAGGTTAAGGGGTGATATGATAGCCATGTTCAAATATATAAAAGGATGTCACATAGAAGAGGGTGAAAGGTTGTTTTCTGCTGCTCCAGAGAAGCGGACATGGAGTAATGGATTCAAGCTACAAGAAAGATTCCACCTAAACATTAGGAAGAACTTCCTGACAGTAAGAGCTGTTCGACAGTGGAACTTGCTGCCAAGCAGTGTGGCGGAGTCTCCTTCTTTGGAGGTCTTTAAGCGGAGGCTTGACAGCCATCTGTCAGGAATGCTTTGATGATGTTTCTTGCTTGGCACAGGGGGTTGGACTGGGTGGCCCTTGTGGTCTCTTCCAACTCTATGATTCTATGGTTCTCCCCATCCTCATTTAATCCTCACGACATCCCTGTGAGGTAGGTTAGGCAACAACTAGCCCCCAAGTTCACACCCAGTGAGCATCACAGCCAAGTGGTGATTTGAACCCTGGTCTCCTGGGTCCTAGTCTGAAACTCTAACCACTACACCACACTGCCTCTCACACATGTTCCTCTCCCTTCCTTCCTTTGTATCCTCACAACAAACTTGTGTGTGTGTGTGTGTGTGTGTGTGTGTGAGAGAGAGAGAGAGAGAGAGAGAGAGAGAGAGAGAGAGAGAGAGAGAATGAGTGGCTTAAAGTCACCCTGTGAGTTTTCATGGCAACGTGAGAATTTGAAACAAGGATTAACTTATCAGTTGTTACCAGCCGAACACTAACCAACAAATTTAGCTTCCCATTGTCCAAAGCGTTTCTCAGAATTAAAATTCTGGAAAGTCTGCATTCAAATACCAATAAATTTAAATGTTGGTGCGATTTCACCGCAGTTCTATTTGCCAGTCAAGTCCTGTTTGATCATTCAACCTGCTTTTCATAAGCTTTGCCACAAGCAGAAAGGATCTCTTGATCTTCTGAGCTCTCAGCCAGCTGGCAAGATCACTTCTGGGGCAGTTGGGCGAGGCTGCTTTTTTTTTTGGATAAAAATATTTATATACTGCTGTATCATGGAAACATATCACAGCGGTTTACAACAATATAAAAAAAAGTAGAACAAGTTAGGTCTCAGAATTTCAGGTCCACCAATCTCTGGTCAGCTTCCCACATGCAGGGACAATGGGGGAAAGCCCAAGTCTTATTATGGGAATCTATTTTAAGAGCGTTAAGAATAGCCTGAGGCTGGATCAGGCCAAAAGGCTCATCTAGCCCAGAATACTCTTCTCTCAATGGCCAACCAGACCTCTCTGGGAAGACTGCAAAAAGGACTTGTGCGCAACAGCACACTAAGCACTTGCGATTCCCAGCAACTGGCTTTCAGAGGCTTGTTCGGTTTTAGGATTCGGCTGTGGCATGTCACAGAACACATGCAGGAGCGCTACTGACTGAGCAACCCCAGCCCACTACCTCAGGAATCTGGGTTCAAGGGGTGAGATTTCCAGCTCAGAAAAAAAAGGTTTGTTGCAAGGCAGGTTTAATTTCAGTGGGGCTTCTGCAGGAATTGGGGCGAGCAAGCTGGCACACGACTCCCGGGAACCACCTTTGTACACACTTCTTCAAGTGCTGAACCAAATATTCCTGTGCTAACAAGTTCCTTCCTGAGCTGTTTGCCTGCTACGCCACCCCTTTCAGAAACCAGGCAGCTAGGCTGCAGAGTTCTGCATGCTTCCCTGGGCGCAAGCGCCACTGAATTGAGCGGCCTGTTCTGCCGGGAACCTGCACAGGAAACAGATGTATGTCTTCCTGTTCATTGCTGATGGAGAAGCAGTGAGTAGAGTCACCCTAGCCAGGAATTTCTGTCCTGGAGGACTAAAGCTTTGACCCTCAAAATACAGATGATGATGATGATGATAATAATAATAATAATTTTTTATTTATATGCCCCCCCATCTAACTGGGTTGCCCCGCCCACTCTGGGTGGCTTCCAACAATTAAACACTCTCTCCCTCTCTCTCTCTCTCTCTCTCTCTCTCTCTCTCTCTCTCTCTCTCTCTCTCTCTCTCTCTCTCTCTCTCTCTATATATATATATATATATATATATATATATATATTAGGGTACACTGTATTTTCTGGACTGTAATTTGTTTTAATGGATTTTAATACTATATTCAGGCATGTCCAACTCCCAAGAGACTGCGATCTACTCCCACTATAAAAAAAACTGGCAGTGATCACGCGATCGACCAGGGACGTCCCGCGATCAACCGGTATATCACGATGGACCAGTTGGATATGCCTGTTGTTGTTGTTTAGTCGTTTAGTCGTGTCCGACTCTTCGTGACCCCATGGACCATAGCACGCCAGGCACTCCTGTCTTGCACTGCCTCCCGCAGTTTGGTCAAACTCTCTTTTTAAAATATATATATATATTTTTATTAATTTTCCAATTAAAACCAATTATATCACATTCATTATTTCAAATTATACACATATATATCAATCAAACCGAATGTTATGCCAAATCATCTAGAAAATTTTTTTGGGTTCCTATGCTTCAAGAAATTGGGGATTCCTCGCAACCGTCCACTGCCGTCTTTTTTCTAAAGTTCAAATCGTCTCTCCGAGTTCATAATAATCCAGATCTTTCCCCAGGGGTGTCAAACTCAAATTCATCGGGGGCCGCATCAGCAGTTTGGTCACCCTCAAAGGGCCGGTTGTATCTATAGGACTATGTGTCCACTCTTTATTATCATAAATTATTGTCACTGCATTCAATTATTACTGTTTTTTTGTAATAATGTAAGTAATAACTAGCTCTGAAAGCAGAAACATAGTCAGAATAATGGCAAGTAGATATTCAAATGTACAATTATTGTACAATTTATTGAAAAATGATTTTTGGTAACTGCACTGGGTGGTGGAGGCTCGCTAGGGTTTCATGCAGGACCTTTGCAGAGCTACTAGTACTTGGAGATGCTGGGGTCCTTCTGCATGCAGGACAGATGTTCTGCCAGTGAGCCACCACCCTTCACCAAAGGGACTGGCTGAGGTTGACTCAGTGGAGCTGCTCTCCTGGTTCCAGGGTTTAAGGGCCAGAAGTATAAAGCAGCATCCTATGTTTCTGAGGAGAGGGAGAGGGAGGGGAGGGGAGGGGAGGGGAGGAAGGAAGGAAGGAAGGAAGAAAAGAGGGAGTGGGAGGGAGAGAGGAAGGAAGGAAGGAAAGAGGGGAGAGAAAGAAGAGTAGGAAATAAGGAAGAGAATAAAGAAGGAAAGAAAAAGAAAGAGGGAGAGAAGACTGAAAGGGAGAAAGAAGGAAGGAAGTAGAGGGAAAGAAAGAATAAGAATGAGGGAGAGGAAGAAAGTTGAGAAGGGCGGAAGGAAGAAAGGAAGGAAGTAAGGAAGAAAGAAAGAAAGAAAAGAGGGAGCAGGAGGGAGAGAGGAAGGAAAGAGGTGAGAGAAAGAAGAGGAGGAAAGAAAGAATAAAGAAGGAAAGAAAAAGAAAGAGGGAGAGAAGACAGAGATAAAGAAGGAAGGAAGGAGAGGGAAAGAAAGAATAAGAACGAGAGAGAGGAAGAAAGAAAGAAAGAAAGAAAGAAAGAAAGGGAAGGGGGGGTCGCCGCCTTGATTCAGCGCCAGAAAAGAGCACGAAGGGACCCAGGGGCAAAAAGCATTTCCCCGGCCCCAGCTGTTTGTCGGCGCTTTGTTGGCAGGGCGCTTCAGCAGCAAGGTCCCACTGCTGGGTCCCGCTGGCTGGGGCGCTCGGCGGGCCACATGACGAGGTCTGGCGGGCCGGATTTGGCCCCCGGGCCTTGTGTTTGACACCCGTGCCTTACAGTCACATAGATGTTTTCCTCTTTCAACCGATTATTTCCCAGCTGCTGAGATAAATGTCAAACAAAGTTTCACAAATGTTCTTTCTCCTGTGTGAGTTAATCAGTCCAGCCTCCCCATAAATCTTCTTGGTCTGGAGCGTCCCTATTGCGTCGACTCTCAACACGAAGCAGCGCCATCTTAAAAAAACTCAAATCACTTTCGTTTTCTCTCATAGATTAACAATCTTTATAAAATTTACAGCTTTTCCAGGCAGAAGAACCAGACCTCACACCTGGTCAAACTTGGTCAAACTCATGTTCGTAGCTTCGAGAACACTGTCCAACCATCTTGTCCTTGTCGTCCCCTTCTCCTTGTGCCCTCAATCTTTCCCAACATCAGGGTCTTTTCCAAGGATTCTTCTCTTCTCATGAGGTGGCCAAAGTATTGGAGCCTCAGCTTCACAATCTGTCCTTCCAGGGAGCACTCAGGGCTGATTTCCTTAAGAATGGATAGGTTTGATCTTCTTGCAGTCCATGGGACTCTCAAGAGTCTCCTCCAGCACCATAATTCAAAAGCATCAATTCTGGTGCTGGAGGAGACTCTTGAGAGTCCCTACTATACTGTATATCAGGCATAGGCAAACTCCGGCCCTCCAGATTTTGGGACTACAATTCCCATCATCCCTAGCTGACAGGACCAGTGGTCAGGGGTGATGGGAATTGTAGTCCCAAACATCTGGAGGGCCGGAGTTTGCCTATGCCTGCTGTATATTAAAAATGTTGTGTTCCACCTTGCAACCCCATGGTGAAAGGTGGGCAATAGCCTAAATAGCAATAGAAGTAATGATGTAATAAGAATAATATCGCCTCCCCTGACTTAGTACTGGGGGGAAGTTGGTATTAAACTTGTGTTTCATCTTTTTTGCCAAAGCTGTTGTAAGCTGTTCCTGGAGTGTTTTTTTAAGGGGCGAAGAGCAGAGCAGCCTTCTCCAGCCTGGATACTGCCAGACTTTTGAACTACAGTACAACTCCCATCAGCCCCCCCCTGACAGTGGGGCTGATGAGAGTTGTAGTCCCAAACATCTGGCGGCCCCCAGGCTGAGGAAGCCTGCTTTAAGCAAACCAGAAAACCTTGAGGAATAGCTGCATTCCCAGTTCTAATTACAAAATATGTTAATTTCCAAAAGGTGCTCGGGAGGCCGAGAAGGCCTGCTTAGACTTCCCCTCAGATTTCAGATACTGGTATGTGGTGGCTGGCGGAGGGGGGCTTCTTGCTCAAGAGTGCAAAGGCAAGGCACTCTGCAGATGCTCAGAGGCAGTCAGAGGTGGGTGGCCAGAGCTCCGGGACGGAGTCTCGCCGCAGCGCGTCCCCACCGGACTCCAAATGACCCAGAGGAAACGCTCCTAAAAACAATGTCGTGTTTAAAAAACCCCACGTCTAAACGATCAATTAACCCCCGTTCCTCCAGCCGTTGGAGGGTTAAAAAAGAGGCACCACCCCCCTGGCCACATGATCAGCGGGTGCCTGGATCCCAGTGACCAATTGCTGGCGAGCTCTTCCGCAACTCGGATGTCACACCTTTCTCGCAGTCCAGCGGCAGGGAGTTCCGCAGGTTTTCCCCCAAGGCAAGGAAAAAAAAATAATTACTGTAAAAAATCCCAGCCCGCTTTGCTTTTTCGGTCTGTTCTGGTACAGGCACCCGGTTTGCAGCCGCGTCACTTTAAGAAAATGCTGATGAGCGTTTTTGCCTTTGAGGATCTTCGCGTGCAGAGGCTGAACAAAGCAGGCCAGAGAAACTGATTGTTACCTGACGCTGAGCAGCTCAGGTGACGTGCAGAGCCTCGCACACTTTTAATTACGTGCAGAGCCTCGCACACTTTTAATTACGTTTCCAAAACAACAACAACAACAACAACAACAACAAAAAGGCCCGGGGAAGCTTCCTTTCCTTTCTCATTCCAGCAGCCGAGTGAAAGCTAAGTGCGGTTTCTCAAAGAAAAGCACTCTGCACACGCTCAGCAGCACGCTCTTCACTACGCCTTCTCGAGGTTCGGCATCCTTGCTTCCCGTTTTCCTCTTAGCCCGGTCTTGGATTAAGCGGGGCGCTCTGCCCATGCTCAGAGGCGCCCTCCCCATTGACTATGTGGTGTGGGGGGAGAGGAGAGAAAGCTTCTTTTTCTGCTGGTACTCCAGGGCTGCGTCCCTTTCCAATAATCATCATAATTTCCGTGCGCGTTTTTACGCAGGCTGCGGCGGCGCCTTTAAGCGGCACCCGCCTCCTTCGCTTGGCGTGTGTGAGTTGTCCGGCCCAGCCCAGCCTCCTCCTCCTCGGCGTCCTTTTTCCTTCCCCTTTCCCTCCCTCTGCTCCTCCTCCTCCCTCCTCGCGGTCTCCCGTTGGCGTTGGCAGGCTCCTGCGGGGGGCGCTCTCTTTCGGCTTCCTCCCGTCGAAGCCCCCCTCCCCGCCCCGACCGCCTCCAGCCTGCCTGCCGATGGCGGGGAGCTTCGATGGCTCCCTCTCCGCCCGCCCGGAGCCCCGGCAGCCTTAGGTGAACCCCGCCTCGGCCGGCGCAGGAGCAGCGGCGGCGGCAGAGCCACCGAGCTTTGTGCTGGCGGCGGCGGCGGCAACGACGGGAGGGGGCCTGCCGGTGGCTCGGATTGCGCCCGACCGCCTTGGACGCCCGCATCCCGGGCGGACCTCTCTCCCTCCGCAGCCCTCCTCCCCGCTTGGGAGCCTTATGGGGGGTGGCAGGAAGCGCCTCTGCCCTTTCCTGCCTGCGGGGAGAACGCGGCGGCCGGGCTGGGCGCGCAGGCTCTGAGAGGCAGCCCCGGCACGAGCAACTGACCAGTGGCCTTTGCAGCAGCAGCGGCAGTACCAGCGGCGGCAGTCTGCCCCCCACCCCACTCCAAACATGAGCCCCCTCTTGGGAAAATAAGCCCCCTTTCCTCGGGGGCGCACGGAACGCCTTTCGCCCGCTCCCCCACCCATCGCATCTCCCTTTCCAGCGCCCTCCGTCCGTCCCTCCCTCCGCCGGCCCTGTGCTTGGAGGCTTCTATGAGTGTCCGCTTGGGGGGAGGCCAGCAGGAAGGTAGCCCCCCTCGCCCCCGCGGCGTCCCGGCTCCGGGAGAAGGAAGAGGAGGAGAACGATGTCTTTGCGCACCGCGCTGGCGACGGGCAATGAGCGCAATGCCGAGACGGTGAGTCCCGTTTGTTTACCGGGCGCTGTGTGTGTTTGTGTTTGTGTGTGCGGGCGCGCGTGCAAGAGAAAGTGGGGGGTGGGTGGGTGGACGGGGTGGGGTCGGGGTGCGCCGGTGGCCCCTCGTTTGGCCGGTGCGCGCGCCCGCCGGCTAGTCAAATGGGGGGGTCGCTTTTGCGCCCCCAGCCACGGAGCTGGGCACTGCGGAATGACTGGCAAAGGCAGGAACCTTCCCCCCCCCGCCCCATCCCCCAATCACTAAGGCGGACAGGGAAAAATCACCACAGGCTTTTTTTCTCCCATCGATCCGTTCCGGGACGGCTGAGCCAAGCCCGGCGTTGTTTTCCGGAGGCGGCTCTCCAGGTGACCCACCGGGCCCGGCTTCTTGGATCTCTCTCCGGGGGATGGAGCGCGCGACCCCGAGACCTCCTTCACGCTATTCTGATGCGGCCTGAAAACACGGGTGGATAAGCCGCAGGGGGGGAGGGGGGACACCCCACGCTCCTAACCTTCTCCCTCCATTTGGCAAAGGATCCGCCCGCGAGGAAGGCCTGATGCCATCGGGATGGGCATTGTGCCCAGCCCTGAATGCCCGTTTTGCTTCCTCTGGCCTGCTGTTGTTAGGTAACATTTGGGTTTGGGAGCCAGGAGGTTTGGCGGCTGTGGGTTGTGGTGGTGCCTGCCGGTCAGTCTGGCAGGGTGAGCTCTCTCCCATGCACACACACCCCAGATGGGGAGTCAGTAGGGATATTCACGCTGCTGGTTGGCAGAGCCCCAGACAGATGCACCTGTGTGTGGAGGGGGGGGGGTCTCTCTGAGAAGGCAAGGGGGTGCTGCTGATCTCCGCAGAGCTCCATGCGGTGGCTGCTCATTTTGATGTGATGCAAAGGGTCTTGGGCTGCTGTCGTGGGGGCCTGGAGGGCAATCCTTTGTCAGTCATGGAGGGTTTTAGTGGGGGCTGTGGAGGCAAAGTGCAAACACTCAGGCTGGGGCCTGTGTTCCGGATCCAGGTTTTCCTCCCTGTCATGCCAGAAGGCCCTTACACAGTGGCAGGCCTACACAGAGAGAAAGAGAGAGGGAGCAAGCTGTGAAGTCGAGGGGTTCTCAGCCTTCATTCATCTGCATGTTGTGAACCCCCAAAAACAGCACACCAAAGGCACCCCGGAGGTTACGAGATGATCGTTTTCCAAGCCAATTTGTTCAGAGTGCTTGGTCTCTCTGCTCTGGGGAAACGCTCTGTTCCAAAATATTATTCCTCAAGGCTGCAAGATGGATGGCTACTTGGTGGACATTGTGTGGAGCTCTGAATGGCCATATACTGACCCACAAGGCCCACGCCTCCTGCACATAGCTGGCGGTAGTCCCTCCCTCTGCCAAAGTATGCCCAGTGGCACTTATAGAATCCTTCATGGCCAGCTCTACATCTTACTCTGAATATTAGGCATTTGGCATTCTGGAAATTTTATACACACATGCACACACAAGTACCTAGCCCTTTTGATGGCTTAGATAAGCCAGGAAACGGAATACGTACCGTAGCTTGAGATCTCAGGCTCTGCAGTGTGTTTGGGTGAGGCAGAGCTCAGGGTGGCAGCGGCAGTTCAGGGGGTGTGAGTTTCTCCTTCCCCTCCACCTGTGTGGAGCAGAGGGTCCTGGGACGGGCGTCTAGAGGCACCTTCCTTTAGCGCAGGGGGCGAGAGAGGGCTGCCCCAGGTTATAAGAACATACGAAGAGCCGGCTGCTGGATTAGGCCAGTGACTCACCCCGTCCAGCTTCCTGTTCTCACTGTGGCCAGCCAGGCGCCTCCTCTGGAAAACTCAAGCACAACTACAACTTTGGAGGTGTTTTAAAGCAGAGGTTAGATGGCCACCTGTCGTGTGTGATCTAGCTGAGATCCCTGCATTTCAGGGGGTTGGACTAGATGACCCCTGGCGTCCCTTCCAATGCCACAGTTCTATGATTCCATGGCATAACTTTCACTGATCCTGGAATAAATTGCTTTGGGGTTAGGGGCTGGGAGGGGTCACATGGATAGAATTCTCATGGATAGAGGGATGAGAGAAGAAACCGCCGACAATTTCTGCTCTTTTAATACAATAACCCCAGTCTTAAAACATACACTTTTGTTTTTACCCAGAAGTAAGTCCACTGGGTCTTACGACCAAAAAAAGTATACAATAGGTTCTGGTTTTCGACTTTAAAAATCTCAGGTGAGCCACGGGCTTCCAAGGTTGGCAGAGCACGTCTCCTTCGGCCTCCAGCGTGCAAAAATTGTAACGAGAGCAGCCTACCTCGCAGGCTTGTTGCAGGAAGGGACTAGAAGGGCCATAGTTCAGCACTTGGCATACCCTGGCAGCATCTCTGGGTAGGGGTAGGAGAGAGAGCCCTTCTCTGAGACCCTGGAGAGCCCATCTAATCAATCCAGAGACGCAGAGATGAACCAGTGGTCCGATTCAGCCTGAGGCGGCTTCCTCTGTTCCTCGAGAAGGAAGTGTCTTTGGCCAGGCAAGCTGCAAATGTACATGGTGATGATAATGAAGATAGCAGTAATAGAAGAAATCTGTTATCCAGTCTGATAGGCGTGTGATTCCAGTTGCATCTGGCATGCATGTGGGGGGGGGGAGGCATGTCTTCCTTCTCCCTCAGACTGTTCATTGTGAAATCCAGGTCTTCAGCCGTCATGGCCCACGTGGCTTTGAACACGCAGGTGAGACCGGCTTCCAACCCAAACAACGCTAGTTCACACCTTTGCTGTTGTCATCGGAGGCATTTCAGGATCTCGGGCCCCACCCTGTGCTGCTGCTGCTGCTGCTGCGGCTGCTGTTAACTGTTCTCGCCAACAACAAGAGCTCCTCTCTGTTGCAACCACCACCACTGCTGTGTTTCCATGGAAGCGAAATCCTTGCCACGGCAGCCACGTGGGCCTCACCCCACAGCCTGTCCTCGGGTGGCAGCCACGCTCAAACTCGCAGGGCGGTGGCGAGGAGAAGGGTGCCTCTGAGCATGCGCCAAGCCGTGCCAAGCGCGTCTCCGCTCACCTGAGGTTATGAGTTGGGGGCTTGGGGCCCCCGTGAGCGGTCTCTGCAGAAACAATCCCTGTGGGTCAAGGGACACACCCAAAGGACAGCGATGGCCACCACCTTTGAAAGAGGATTGGGCAAGTTAACTGAGGAGAGGGCTATGGTTTTCACAGGTTTTGGGGTGGCACTGAAGAGAAGGTGCTGTCCTGGTCCTTGCGGTTGGCAGGTATTGGGAAGCCCAGACGAGGCCTTCTCCTCCGCCGGAATCAAGGGAGTGGGAACTTCCTCCTCCTCCATTTCAACAGCTCTGAGGCTCAAACCCTGAGATGTAGCCATTGACCTCAAGGACCCTCAGCTGGAGAATATTTCTCTCCCCGCTGACCCCTAGACCTCGGCATGGCTGCCCATGGCTAGCGCTGACCCGCTCCTGACGCATTTGGATTACCCTCCTGGCCTACTTCGCATGGTTGTTGTAAGCATTCCGGAGGTGGTTATGTGAAGTCTTTTACACACGCAGAAACTACGTGTGAGGAAGATTATGACAATGGATCAGCGTAGGGTGCATGTGTAAGGGCCTCCCCAGAATTTATTTTACTTCCCAGCCAACAGGGAGTTGTAGCCTGTGCACATCTAGAGGGTGCAGGGTTGGGGAAATCTGACGTCGGGCCACATTCACAACATACATCTAAAGTACTCTGATGCCACTTCAAAGAGTCATGGCTTCTTCCCCCCAAAAGAATTCTGGGAACTGTAGTTTAAGGATGCTGAGAATTGTTAGGAGACACACACACCCCATTCCCTTCCCAGAGCCACCATGCCCAGGGTTTGTTTGTTTATCGCACTGATAGTCCACCTTCTTCTCAAGTGACTTACGTGTTCCTCCTCCTCGTTGTTTAATGCCCACAACAACCCTGTGAGGTAGGTTAGGCTGAGAGAGGCGGCGACTGGCTCAAGGTCACCCAGTGAGCTTCATGGCTGAGTGGGGATTCGAACCCTAGTCTCCCAGGTCCTAGTCCGGCACACTAACCACAACACCACAGTGTTAGAAATTCCCCAGGCGCCAGGTGCGTGTTGCTATTGACACGGGTCCAGTTGCAAGTACGAGGAGATTTCTCGGTGCCAGGTTTGGTGTCGTGGTGCTTTAAAAGGCATGGTGTGAATGTGGCCATAGACTGAGGGCAACCCACAGCTGCTCAGAGCTGCTGCCTGCCAGTGCGCTGGGTCCTTAGCCTTGCTCCCCTGGTGGTGCATTTATATGCCGCTTCGTGCCGAAATCGACTTATTTGCCTCCCTTCTCCAACGAGGCGGTCGCTGTGTTGCGCTGAGTGTCGGCAGCCTCCCCGCAGCATGGAGTGACCCAAGTGCCATACCGGTTTCTCTTGAAATTGCAGCTGGTTTTGTGGCCTCTGCGCGCAGATTTCTTTCGGGGTGAGGTGTCAGGGCAGGGCCCTGCTTCCTGGCCGGCCTCCCTGCTCTGTTGCTCTTCCTGAATGAAGAAGCCGATAGCATTTCATCAGTTCGGCAGAAAGCGCAGCTCTCCTCCTCCTGCAACCTCGGCCAGACGCTTTGGCCGACTACCCCCCCAAATCCGCTGGGCTCCTGTTGCTGCTTGAGGGCTCCCTCTGCACGGAAGTATCCCTGGCTGTCTGGGTGGGAGCAAGCCAGATCCTGCCCCCAGGAAGCTGGAATCCTGCACTCAGCAGAAATCGCGTGAGTCAAGGGAACTTAATGGGGCCTGTTTGTTTGCTCCAGGCTTTCTCCTCTTAATAACTGCAATGGCTTCGTAAGGAAAGCAAACCTGTACTTTTAGTTATTTATTTATATTTTAAAAAGTGTCTAGAAGTGGGGGCCGTTTTGCTCCCTAAGGAAAGCCCCAGGGTACCATTTTACTGGGCCAGCTTAGATTGGCGTGAGAACATCTGAGCCCTTGAGTTGTGTGGAAGTTTTTGTTGGGAAGGATGCCAATGTTTATATCTCCAAAGCTATACAAATATATATATATATATATTTCAGTCTTGTCTTTGCGTCTCCGAAAAAGCCAGGAGCTTTTGAAACTTGAGTGTCGGCTGGAATGTCTCATCTAAGTCTTGGGATTTGCTAGGTGATCTTTGAGTATCACGCTGCCTCTTGAACCTCGGTCTGGAGCAGGCACCCCCAAACTTTGGCCTTCCAGATGTTTTGGACTACAATTCCCATCTTCCCCGACCACTGGCCCTGTTAGCTAGGGATCATGGGAGTTGTAGGCCAAAACATCTGGAGGGCCGCAGTTTGGGGGTGCCTGGTCTGGAGCGTTGGCAAGGCTCCTGGCCTACCCTGCAGGGCTCTACAGATACCATGGCGGTGTTTGTGAAGTATGTTGAATGCTGTGGAGTGCTCGATCAACGCTGAATGTGCTTGTATTTGGCCTGATCTGTGCTTCGTGCTCCAGTCCCAACCTGTTTATTGAGTTTGGGGTGGGTTTAAAAACTCAGCAGCAACTATGGCAGTGGAGCAGTGTTAGAAACTCAGATGTATAAGCTGGCGACTACTCTTGCTCAGGCCGCAAAGAAAAAGCAACTTGGTTCCAGAAATTCATTCCAGTTGTGCAGATAATATGTAAGTGATACAATTCTACAGGATGGGGTATTAGTGTGTGAAAACAGTCCAGATCCAATGATCCCCAGATGGTGGAGATGTTAGGCACTATCCTGGCGCTCAGGCACCTTCACTTGGTCCCAAGTGATCGAAAGCCAGGTGCAAAATGCGCCTGGCACCTGGCTAATTTCGAACACTGCAGTGAAGTAAGAATGGGGGGCTGAGTACGTCACTGGGCATGGCAGTTTGGGAAGGGGGCTTTGAGGACAAAGTTTGCGACAGGGGAATAATCAGGAAACTGTGCGGTGGTTTGGCTTGGCGAAGGGCAGGTGTGGCCTGTCAATTTCTGAGCATCCCCTCTTGTGTCCAGAGCAGAGACAGATTTTGTGGAGCTTAACCTATTTGCCCACACTGGGTGCTAAGCTGAAAGGGCACTGCGACAATGAGGTAGAATGGGAGGCGAGATTCCAGGAAGTGCCGAATTTTGGCGTCTCCCAGGGCGTTGCTGAAATTTGAAAGCCCAAAGTCCGGCACTGTCCAAAGCTGTGTTCTAGTTAAAGTATCACTGAGATTAGGGTAAGAAGCACCAGTCTGAAACTGAAGAGGGGTAGGTGTCACGCAGACTGTGTGTGTATTGCCAACACGTATTTAATCTGTGGAACTCCCTCCCACTGGAGGCAGGGATGGCCCCCAACTTGGATGGATTTAAAAGAGGAAGAGAGTGGAATTGGTGGCTACCAGCCATGATGGGCTCTGCTCTGTCTCCACGGTCAGAGGCAGCGATGCTTTTGAATCCCTGTTGCTGGAAAGCACAGGAGGGGAGTGTTCCTCCTGTGCTCAGATCCTGCTTGCTGGTTTCCCACAGGCATCCGGTTGGCCGCTGTGAGAGCTGAATGCTAGGCTAGATGGCCCACGGGCAGGATCTTGTTATGTTCTTAATGCTCAGTTCAAGTTCAGCTCCAGATCCCCCTGCCTGGAAGATGCCAGGACTGTGGAGAAGGAGAGACCCTTCTGCGTTGTGTGAGGACCAAAAAGCTTCCTGAGCCAGATGTCCCCTTTTCTGGGGTCCTTGCCCATCCCCTTGGCTGCCAGGGGAAGATCCATCAGAGTCCTGCAATCCCCGCCTGCTTTCTCCCTGCCTGGATTGCCCAACCTGTATATCTTTCAGTCAAGTGAGTTGTGATATGGCTTGGTCTAGATGAGCCTCAGCGAGCCCTTTCCCATTCTGCCGCTCCAAGATTCTATGTTAATGGAAGCGGTTTGGGTTTCAATTTTTTGTGCAACGTTTAATATGTATTTGGTTGTGTGTTTTTTTCTTGCAGCGCCTTTAATCCTTCTCCACCTCGCCTTGAGCAGATTCTAAATGAATAAATCCCCTCTCTCTTGCATGCAACATAAAAGCAGCCTCCTCTTTGCACACCTGTGTGTGTGTGTTTGTTCATTCGTCCATCCCCTGCTGGCATCCAGCACATCCCCTCGCCCTGCCCTCCATTCCTTGTGGCGCATGGCGTGTTGTGTTCTAGTGCATTATTGATGGGCTTTGAGGTGGAGGTTGCAGAGGAAAGGGGGGTGGGTGGGCTGTGTGTGGTGCTAGGCCCTCCCCACCCCCAGCTAGCCTGACAGGCGTCCTTCCTCGGCGTCCCACAATGCATTGAGGCATTCCTGAATAGCCTCCCATGGGAATGCAGAGCGAGCTTTTCAGAAAGGCCAGGCTGTGACAGCGAGCATGTTACCAACACCCACCAACACCCCCCCCCAAAAAATCTTTCCCAGGCGGCACAAAAATCCACAAATGCCAGGATGTTTTTTCCCCCCAGGGCTTGTGCGCAAGATACGGTAAGCTTGCAAGCAGGTTTTCCCACCCCCTCCCCGTCACCTGCCCCTGTCTCCGGAACCATCTTTGCCCTTTCCTTGCTGGGGAGCGAGCCAGATTCCTGGTCTCTGCACCCCCTGGAGACCCGCCTGTTGCATCCCAGAATGCATTGCTGCCGGCCAGCGCCGTCTCCTTTGGTTCACGTTGGGACCTGTTGCCCAGGGCGCTTAAGTTGGGGAGATCTCTAATCCTCCTTCCCAGTGAGTCTCTCTCCCCTTTATTTTGCAAAAGTAAAAACAAAAGACACACGATCCACCAAAATAAGTAATTGGGAGTCTGGAACCAGGAGCTTTGATTTGGGCTGAGTTTGGCCTCTTTAGGGACGCGGGTGGCGCTATGGGAGGGACGCGGGTGGCGCTGTGGTCGAAACCACTGAGCCTAGGGCTTGCCAATCAGAAGGTCGGCGGTTCGAATCCCTGTGACGGGGTGAGCTCCTGTTGCTCGGTCCCAGCTCCTGCCAACCTAGCAGTTCGAAAGCACGTCAAAGTGCAAGTAGATAAATAGGTACCGCTCCGGCAGGGAGGTAAACGGCATTTCCGTGCGCTGCTCTGGTTCGCCAGAAGTGGCTTAGTCATGGTGGCCACGTGACCCGGAAGCTGTATGCCGGCTCCCTCGGCCAGTAAAGCGGGATGAGCGGCTCAACCCCAGAGTCGTCCGCAACCGGACCTAACGGTCAGGGGTCCCTTTGAGTAAGCCAAGGCAATGGAGCACTCCCAGAAAGAAAGAAAGAATGCCTGCCTTGGGAAAGGGGGCTTTTGGCTGAATGTTAGCACTGAGTCTCCTTTCGGGAATCGCACCTGTTTTGCTGGGGAGGGATTCTGGTTCGAGATGGCAAGAGACATGGATGGTGTCAGTTGGTTTGTTTGCTTTGCTCTTGTTTCCCACTTTCTTCTCC
The DNA here is from genome assembly GCF_963506605.1 of Zootoca vivipara. Taxonomy (NCBI): domain Eukaryota; kingdom Metazoa; phylum Chordata; class Lepidosauria; order Squamata; family Lacertidae; genus Zootoca; species Zootoca vivipara. The sequence continues at coordinate 16,150,020 of NC_083281.1, read as the reverse complement.
AAGGAGCTCAAGATTGGCGTACCTGGTTCTTCCCCCCCTTCCTCATATAATCCCCACAAGAACCCTGGGAGGTGGGCTGGGCTGAGAGAGGCAGTGATTGGCCCAAGATCACCACCTAGCCAGCTTCATGGCCAGGCAAGTGGGGATTTGAACCCTGGTCTCTCCCAGGCCCATGTCCAACACTTATATATATATATATATATATATATTATTGAGATAAGTAAATAAAGAAAAATGGGAAAAGAGTAAAAGAAAGATCATAGAATCATAGAGTTGGAAGAGACCACAAGGGCCATCCAGTCCAACCCCCTGCCAAGCAGGAAACACCATCAAAGCATTCTTGACATATCACATATGCCTGTCAAGCCTCTGCTTAAAGACCTCCAAAGAAGGAGACTCTACCACACTTCTTGGCAGCAAATTCCACTGTTGAACAGCTCTTACTGTCAGGAAGTTCTTCCTAATGTTTAGGAGGAATCTTCTTTCTTGAAGTTTGAATCCATTGCTCCGTGTCCACTTCTCTGGAGCAGCAGAAAACAACCTTTCACCCTCCTCTATATGACATCCTTTTATATATTTGAACATGGCTATCATATCACCCCTTAACCTTCTCTTCTCCAGGCTAAACATACCCAGCTCCCTAAGCCGTTCCTCGTAAGGCATCGTTTCCAGGCCTTTGACCATTTTGGTTGCCCTCTTCTGGACACGTTCCAGCTTATCAGTATCCTTCTTGAACTGTGGTGCCCAGAACTGGACACAGTACTCCAGGTGAGGTCTGACCAGAGCAGAATACAGTGGTACTATTACTTCCCTTGATCTAGATGCTATACTCCTATTGATGCAGCCCATAATTGCATTGGCTTTTTTAGCTGCTGCATCACACTGTTGACTCATGTCAAGTTTGTGGTCTACCAAGACTCCTAGATCCTTTTCACATGTACTGCTCTCAAGCCAGGTATCTCCCATCCTGAATGATATATAAGAGTTTGGCACTATTAACTGCTACACCACCCTTTGGAAGAAGAGGATGTACAAGAAAACACATTAACTAGCTCTGTCGAAAGCAGATGAACCTAGGAACATAGGAATCTGCCTTGTACTGTAGGGTTACCCGACGTCCCCGGTTCCCGGGGACAGTCCCTGTATTTGCAAATCTGTCCCCGGACAACTTCCGTCCCTGGAATGTCCCCAGATTTGCAAATCTGTCCCCAGGAAACGTGGCAGCGGCAGCCTCAGCAGCCCGGAGCCAGCCTGGTAGCACAGTTGGCTCTGGCTGGTTTCAGGAGCTGCTCGCTACCTGCTTCCCCACTGCCAAAGGGGAACCAGGAACGTCCGGTGGTGCAGATCTCCTGCCCCCTTCCCTCTTTGTTTTGACAGATCGGGGGAGGCTCGGGAGTCATGGGGAGGCAGGCGTTGCCCAGGAGGGGTCCAAGGCTCATGGTTTCTCTGCCAGGCAAGGTGCAAATCCCTTCTTTTGCACCTTGTGAAACATAAATGCGCATAGATGCCAACGGGGATTGAACCTGGACCTTCTGCTTGCAAGGGAGGTTCTACGTCACTTGGCCGTGTACCTTCCCCTTGAAAACCAGGTGGATTTAAAATCTACGAGTCATCTGCACTGCCTATGGTTTCTGCTGAGATTTAGGTACCAGTATGTGTCCTGTTTGTTGTCGCTGGACAGATAGCCTGTAAATGTTGGCATAGCCCAAATACTATATATATACTACACACACACACACACACACACACACACACACACATATACATATTGCATTTATTCCTCTGAGACGATCAGTGTGGCACACATGGTTCTTCTTGGTCCTTCCTGTTTTATTCTCACAGCAACAATTTGAGGAAGTTTATGTTGAGAGAGAGAGACTGAAGCAGGGATTCGAACTCAGGCCTCTCCAGTCCTTGACCAGCACTCCAACCACTGCTACGGTGTTCTTAGCTAAGTCCTCCTATCAGCTTGTGTAGCCAGAGCTCTGTGATCCAGGGAATAACTGCTTGTTGCCCAATGGAGTATGCAGAGATACCAAAAGGCTTTGTTCATAAGGGCTTCGGCAGGGGTACAAAAACATTTGCAAACTTCAGGGCTTGAGCAGAGATTAAAGAGCAGCAGCAGGAGGCACTGCTAACTTTGGGGGCTTTTTTTACACACGCCCCACAAACCTTTATGCACTTCCTACTCTCTTTACACCCCCCCTTTTTTAGGTACCACGAGTCAGAGACATTTCCTGCCTGCCTCCCACCAGCACCCCTCGTGCCTGAACTTCTGTAATTCTAGTTCACAGCCTAATTCAGCGCCGAAATTATCAGCGCATAGTTAAACCGTGGAACTCCCTCCCACAGGAGTCAGCAACGGCTACCCACTTGGATGGCTTTTAAAGAGGACCGGACAAATTCGCAGAGGAGGAAAGAGCTATCCAGTGTCTACTAGCCAGGATGGCTCTGCTCTGACTCGGCGGTCGGAGGCAGCAGTTGCTGGAAACCGCAGGAGGGGAGACTTGTGTTCAAACCCTGCTTGAGGGTTCCCCATGATGGGCATCTGGTTGGCCACTGTGAGAACAGGATGCCCTTTGGCCTGATCCAGCAGGAGAGGAGATGGAGGTGTGGAGGGCAGGGTTATCAATAGCTCCTGGTCACGATGGCTGCCAGGATCAGAGCAGTGTTAGAAACTCCGATATCAAACCTAGGTTATGATCACCACAACAGAATATCTATTTGCCGGGGGTTGGACTAGATGACCCTCGGGTCCCTTCCAGCACTCTAACCACTGCACCAAACTGACTAGTTAGCCCTTTGGTCTAATCCACCTTCTGGATTTTTGTTGAAGTCCCATTGGGGTTTGGAGAGCATCTTAGGCACCTGCAGCCCTCGGCTCCCCTTCCGAGTTGCTTTCTCCCAATGTAGGTTTTTTTTTTTACTCGAAAGAACTGAAAAGTAATTGACAGGTGCTACTTGCAATGAGAAAGTAACGTGGGGTGTTGTGTGAGCCCTGGGTGCACGTCTCTGCAAGTTAAGGAGTTCACTGTGCAGGCTGGAGGCTGGAGCGGGCTTTTGGTGGTTCTAAGTTGCGCCACTTAATTTCTGGCTTTGGGGAGTCCTGCCATGAGCTCCGAAGGCCCCCAGACAAGTTGCCATCTTATCGGCCGCTTCCTCCCAAAGCTATCTCTGCTGCCCCAGAGGACAGCGCGTAATGGGTCACAAAAAGGCGCTTTGTTCTAATTGGAAACAAGGAAACCGAACAGTTGCGCATCGTTGGGGCTGCTTCTTCCCAGAAGGTTCAGGGCCCATCGACCGAGCAAAATGCAAAGCGTAGTGTGGCCTTCTGCATCATCTCTTACGCTCCCACCCCCCCCCACCCCCGAAATCCCAGGCAGGCAGAAAAAAAGACAAGAGGTCATTTATTTATTTACTTATTTCTGTATCACATTTATATTCCACTCCCCCCCCCTCCGAGGAGCTCAAGGTGGGCGCACATAGCTCTCCTCCTCCTCCTCATGTCATCCTCACAACAGCCCTGTGAGGTAGGTTAGGCTGAGAGATGCACTGACTGGCATCACCTAGGCCACCCAGTGAGTTTCATGGCCTAAAATGTGGCGTGGGGGATTTGAACTCTGCTCTCTCCCAAGGCTTAGTCTGACTCTAACCACTGCCCCACACTGGCTCTCAGTGGGTGGGAGGCTGTGCCCAGCTTGGTGGGCACCACCTTGGGCAGGCCTGGGTAAAGGGGCAGGTGTCTCAGGCCGTGCATAGAGGTAATAGAATCATCAAATTGGACAGTTGGAAGGGTCCCCAAGGGGCATCTAGTCCAGCCCTCTGCAGTGCAGGAATCTCACTACCTCTGCTTAAAAACTTTCCCAGGAATTCCATTCCCCGGTCCAACAGACTCCCTCGGAAGGGGGTCCTCTCCCTCCCAAGGGAGCCACCAAGGACAGTCTCCATAGCACCAGATAGATTAGATGTAGCTGAAGTTTCGGAAGGCCCCGGTACCTCTCTCTGGAAACTGAGTCCCCAAACTGGGGAGGGGACTCGGTGGCTGAGCAGCTGCTTGGCATGCAGAAAGCCGCAAATTCGATCTTTGGCATTCGTAGTGACGCAACCTCACTTTGCAAGTCTGGCAAAGACCCCCCCCCCCATCTGCAAGAGACTCCGGGGAGCCTGTGGGAGCAAGCAGTTCTGGACTTGATGGACCAGTGGTCTGAGTCAGTATGACAACAGCAACACAGCTATCCCTGCTCTGTTTAACTGGTAGGATCATAGTCTTCTTCTTCTTCCTCCTCCTCTTCTTCCTCTTCTCCCTCTTCTTCCTCTTATTATAATAATGAGGACACTAATGGAACCTCCAGGTCCAGAAGAAGTCTATCTAGAGTTCTATGGTCTTAGGGGTATTTGGCCACTGTGAGAAAGGGATGCTGGACCAGCAGCCAGGCTCTTCGTGGGTTCTTAGGCCAAGGAGGTTTGAAAGGGCTGTTCTCTCTCAGGTGCATCAGCGCCTGCCGTCCCGGCTCCCGAGAGCCCCATGGCAAGAGGGGCGCACGCCCTGAGCTCAGGATGAGCCCTGTGAACCATCAGCGGAAGGAGATGCTGCTGTTCCTTCCTCAGGAAGGAGTTGCCAGCTGCAGAGTTTTACACTGGGTGTGTGTGTGTGTTCCCCAGGAGACTGCAGCGAGTTCGCGGGGAGCTCAGAGAGGTCGTGGCAGCAGCTGCCACAACCAATGGAGCCGACCTGGCAGTGGTCATAAGAACCACCTTGTGCAATTAAGATGCTGCCGGCCGGGTGCACAGCTAGGTGACCTGTGTGACGGGGAGGCTGCCTGCCTTAGTGCTTCCTTCCTTGTTCCTTTGTGTGACGTTACTGACCTCTGAATGCTCCCCAGTCCCCACCCTATTTCTCTGCCACCTGCAAAAGTGGCAACACCAGCCTGCTGCGGCTGTCACGGTGGCTTGATTCTGGCAAGCCCTACCTTAAGCTGCCCTTGCAAGAGCTGAGGTGCCGAACTGCTCAGGATTAGCAAAGTTGCTTTGCAAGCGAGCCAAGCAGGAGCTGCTTTGTACTGGCTGTTAGGTATATGCAGAGAGAGAGAGAGAGGGTGACTTAAAACACAAGGGAATAAAAAGCAGTCACTCCCCCAGTGGATCTGCCAGTTGGCGGTTTATCCAGCTCAATTTACTTCGAGGTCGGTACACAAATATGTCTCGTTTCCTCACTGTGACTTAATACACAACAATTACCTTTTTAGAAAGGGGGATTTTGGAATCTCTGGTTTTAAATGTTGCTTTATGTTTAAATGTTGCTTTGGTTTTAAATGTTGCTTTTTAATGATGATGTAACAGAAGCTGAATGTGGAAGATTCCAGACAGATAAAATAAAGCGCACACACCGTTAAACTGCGGAACTCCCTGCCACAGTGATGGCCATCAGTGTAGATGGCTTTAAAAAGGATGAGACAAATTCATGGAAGAGGAGAGGGCTATTGATGGCTACTAGCTAGGATGGTTCTGCTCTGCCCTCCACAGTCAGAGGCAGCAATGCTTCTGAATACCAGTTGCTGGAAAGCCCAGTTCTCAGATCCTGCTTGCCAGGTTCCCACTGGGGCCCAGAGTGGTGGGGGAAACCCAGCCAGATGGGTGGGGTATAAATAATAAATAATTAATAAAAATAATAATAATCTGGTTAGCCACTGTGAGTGCAGGGAGCTGGATTCGATGGGCCCTTCGTCTGATCCAGCAGACTGTTTTTATGTTCTCCTTTCCCTCCTTTTCCAAACACATTTAGGAACAGGATGGGAGCAAGTTGCCTTGGGACCCGGGCTCATCTGCCTCAGGCCATGAGCCTCGGAGCAGAGCCCCAATTGAGACGGCTTGCTTTGAGAATTGCAAGGATGGTTAACTCTCCCTTTGTCTGCCCAGCCCATAACTTCTTGCTACTACTGACGTCTTGCAGGCTGGAGGTGGCCTCGCGGAGGGCAGCAACAGGCTCGGGGCTCAAAGCCCAGGCCCTGGTCCTTCACACAAATGCTCTTGTGGGATTTACTGTCCTCCGCTGTGCTGTGAGCAGAGCGACTGGTGGCTGCAACAGAGCTTGCCTCCCTGCGCCGGGTCTGCCTTCTCCGCCACACTCAGAGAAAGCGCCTTCTGAGGCAGAAAAATGCGCCTCCCGGCTCTCTCGTTCGGTCCACTCAAGGAAGAAATGGGGCAGAAAAGGGTCCCTTTGTGTGTGCGGGGAAGGGAAGGCCCAGTGGGGGTGGGGTTGCCATGTGTGCGCAGGGGGATGTCAAGGCAGGCTGCCTTTGGTGTGTCCTTTTGAGACTAAAATTTGCTTGCACAGATTCCTCTGGTCTTCACGGGGACATTGACAACATTTCCAATTACGGTTCCTGCTGGAATAATAGCAGTTTTGGAAGGGGCGAGTCTTGTCCGATTCATGCTTGTCTGTTTTGAAACTTGGCAGCAAGTTTCATAGAGTTGTAGATTTGTAAGATACCCAAAGGACATCTAGTCCAACCCCTTGCAATGCAGGAAATGTTGCCAGCCTCTCATTCCCTTGGGACCATAAGGAGTATCGAAAGGGCGCCTGCTACCACTCAGCCTTTGAGGTCATTCCTTCAGGGGGGGCTCCCCCCTGCTGAGGGGTTCCAGCCGAGGGCTGACGCTTGTGAGATTTTGGGGCCAACCTGAAAAAAAATATTTCATGTTCCCCAGCCATTTAGCCCAACAATGATGTGGCTTTATCTGCCTCCTGTGTTTACAGCTTTTAATAGAGGGCTCTCTATCACTGGAGATTTGTAATCAGAGGTTGGGTGGCCACCTGTCATGGATTATTTGTGATTCTTGCATTGCAGGGGTTGGAGTAGATGATCCTTGGGGGTCCCTTCCAACGATCCTGTGAATATGATTTTTAATGCTGCGTTGACCACTGATATTCCTTTTGCTTTTCAATTGTCGTACCAGTGCCTTGTTAGCCGCTTGGAAACCCTGTTTTAGAAAACCAGGTATAAATACGTAAGTGGTTTTAAAATGGGATTAGACTGATTAATTCGGGATAAGGCTATCAATGGCTGCTCACCACAATGGCTATGTTCTGCCTACTTGGCCGGTCGGAGGGAGCAATGCTTCTGAAAACCGGTTGCTAGAAGCCACAGGAGGGGAGCAGTCATAGTTGTGCTTGTGTTCTGCTTTGAGGCTTCTCGGAGGCATCTGTTAGCCACTGGTGAGAACAGAATGCTGGACTAGATGGTTGGGCCATTGGCCAGATGTTTTGGACTACAATTCCCATCTTCCCTCACCACTGGTCTGGTTAGCTAGGGATCATGGGAGTTGTAGGCCAAAACATCTGGAGGGCTGAAGTTTGGGGATGCCTGGCTTGATCCATCCAGCAGGCTCCTCTTAGCTTCTCATGTCAATCAATCAAAGAAACATTTTATTATACGGGTCACAGACCTGCTAACAAATTCTTACGTCCCTAAAATCAGGTTTTAAGAATCCGAACTGGTACTTTGCCCCCTTAGTGCCATGGGGTGTTTGGGGGGATTTGTCTAGGCAAGGCACGCCCAAACGCAGCCCTCCAGCTGTTTTGGGACTACAATTCCCATCATCCCTGACCACTGGTTCTGTTAGCTAGGGATGATGGGAGTTGTAGTCCCAAAACAGCTGGAGAGCCGAGTTTGGGGATGCCCGGTCTAGGCCTTTGGAAGCATCAACATGAGCAGGTTCTGGGCTCAGCAAAGGGTGATGGGGATGGCTGCCGTTTAATTTGATTAGGTGGCAGGGACAGAGTGTGCATTTGGACATATCTAGCGGCCATAATGCAGTTTTGGGTGGGAATACTCCGCAGCGATTCAGCAGTGGCAGCGATGACATTTTGGGGGTCATTTATCTGCCCGGAGCCACAGAATGGAGAGCAACTGCTGGCAAGTACTGGGGGGTTCATCTGATCAGACTCCTGGGTCTGACCCCCCCCCTCAGATAGCAGCTGCTGGAGGGTGGGGGTGGACCTGTTGACAACCCCCCCCCCCCGGCCGTTCCTCCTAAGCTTCACTGTCAATTGTGCATGGTTAGGGGTCAGAGTAAAGCTACCTCACCACCAGGGCTGAAAGAAGATGCAACTGCTAGTCCAGTTGGCTTCTTGCTCCACATTTTCAGCAACTTGGGGTTGCTTTTAAAGCCACGCTTGTTTTAAGGATGTGTGCTCATATGGCAAGAGAGGCGCCTGCCCCAAGTTTATTGTGGAGTCAGAAGGGCCCTTGGAGGTCCCCTTGTCCAGCCAGCCAATGCAGGATTCAACTCCAGCATAGAATCAGAGTTAGGAGGGGCCCGGGGGGGCATCCAGTCCAGCCCCCTGCAATGCAGGAATTTTCGCTCAAACCACAACCCTGAGATTAAGAGTCTTGCACTCTATGAACTGAACTACATGTCTACCATCCCAGGCCAGGTGGGGCCACCCACAAGAACATCCAAAGAGGCTGCTGGATGAGGCCAGAGGGCCATTTAGTCCAGCATCCTGTTCCCTCAAGGTCCAGCCAGATGCCCTAGTAGGATCCAAGCCCAAGAGCTCTCTCCTTTCCTGTGATTTCCAGAAACTGGGATTCAGAAGCATTTCTGCCTCCAGCCATGGAGACAGCGAAGAGCCGTCCTGGCTAGGAGCCATCGACAGCCCTCTCCTTCTCCAAGAATTTGCCCTTTCCTCTCTTAAAGCTGTCTAGGTTGGTGGCCATCACCGTCTCTTGTGGCAGGGAGTTCCAGAGTTTAGCGTTTAGCCAAAATACTATTGTTTAGCTGAAATCTGGTTCCCTGCCGCATTCACCCTCTGTTGGTTCTCCTTCTGCCCCCGGAGAGCAACCCAGAGGGGCAAGTCTGCTCTGTCCTGTGCTATAGGGCGGAGGGGAAGGGGCTCCTTGTGTCGTGGCAGCATATTCAAGACTGACTAAAAGAAATCCAGATGCCACGAAACAAAGTCATCTCTCACAGGACGCCGTGGCGGCCGCTTCCTTTGGTGGCTCTCTCTCTCTCTCTCCCTCTTGAAAAAATGTAGACAAAGTCATAAGGGACAATGTCTGTCGATGCCTATTAGTCATGATAGCTAAGAATAGAACCTCTGTATCCAGAAGCAGTATACCTCCCACATCGAGTGGGCTTGCGTTTTGCTGCTTTTATTTCCTGCTGTTGTTTCAGCGTTAAATTCCAAGGGATGTTTTTAACTGTTAATTGATGGTTTCGTCTTCGTTAGCCACTTTGAGCTCTTGGAGGAAAGGCAGGGGATAAATGTGTTAAATATCCCCCCCCCCCCGATCTTAATCGTCTGTTTCCTAGCCCAAACATAGCCCAACGTTTTCAGCTATTCCTCTGAGGACTTCAAGGCTCCTCTATTCTGGTCTCCCTCCTTCTCCTCACAAGTGTTGACAGGCTCTGCCAGGGTTTCCCCTCCCCCCAAAATACATGTAGGGTTGCCAACATTTTTGCCCGCTGTGCTCCTGTTCTGAGATGCAGATAGCTTAGCAGGCGAAGCTTTTCTTGCCCCCTTTTCCCTGTGCATGGAAAAGTTTCACCTGCTGATATGTCAACATCTAAGGCTGCTTTTAAAGCCAGATGAGCAGGACCCACTAAATCGAATGAAATAAAATCAACTTCGCAACTATGTGGTCCTGCGGCAAACCAACCAGGAGAGGACTGCGTTGCAGGGGGGTGGTCTAGATGACTCTTGGGGGTGCCTTACAACTCTGTGGTTTTGTGACTGCCCTGGGTTATTATAGGCACAAAGACGAGCTCTCGGTTTATCTGCCAGGCGCCTCCTTTCGCTTGTTCAAACACATTTGAAAGTGGGATGAAACGTAGATGTGGATCTATGCCTTGGTTCTAGCCTAACCCTAACTTACCGTACCCTCACCAGATGTTTGGAACTACAACTCCCATCAGCCCTAATCGGCATGCCCAGAGGCATGATGGGAATTGTAGTCCAACATCAGCTGAAGGGATTGGGAACCAGGATGGAGAAGATTCCCCTGCTGCCAACGGGCGTAATAGAATAATAGAATTGTAGGGTTGGAAGGGACAAGGAGGGTCATCTAGTCCAACCCCTTGCAATGCAGGTTTTTTTTTTTTTTTTGCCCAACATGGGGCTCGAACCCACAACCCAGAGATTAAGAACTTCATGCTCTGCCAGCTGAGCTATAATCAAGAGGCAGCTGTGAAGTGGAGGCCTCAAGGCCTTTGGGGATGTTCGTGTGACTTGTGGTTTTGTATGCTAAAGGCCGTAGGTTCAAAAAAAGTCCTGAAACCCTGGGAAGCAGCTGCCAGTCTGGGTAAGCATCACTGGGTTCGAGAGGCAGTGTGGTGCAGTGGTGAGAGTGTCGACCCGGGAGACACTAGGGTTCAAATCTCTGCTTGGCCCAGAAGCTCCCTGGGTGACCTTGCCTCTCAGCCCAACCTACCTCGCAGGGCTGTTGTGGGGATTCAATGAAGAGAGGGGGAGAGCAACGTCGACCCACCATGATCTCCTTGGGAGAAGAGGATGGGATATAAATACAATTAATAAAGGAATAATAGCAGGTGGATGTGATAGATGGCAGCTTCCTTGCGCAGAAAAAAGAGAAAGCAGCGCAGAGTTGAACTGTGGAACTCACTTCCCCAGGAGTGGGCAGGGAAGGCCGCCAACCTAGATGGCTTTAAAAGAGGATTAGGCAGAGTCTTGGGGAGCGCGACCAATGGCTACCTGCCATGATGGCAGTGCTTTACACCTGCAGTTGGAGGCAGCCATGCTTCCGAATCCCAGTTGCTGGAATCCACAAGAGGGAGGAGAGTGATCCTGTGTTCGAGTCCTGGTTTCTGGTTTCCCCCAGGCATTTGGCTCGCCACTGTGAGAACAGGAGGCTGGACCAGTTGGGCTATTGGCCTGATCCTTCAGGATCTTCGCTTGCATCTCCTGGGGAAAACCTGAGTGCTGGGCCCCAGCGCCCTGCTCCATCCATCAGGGTAAGCGAGTGGGGCATTGCTGAACCTGGCCGGGATCCAGCTCCTAATAAGCACCTTTCCACCTCTCGACAAGCTTCCCTCGGATGGGACAAAAGGGGACCCGCCTTTTCTCTTTCCTGTGAACCGGCTGGGCTTTGTTGCTGCGCCCTGCCTTTCAGGTTGGTTTTCATACCAACCCACTCTTTCTGCTCGCCAATTTTAGGAAGAGCCAGGCTTGCCTTCCGCAGGCCTGGATTCATAACTGGTTTGTGGAGATTTTTCTTCCCCCCTTTCTGCAGACAAGCGGAGTTAAAAGGAACGAAGCAGTCTGTTGGCAAACCCACTGGGGATCGTGTGTGTGTGTGTGTGTGTGTGTGTGTGTGTGTGTGTGTGTGTGTGTGTCCCTGTCCCTGTCCCTTTCTCAGCTGCCACTCCAGAAAGAGCAAACCTCTCCAGCCCCAAAACTTCATTCAAGCAATTCAGCAGTCTGGCACTATGAAGCTGTCATTGTCTCTATCTGCCATGGGTAGGCAAACTAAGGCCCAGGGGCCGGATCCGGCCCAATTGCCTTCTCAATCCGGCCCCTGGATGGTCCGGGAATCAGCGTGTTTTTGCATGAGTAGAATGTGTGCTTTTATTTAAAAAGCATCTCTGGGTTATTTGTGGGGCATAGGAATTCGTTCATTCCCCCACCTCCAATATAGTCCAGCCCCACACAAGGTCTGAGGGACTGGCCCCCTGCTGAAAAAGTCTGCTGACCCCTGGTCTCTATGATAGATGGCTTTTGCCGTGGCTTAGAAAGCAAGCCCAGCCGCCATGCGCTGCTGCTAGTGTGGCCAAGGCAGTGCACTCCAGTTGTTGCTGAACTGCATGTCCCTTCACCCCTGACCATTGAGCATGTGCTGGCTGAGGCTTATGGGAGTCGGAGTCACATGGAAGAGGGAACGTGCTTGTTTTCTGCTGCCCCAGAGGGTAAGACTTGAACCCATGGCTTCAAGTTGCAAGAAAGGAGATTCCAGCTAAACAAGAGGAAAGAACTTTATGACAGTAAGTAAGAGCTGTTTGACCGTGGGATGGAAGGTGGTGGACTTTCCTTCCTGGGAGGTTTTTAAGCATTCGTTGGATGACCATCTGTCATGGATGCTTTAGCTGAGATTCCTGCATTGCAGGGGGTGGGACTAGATGACTCTTGGGGTCCCTCCCAACTACAGTTTGGTGGTTCAATGATTTTAGCTACCCATGAATGAATGGAGCTGCATGTCGGGAGATTTGGGACAGATAAAAGAAAACCCTTCTTCGCACAATGTGTAGTTAAACTGTGGAACTCCCTGCCACAGGAGGCAGTGATGGTCACCAGCCGGATGGCTTTAAAAGGGGACAAGACAAATTCATGGAGGAAAGGGCTGTCAGTGGCTACTAGCCACAATGACTATGCTGCGGTCAGAGGCAGCAATGCTTCTCAATATCTGTTGCTGGAAACCAAAGGAGGGGAGTGTTGGTCTTGTGTTCAGGTCCTGCCTGCGGGGTTCCTTTTGGGGCATCTGATCGGCCACTGTGAGAACAGGATGCTGAACTAGATGGGCCATTGGCCCAATCCAGCAGCCTCTTTTGTTGCTCCTAAGCTTATTTTCCCCATCTGAGGTTTAACCCAAAGTGCCCGCGAGAAAAAGTCCATTAAATTCGAGTCGGATTTCAGAACCACAGTTAAAACCATCTCATGGTTGTGGGTGTCCATTGAAATTTGTTTTTTGAAAATACACTGTCTGTTTCGTGTGTGTGTGTGATTTGCAGATTCAAATCCAGGTTTTCTTGATTCCTAAAAAGACATTATGTGCTGAGATTCCTCCAGCTTGCCAAGGAGAAGGTCTCTGGGATGGGGCACCCCTTGGCAGAAGCTGGGGGGCACCAGGCAGCCTCCTCTCCCAGCCTGTGCAGGGCTGCCCTTGAAGCTGACCCAGAAACTCCAGCAGGTGCAGAATGCCGCGGCAAGGTTCCTTACGGGGTCCTTGCCGCAGGATCACATTCATCCAGTGTCTTACCAGCTGCACTGGCTCCCAGTGGAGTACAGGGTCAGGTTTAAGGTGCTGGTTTTGATCTTTAAAGCCCTATGCAGCCTAGGACCGTCGTACCTACAGGACCACCTCTCCTGGCATGCCCCACGGAGGACCTTAAGGTCTGCAAATAATAACACTTTGGAGGTCCCGAGCCTCAAGGAGGTTAGATTGGTTTCCAACTAGGGCCAGGTCCTTTTCAGCACTGGCCCCGACATGGTGGAACGCTCTGTCACAAGAGACCCAGGGCCCTGCGAGGTTTGACATCTTTCTGCAGGGCCTGCAAGACGGAGCTGTTCCGCCTGGCCTTCGGCTTAGACTCACTCTGACCCCTTTTATGGGATTTGGTATATAAATTTCCCCTTGGCTTTTTTGCTGGCCCATATAGGATCAGCATGGATAGATGGCTCAGGTGAATATCTGATGTTTCCCTCCCTTTATGGTCTTGATTTATGGGCTACTACTAAAATGAGGCTGCATTTTAAGCTGTATTTTAAGCCGTAATTTAATTGTTTGTTTGTTTGTTTGTTTGTTTGTTGTTGTTGTTTTCCTATTATGTTTTATTGTAATTCATATCTGGTGTTAGCTGCCCTGGCCGGGGAGGGTGGGGCATAAATAAAAATGTATTTATTTATTTGGGCCTCGGACGCATCGCGGCGGCTCTTGATCTCCATAATCTCCTCGGACTTAAAGATCTTTTGCTGTCTAAGCTTGTTAAGGCGACCGGCCTCCCAGGGGGAGTTTTCTGGGACGTGGGCTTGCCAGGCCTCGAGGCTTCCGTGAACCCGGGCCGGGTGCAATCCAGGCCCCGCCAACGGTGCTCAGCGCTGAGGTCGCCTTCAGATCACAAGCGGGCACAAACAACACCTTTTAACCTTGCCTTGCAGTTTCTTATCAATTGGAGGTGTGGGGAGGGGGTCGGGCCCTTCCATGGATATCCATCATTCATCATGGGACCCAAGGCCTTGGACAGGTAGTTTTGAGGGCGTCACCTGCTAGTAGATTGACCGAAGCCATATCTGCTTCTTTCGGTGAGCAGGTCGCCACATGGACCTGCAAGCCAGTGGTTCAAAGGTGATGAGACCTGAGGACCAGGCAACATCTGGGCCGGGGTAATTTATTTATTTATAAAAGATATTGGTGCACCGCTGTGCCAAAGAATATGAAGATATCAAAGCAGTTTGCAGCAGCCAAACACGAAAACCATCTAATAAAATCCGTAAAGAAGTTTAAGAGTTCAGACTGGCCCTGCTCTCAATCCTCTGCCCCTTTGTTTTGTTTTGTAAAATTTTTTTTATTCAATTTTACATTATACATTTAAATTCAAACATTGATCATAATCATCAACATTTAGCATTCCCTGAATCCTTAGACTCCACCCCCCCCGGGGTTTCCATTATCAAACATTTTCTACTGTGTCATATATTTTCTCTATTTTTCATAAAACAATCCATTATTGCCTTAGTTTTTAATACATTACAAGCATTACTCTAATCCTGCCAAAGTTTTTAGTTCTTTACAGTGTTCTCTTAAGTAAATTGTAATCCCCCCCATTCCTTCTTAAAGTTTCTATCTTCCTGGTTTCTCATTTTCCCGGTCATTTTTGCCATTTCAGCATAGTCCATCATCTTCCTCAGCCATTCTTCTCTGGTCGGGACTTTATCTTCTTTCCATCTCTGGGCCAGCAGTATCCACACTGCTTTCGTCGCATGCACGAATAATCATTTATGCTCCTTTGGTATCTCTGCATCAGAATTCCTAGTAAAAAAAGCTTCTGTTCCCCCCCCCCAATGTTATTTTAAGCCATTTTTTCAACTCGTTATATATCACTCATTATATATTCTATCACATGTGGTGGTGGACGTGCAAGATAACAAAAGCATTCTGGGAAATGATATATCCTTTGCCCCTTTGTATGTAACAGCGCCATCTTCTTTTTCTCCCCCCCCCCCAGCACCAGCGCTGCCCGGTGGTCACCCTCGACCCGCCCGCTGCCCCGGCGACACCGCCGCTGTCCCCTCAGCCCTCCACCCTGGCCAGCAGCCGCTCGGAAAAGGGCTCGTCATGGTCCAGCCGCTCACTGGGCGCCCGCTGCCGCAACTCCATCGCCTCCTGCGCCGACGAGCAGCCCCACGTTGGCAACTACCGCCTCCTCAAGACCATCGGGAAGGGCAACTTCGCCAAGGTCAAGCTGGCCAGGCACATCCTGACAGGCAGGGAGGTAAGCGGGGGCCGGAAGGGGCGGGCATAAGGGTGGGCGAGAAGGGTTGGTGGCTGGGTGGATGAGTTAGGCTCGCTTGCATGCCGCTTCCCACCAGCTTACAGCAAGCATTCGGAACATCGAAATGCAAGCAGGTGAAGCACGGAGCACGTCAGCAAATTCAAAAATCAACAACTTTAACCGGCACAGGATATATTGAATTGCACGCGCACAAACATTTTCTAGGTTTAAATACAACATACAGTGGCACCTCCGGTTGTGGACGGGATCCATTCCGAAGCTCCGGACGGATCCCGAGGAATTTGCAGCATGCGCATGCGCGTGGCACGATTGAGTGCTTCTGCGCATGCGCACGGCATGATTTAGCGCTTCTGCGCATGTGGCGGAACCCGGAAAAACACTTCTGGGTTTGCCGCGGACGTATCCCGAAGGATATGTAACCGGAGGCGACCGTAAGTAGAGATACCACTGTAATTACAAAGCAAAACAAGAGGCAACTGTCAATACATTTTCTGGCACTGGTCTTCCTGTACTCCAAGAAGCCTGGCTCAGATGCAGTTCAGAGGGGAGGGGTCCTCACATCAGGGTAGAGGGCACACTGCTGTCTCCCATGTTGGTTTGGTATCTGGGGCACTTGTGGGGCAATGCATCCTGTTCAAGCTGCCTGGTAATTTGAGTTGTCGATGAAGTTTTCCTCCCTCTTCCAGAAGACCGTCTGATCCCTCAATTTGAATAAAGATTCAATAGATTCAAAACAGATGCAGGGAGGGGGGAGCCCTCCTTTGTACAAGGCAGAATGGACTTTCATCAAAGGAGGTTAGATAAATTACTGGGTGACTCTGTGGAACCTCCATGGCCAAAGGCAGTGTATCAGCTGCTGGGAGGGGCAACTGCTCTCTTTTTGTCCGCTCTGTTTTTCGGCTTCCTGTTGGGGCATCCGGTTGGCAGCTAGGCAAGAAAGACCAAGTTTGGGTCTGATTCAGCTGTGGGGCACTTTTGATGCTGTTGTTATATGGGTGAGGAAGAAGAGGTCTCTGGAGGAAAAAGAAGGGGGAAGGTTTTCTTTGGCAGGAGCCTAAAAACACTCATTGCAGCAGGAAATCTTGTTTGGTGGGCTGCCGCAAGGCTGGGTCATAGTGTCCCCCTCTCAGGGGACCCCAAAGCACCGGACTCTGGTTGCCGGTTTTTAAACCAGCTCATAGCCTACTGAAGCAGTGCAGAGCAAGCCATGATAAACTGCGAAAGGTTACTAACTCGGTGAACTAAGAGCAATAAAACCCTTTCTGCAATTGTAGCAGTTAATATTCCATAAAATGACTCCGGTCACACTCCAGGGGAAGCCTTCTTGTACAAAATGTCTTGGGCAGACACCTAAGATAGCAAGGCGCTTGTTGAATCTCGGTTCCCGGACTGATGCCGAAAGTCCAGCCGTTGCCGCAATTCTCACGCTGCCAAATTTGGGAGGGGGCGGCGATGCTTCTGAATCCCAGTGGCTGGAAACCGCAGGAGGGGAGAGTTGCTCTTGTGCTCAAATCCTGCTTGGCGGCTTCCCTGGTTGGCCACTGCGAGAACAGGATGCCAGGCTAGGCAGGCCTCTGGGATGTTGGGCTGCTTCTTTTTTGGTTCAGAACTCAACGCCCTGCCTTCTGTCGCAAGGGCCCCAATTACCACAAATCAGTGCATAGAACAAGTTATCGGAAATACCAAATACTTTCAAGGTCTTTCAATTTCCCACATAGACCAATATTGTCCGAGCCTTTCTGAAAGCCAGTCTTTGCCTGGTCCCTGCTGCAGTACAGGGTGGGTGCCAGTCTGACCTCTGTGTATGTGTGTGTGTTCCACATCTGGGGTGCCAATCCTGAGGAGAGTCTCAGACTTCACTTAAGGCCAGAAATCAGCTTCAATTTATTGTCCCGCACAAGAAGAGCTTACCGGACCAGGCCAAAGCATCTCGCAGTGGCCAAATGTCCCAAAGAACCTGGAAATCCAGGTAGACTGCGCCTGAATCTGGAGGCTCCATAACAGCATCAGAAGAGCTTCCCTGGATACGGCCAATCCTGTTCTCGCAGCCTGAATGCGAAGTCTGCAAGGCACAGATTCAAGCACCTAGCCCGCTTACGCTTCTGCCAGGGAGAGTTAGAGCAGTTAACGTTTTTAGTGCATGTGTGAATGGCATTCTGGGTGGGGAAGATGGAGGGTCCTCTGCTATCGAGGCACCCCAGAGCCACTTTCAGCCCTGTAATCTGAGGGGTTGTGCCCCAGGACCAATCGGACACCGTCCCGGCACCCTCCTTGGGGTGGAGCCAGCCTCAGTTGCATCCCCGTTTGCCTTGAGCAGGTGGGATGCAGGTGTGACTTATAGGTGGGGGGGGCAGGGTTATAGGGCTCCACTCTTGGCCACTGGCTATTTCTGGTGCCAAGGGCAGTCTAGATGGGGGTGGGGAGGGAGAATGAGGAAAGGCAGAAAGGAAGGGGCAGGTGGAAATCACAGGGGGGCTGGATTTGGAAAGGAGGATTTAGTGGATTATTGCTGGCAGGAACCAGCTTATTGCATGGCCTTTCTTTTCTTTTAAAAAAGTTTTTATTTATACTTTTCAAGTTTATACATTTCAGTAGTTTTACAATCAATTTAACATTTCAGAGTTTGACTTCCTTCCCCTCTTTCTGCAGTTCCTTAAATTTATTTTTTAATAGCTTCTGCATATCCAAGTTCATTTAATTTGCTCATTTAATTATCTGCTTTAAATATATACTCTTATGAAACTGCAGGTTATTACAATAATCCTGCCAGTGTTTTTATCTGTTTGTAATTTATCTGTAAATATCCAATAAACCCTTTCCATTCTTATATAAAAAGTTTGCTATCTTGATTTCTTATTCTTCCTGGTAAGTTTTGCCATTTCTGCATATTCCATAAGTTTTTTTTTAACCACTTCTTCCTTTGCTGGGACATCTGCTTCTTTTCACTTTTGGGCAAGTAGCATAAGTAAATTTCTATACAATTCAGGTAGTTCTGTCCCTATAATTCCCAAAATTACATGGCCTTTCTCTCCCCCCCCCGGGCCACCCCCACTTTTTCAATAGACTGATTTTCTGCATTTCTTTTCTTCCAGGTGGCTATAAAAATAATCGACAAGACGCAGCTGAATCCAACGAGCCTCCAGAAGGTGTGTGTGCTTGTTGTTGTTCAAATCCCCCACCCCTTTGAACAGAATCGTAGAACTGTAGAGTGGGAAGGGACCCCTAGAGTCATCTAGTCCAACCCCTTGCAGTGCACAAATACCCCAAAGGGTGGGGCGACATCAGAGGGGGGGTCATCAGGGGCTGCAGGGGTCAGCTGCTGGGGAACCCCATTCCCCAGAGGGGATTCCCCAGGAGGGCACTAGGAGGCAAAAGGTGAGTGGGGGACTGGAGGTGTAAGAAAACCTGCTGTCACAGGAGCAAGTTCCACCTGTTTTGTTGCATTAATTACACCAAATAGTTGTAATTGGGTTTGGCATAGATGTGCAATTAATTGTTCCCCGTTTGGAAATTTTATGGTGTCGCCATCTTGCTTAGTGGGTTGTGCAAACCACTATTCTGAGTGTGGCTTTATATAATATTATTAAGTTTTCCAAATAAACAACACCAAACAACGATAAAAGCAACAACTAACAACAGCAACAAAAAACTAAGATTTTTGCATTTTATCTTCTATTCACCTATTTTAGTTCATTTTGCTCTGCCGAGCTTTGACTTCCTTCCCTCCCATCCTTTGGTTTTCTTCCCCACTCTTATCTCGCAGTTCCTTTTAGTCCTATTTAAAACCAATTCGTAGGATTTATTTTGGTCCTGCAAGTGTCTTTAAACTTCTACAGTTCTTCTCCATATAGTCCACAAATTTACTCCATTCTTTTTGGAACTTTGTCTCTTCCTGGTTTCGGATCCCGCAGGTCAACTTTGGTAACTCTGCATAGTCAATCGTTTTCGTCTGCCAATCCTCAATCGTCGGTAACTCTTGTAATTTCCATTTTTGGGCTAATAAAGTCCTAGCCGCGGTTGTAGCATACATGAATAATTTTTGATCTCCTTTTGCAATCTCCTCTCCTATTAGTCTCAATAGAAAGGCCTCAGGTTTTTTGGGAAAGCTATACTTAAAAATCTTTTTCAGCTCATTATATATCATTTCCCAAAATCTTTTTACTTTTCCGCATGTCCACCACATATGATAAAATTCACCATCTTTATTCTTACATTTCCAGCATGACTTACTAGAGTGTTGCTTTATATAGGGTAGGAGGGCCTGGGGGTGAGTTTGTGGAACCGCGAGGGCGTGGGGGCCCGAAAAAGTTTGGGAACCACTGGCCTGAAGGGTGTGCCGGGGGGCGGGCAGGGTGTAGGCAAGGGGGCTTTTCAGGCGTGATGAGAGTTGAAGCACTCCTAGTTGGTGGGGGAAGGGGGTGTTTGCTTTCCCGGGTTGCTCTATATCCTGTGTCTCAGTGGCAGAATAGCCACTTTGCAGACCCAGTGTTTCCTCCAAGGGCTGAGGAAAAAAACCCCTTCCTGCCTGAAACCCTGGGAAGTTGCTGCCAGTCAGGGCAGGCACACCTGAGCTAAATAGACTATGAGGGTCTGGCCTTGTCTAAGGCAACTTCCTATTTTGGGGACTCTCCACTCGGTGCCCCTTGGCGCCAAATCATTGGAAGGGACCGTGAGGGTCATCAAGTCCAAGGCGGAAATCTGTCCCAAAAGTGGGACTCGAACCCACTGGAGATTCTTACGCTTGACCGACTGAGCTATCCCTCTTCCGGTCGCTCCAGAATGAAGCTGGGGACCAAGACTTAAGATGAAGGGTTGATGGTGTTGCGGGTGTCTACTCTGGAGAAGGAAAGATCGGGAGGTGGCATGAGAGTTGCCCCCAAATCTCTGGAGGGCTGTTGTGTGGCAGATGGAGGCCACGGTTGTTCCGGGGATCCAGTGGGGTCAAATGGCAAGAAAGGAGATTCCAACTGAATATCAAGAACTTTCTGAGGGTCAGAGCTGCCCGGCAGTGGAGCAGACTCTCTCAGAAAGCGGGGCGCTGTCCTTCCTTGGAGGTTTTAAGCAGAGGTTGGATGGCCGCCTGCCATGGGTGTTTCAGCTGAGATTCCTGCATTGCAGGGGTTTGGACTAGATGGCCCCTGGGTGTCCCTCCCAACTCTGCAGTTCCGCAATTCTATGCCACCACGAGGTGGAAAGGAATGGATTTGGGCCCCTCTTGCGTTCTGCCATTTTTCTTGCCTGGTTCAACGCAAGTGCTTCCCCCCCCCAAAAAAAATATGTTTAGGGGTACTCTCCATTTGACTCAAGACAATCACCATTTTATAGTTCAAATCGGGGAAAATAAATACAGTAAATGGACAAAAGTACGAAGATTCACAAAATGTTTAGGGGTATGTGTACCCCTGCGCCCCCCCCCCCAGAAAAAAGCACTGGCTGACCCCCCCCCCACCTTTCCCTCCGCTGGTGTGCTCATTGCCAAAGACACCCATCGCTCTTCATCCCCCCCACTTTCTGCCCCTCCCTTCCCTAATTAGCGCCTGGAGTCCAAGTTGGTCGCTGTGGTAACGCCACCTCCTGCCAGCATCTCGCTGTGGGGGAGGTTGTGGGGGGTGGAGCTGTTAATTAGCGGATGGATTTTCCAGGCCAAATGAGCTAGGGGAAGATTGGGGGGGTGGGTTTGGAGATGGATATTGAAGGCTTTTCCTCGCCGCCGCCCCCCCCCCCCGTTCAAATTAGTCATTTGCTCTGGCAAGGGGGTGGGGGAAGCTCCCTGTTCAACCCAATCTTCCGAGTTGCAGCCAGACCGACACTCCCAGCATCCTTTTGGCCGGGGGGGGGGGGAAGGCCCTTGAAAGCCTCTTTCCTTCTCTCCCCCCCCCCGAAAGTCATCTGCCATCCATCTCACAGCTCTTTTTAAGGGGGAACCCCCCCATGAAATGGGTGCTCCCCACCTCCCACTGACTGCCCCCATTGATGGGTTTCATAAACAGATCGTATTCCTAATCCTGACATTTAATTAATAGAATCATAGGACTGAGCTGTGCTAAAGAGGCAGTGTGGGGCAGTGGTTAGAGTGCATGACCTGAGAGATCAGGGTTCAGATTCCCCCACTCAGCCACCTTGAAGCTCACTGGGAACAAGCTTGTTTTCTGCTGCTCTAGAGGTATGAAGTGACTCAAACACTTAATATGATACCAAAGGCAAGAGGGCCTGTGAGCATGTGCAGATGTGAGCATGTGCAGAATGTGCCAAATTGTCCGGGTTTTGCCAGGATTATGGGGTGAGGCATCCATGTTCAAGGTCTCTCGCCTTGGCACCTCTCCTCTTTAGAAATTAACCCCTCCTGCCAGCCACCTTTGGAATACCTGAGAGCAAAGTATCTGTGGGGAGGAAACAACTGCCTCCAAAGCAATTTGGGGAACAGACTTTGCTCGGGGAGGAACCAACAGGAAGCTTTCCTCTTTCTGATGATTCATGCAGCCCACTTCCATTCCGAAAAAAATCGTTTTCCCAAATACGTTCCTGCAACGGGAGCCCATCCAAAATTGTGCTTGTGTGTGAAAACATGCTGCGACCAGCCCTTGGGGAGGATGGCTTGGCTGCTTAACCCACCTCCCTTCTCCCGTTTTTTTTTTTTTTTTTTTTGCAGCTCTTCCGAGAAGTGAGGATCATGAAGGGTCTGAATCACCCCAACATCGGTAAGAGAGCCAGGAGCCTGGGAAGAGGTCCGCCTCCTTTCACATTGTCACCTGCCTTTCTCTTAAGGATGTGGGAGCACGAGGGCAGGACCAGGAGGGAGGGAGAGGGTCGTGTTTGAGAAATCCAGGAAGGTCTTGCTCTGTGGAATCCGGGGGCTGAAATCTCTCTCACTGTTGCAGTGAAACTCTTTGAGGTGATAGAGACGGAGAAGACGCTCTACCTCGTGATGGAGTATGCCAGTGCAGGTGAGTCCGTACCAGCCCTTACCCAGCACACTGCCTGCCAGATTCCCCCACAGCTCCTTAGGCATTTTATCCATTTTTTTAATTTGCTTCGACTCAGACCAACACGGCTACCTACCTGTAACTATCCATTTTATGACCTTGTTGCTCAATTCGACATTTTCCCATGTTTTTTAAAAAATGTTTTGCAGCACTGCTGTTGCTTTGATTTATTTTTTATATTTATAATTTTACTGAGATTATTATAGTATATTAAAATAAATAAGAAAACAGAAAAAAGAGGGCAGGGAAGAGAATACATTAAAAAACCACATTTTTGTCCTTCCAATGTGTCGACATCAATCTTTTTGCAGAAATGAGGGCACGGAGAATCCATTTACGCTGACCAATGATTACTTTTATTTATGATTATATTTATGATTTATACTATAGTAACTGTTGAGTGAACTTCTGTCCTCATTTGCTGATATTTTAAGAATTAATTTCATTGCATGCCATAATATTCTAATGGATTATAGAATATTACCTTATTCAGTTCTAGTTACAGGTAGGTAGCCGTGTTGGTCTGAGTCGAAGCAAAATAGAAAAAAAATCCTTCAGTAGCACCATAAAGACCAACTAAGTTTTTATTTTGGTATGAGCTTTCGTGTGCATGGTATCTGTGCATCTGATATTTCAGTGCATCTGAAGAAGTGTGCATGCACACGAAAGCTCATACCAAAATAAAAACTTAGTTGGTCTTTAAGGTGCTACTGAAGGATTTTTTTTTTACCTTATTCAGTGTAAGTTGTTTATTTTAAGTCATATTTTTAGACATTGTGACTTAGTTGCAGTGGATCGGATTGTTGGAGAGCATGGGGGTCTTTGTTCTATATTTTCTTTCTTTCTACGGCTCGCAAGACGCCTCGTGTGCAGCAAGGGATTATTAGGAGAGGAATGGAAAATAGGACTGCCGATATTATAATGCTGCTGTGCTAAAACTGTGAAGCAAGGTGTGCAGTACTGATCACCTTGCCTCAAAAAGCATATTGTAGAACTGGGAAAGGTTCAGAAAAGGCCACCCGAAGGATGGAGGGGATGCATCGAATCCCCTGCGAGGAAAGGTGGGGACTTTTTAGCTTAAAAGAAACGGTGAGTAAGAGGCGAAATGATGGAAGGTTATGAAAATAAGCATGGCCTGGGGAAAAGTGGAGAGGGGGAAGTTTTTCTTCTTTTCTCATAATACCCACATTTACAGGTAAAACTCGGAAAATTAGAATATCGTCGAAAAGTGCATTTATTTCAGTAATGCAACTTAATTGTTTTTTGTTTTTTACAAATGCTTTCTTTTGGAAATTCCACAGTAATAAAACAAACCGTTAACAATAATACAAAAATAAACATCGCTATTACGTTTCATTAATTACATCCCATTTATAATTGACCCGCCTAACCACAAATAATTACAATTACAACAAATTAAGGCTTGACATATCTTGCTTTGCAGGTCATGCATCTATCTCATATATTGGTTTCACCTTCTAAGTTGCATTACTGAAATAAATGCACTTTTCGATGATATTCTAATTTTCCGAGTTTCACCTGTAATTAAGCTGAATCTTGGAAGATGCAGGGCAGATAAAAGGATTCCCCCCCCCCATGCAGCACATAGTTAACCTGTGGAACTCCCTCCCACAGGAGGCAGTGATGGGCACCCACTTGGATGGCTTTAAAAGAGGAATAGACAAATTCCTGGAGGAGGAGGAGAGGGCTCTTGGTGGCTACCACCCATGATGGCTCTGCTCTGCCTCCATAGTCGGTTCTGAGTCCCAGCTGCTGAAAGCCGCAGGAGAAGAGAGTTGCTCTTACACTCAGATCCTGCTTGTGGGTTTACCTAAGGCACCTGGTTGGCCGCTGTGAGAACAGGATGCTGGACTGGATGGGCCACTGGCCTGATCCTGCAGGCCCTTCTAATGTTAGCCTTATGTCCTTTTCTCTCTGCCTGTAGGAGAAGTCTTTGACTACCTGGTTTCCCATGGGCGCATGAAGGAGAAGGAAGCTCGGGCCAAGTTCAGACAGGTGAGGAGAGGCCAGTTGCTCTTTGGGTGCCAGAAAAGGGGTGAGGGATGATTGGCAGGAACATGGGTTGGCTGATGTTCTGGGGCAGAGAGGATATCAGACACTCTCTTCTCCGGATCCATCCCCCATGGCTTTCTCACGTGGCCAAGGATTGATTTTCTTTCTCATTCCAGCCTCGGGGGGTGGGGTAAGGATTGATCCTGGCAGCCTGGCCTGTTTTGCTTTAAAGGGGGTGGGGCACTCACGACTCTGGATGTGGGGGGGGGGGAGACCGAGGGAGTGTCATCTCCGCAGGAAGTGGGAAAGCCTTGCATGGACATTTTCACC
The DNA here is from genome assembly GCF_963506605.1 of Zootoca vivipara. Lineage (NCBI taxonomy): Eukaryota > Metazoa > Chordata > Lepidosauria > Squamata > Lacertidae > Zootoca > Zootoca vivipara. The sequence continues at coordinate 16,125,448 of NC_083281.1, read as the reverse complement.
CACCCCATTTCTTCTTCTTCCCGCTCCTAGATTGTCTCGGCCGTGCACTACTGTCACCAGAAGAACATTGTCCACAGGGACCTGAAGGTGAGGGGACCCTGGGCTTCTCCCCTCCACCCCCTCCCAGTAACACCGATGCTATGACCACCACGACACTCAGCAGAACAGCTGGGCTGGCAAAATTTGGGGTGCAAGCCTCTGCCCTGGGCTTCAGAGCATGGTCTTGGGCAAATCGCTCTATGCCTCCATTCCTCCATCCGTAAAATGGGATGTGTCAGATGAGCAGGGCTGGGGGGGGGGGACAATGACAGAGGGGGCCTTCAGCAGTTTCTCTGCTTTGTGCTGGCTCTTAAGAACCCAAATCCTGGTGCCCTAAAGCTGATTCAGATTCCTGGAATTTTTCTGTGCCCCTCGCCTTGCCGGGGGTTGGTCTAGTTGACCCTTTGGGGCCCCTTCCAACTTTCCAGCTCTGTCGTTCTGTGACTTCAGCGTTCATTCTGTGACACTTCCCCCTTCGCCACCAAAAACAGGCCGAGAACCTTTTGCTGGACGCCGACGCCAACATAAAGATCGCCGACTTTGGGTTCAGCAACGAGTTCACGCTGGGCTCCAAGCTGGACACGTTTTGCGGGAGCCCCCCCTACGCCGCCCCAGAGCTCTTCCAGGGCAAGAAATACGACGGCCCCGAGGTGGACATCTGGAGCCTGGGGGTCATCCTTTATACGCTGGTCAGCGGCTCCCTGCCTTTCGACGGGCAGAACCTCAAGGTGGGGCAGAGTGGGGGTTGCGAGGGAGCCTTGGAGAGGGGGAAGTGGGGGGGTTAGGGGGCCGGAGCCAGGCAGAAGCAGGGGTAGGGTGGGGGCAAGGAGGGGCTCCATTTTTGCCCCTTGAACTTTTCTCTTTTTGCAGACAGCTTTGTTGGAATAGCATAAGGGGTTCCTCTCCCCAAAAGCTTAACCCGCCTCCCCAAACTACACTTCTCCCCTGAATTGTACAAAATTCTGCCTTTTGTGGTTTATGTAATGGAAATGCTTCCCAAATGGATCTTTTAGAGGGGCAGACTTCGGAACTCCTCGCCTGTTGACATCAGGCGGGTCACCTTCACTGTACTCCTTCCTGCTAAAAACATATTTTTTTAGGCAAAGTCTATCCAGACATAATAATAATAGTAACAGCAGCAGCAGCAGCAGCAGTATATTCCTATAATTTGTTGTTGTTGTTTAGTTGTTTAGTTGTGTCTGATTCTTCGTGACCCCATTGACCAGAGCACGCCAGGCACTCCTGTCTTCCACTGTCTCCTGCAGTTTGGTCAGACTCATGTTGGTAGCTTCGAGAACACTGTCCAACCATCTCGTCGTCTATCGTCCCCTTCTCCTTGTGCCCTCCATCTTTCCCAACATCAGGGTCTTTTCCAGGGAGTCTTTTCTTCTCATGAGGTGGCCAAAGTCTTGGAGCCTCAGCTTCAGGATCTGTCCTTCCAGTGAGCACTCAGGGCTGATTTCCTTCAGAATGGATTATAATAGATTATAAATAATATTACATTTATTATCACATCATCACTGGTCATTTCATTGTTTTATCCATTGTGTGAACCCCTTCGAAGTTCATTTCTTTATTAACGATCACGCACTATGTAACTTTTATGAAATAAACTGGTAAAAAAGACCTGAAACGAAAAGTTGAGGAACCAGAGAAAAGAATCACTCTACATGACAAAATGTGAAAGCCACAGACATTATGCATGTCCCACCCAGATAATGCCAATTCCTCTGCCCAGCAACTCTTTATTTTATTTTTATTTAATCAAATTTGCACACCACTTGATTATAACAACCCTCAGAGCAGCTTACAAAAGAGATATTGGAAAGAAAGCTATCACCAAGAAAGATGAACAGTAAAACTTTCAAAAACTCACACCACCATTCTAAACATCCGAGCAGATTTGTCTAAATAGAAATGCCTGATGTCAATAGGCAGGGAGTTCCACAGTGCAGATCCCTGAGCGCCGAGGTGTTACAGGCTGGCAAGGCCTTGCTCCTGTCAGCAATCATGCTGCAGCATTCCTTAACCACCGACGACCCCAGGCTGTGGCTTATGGGTCTGGAAACCAGTGGCGGTGACGCCCACAGGGACTGGAAGCAACATTAGCTCCTTGCGGGTGCCCTTCCCCACCCCAAACCTCCCATTCGTCTGCCGGTATAGGGCCAGGCTGACCCAAAAAAGGAGGGGAAAGGGTGAGGTTGAGGCAGGCCACTCTCGGGGGGGGGGGGCGGGGGAACCTGGTTTGGATATTACTGACACTTCTACCTGCTCCCTTCAGGAGCTGCGGGAACGAGTCCTCCGTGGCAAATACCGCGTGCCCTTCTACATGTCCACGGACTGCGAGAACATCCTGCGGCGCTTCTTGGTCCTGAACCCTTCCAAACGCTGCACCCTGGAGGTAGGGGCACCTAAGGTAGCTGGGCGGCGGGGGGGGGGGGGAGAGGGGCTTGGTGAATGGGCCTGGTGAAGATGGCCCGGGGGGGGGGAGGGTGAGCCACGTCCCAAGGACCAGGGCTTTACTCTGTGTGTGGGGGGGGGGAGAGAGAGATTCCTGCACTGGAGGGGTTTGGACTAGATGGCCACTGGGGTGTCCCTTCCAATCCTACGATTCTTTGATTCCATAAGAGCCTGCTGGATCAGCCCAACGGCCCATCTAGTCCTGCAGCATCCTGTTCTCACAGTGGCCAAGCGCCCCCTAAGAACCTAGGGATCTGGAGAAGATTGGGAAAACATTTATTGCAAATATGGGAAATAACTGTGTACAGCTGAAAACGCTGGCAGCCTTGAGATAAATTCAACAGTGTAAATAAGTTACGATGGGCGTCATAACGGAATACCGAATGGGATAGTTTCTGTAAAAGACACAGGGATTTAGGATATGTAAAATGGACAATGAAAAGTCGTTGATGTTTTAAGCAGGTAAACATGAGTGTTTTAAATGGTAAAAGAGGAAATTTAATAAAAATTAGATACAATAAATTATTATTGTATGGATTATTAAAAAAATAAGAAAAGCATCCTCTTCCCACATTGGCCAACTGGATACCCATTATGAAAAACCCGCAATCAGGATCCGGGTGCAAGAGCAACTCTCCCCTCCTGCAATTTCCGGCAACTGGCATTCGGAAGCATTGACTGCCTCCGACCGTAGAGGCAAAGCACACAGGGCCATTTCTCCCCACCCTGGAACTGCTGCTTGCTTTTTCTTCCGCCGTTCTCCAAGCCATTCCTTGAGACATTGCTTGTTCCCTTTCTTAGTCCCGGGGGGGGGGGGGAGAACGAGGGAGCGCAGCTGGTGCCCCCGCCTCCTCCGAACCGAGATGCCATCCCCCAGACCCATTCTCCAGCCCCAGCTCCTGCCCTCCAACCCGTTTCTCCTTACAGGAAGCTACTGCTGCTGCTGCAGGAGGAGGAGACCTTTAATTAGCTAATGTCTCCGTGGGATCTGGCCCTGCCCACCCGCCTCCCTCTCCCCCCTCCCCCCACGGATGGCTGTAATTAGCCTAATCGACTCAGGGATAATTATACTGTGTGCCAGGGAGGCAGAGAGCAGCTTCTGCAACCCCACACGGCTCCATCCCTGCCTGCCTTTCCCCCCAGCGTAGTTCGCAGGCTTCTTGGGGGCGGGGGTTTCTTTGCTTGGGGGGGGGGCGTCTCTTCTGGCTAAAGATGAGCTCAGAGCCTCTGCTCTCCTGAATCCAGTTGCTGTTGTTTTTTTAGGAAGCTGCCTTACGCAGTCAGGGCATTGATCCATTTAGTGCAATACTGTCTTCACTGACCGGCAGCAGCTCTTGAGGATTTTAGGCAGAGAGCCTCTCCCAGCCTTACCTGGGTGTGAACCCGAGACCTTCTGCTTGCAAATCAGATGCTCTGAATCAGAGCTGCAGCCCTGTTGTTATTGTTGTTGTTGTTGTTAAGGGAGCTTGTGCCTGGAGCTATTTTGTGACAACCAAGGGTGCCATTGAGCAGGTGCAGAGTGCCACTCCCTCACTACTGAGCTTGCAGGAATTTGAATCGCGGTTCGCAAAACACAAGCAATACATGGGGTGACCTAGCGGGATGCTAAAATGCATGTTGGGGGGGTGCGCTTGAGGTGCAAACGGTTTTGTAAAGCTGCTAGCGCTGGATCGAGTCCAACTGAGTTAATTACTTCAACTGAATAGTTTTAATTGGGCTTTGAATAAGTGCGCAATTAATTGTGACTGTTCTGGATTTTATGGTGCTGTTGTCTTCCTTGGTGTGTCATGCAAACGACTATTCCGAAAAATGCCTTCTTTTATAGGTTAGGGTAGAGCCCACTGGGAGTTGAGTCTCTGGAACCCCCCCAAAAAAGTTGGGGAGCCACTGGGGTTAGAAAGGAAGGAGCTTCCAGCCACGGACGGAGGGTGGAGGGTGTGCGTGTCCCCTTCTCCCCCCCTTCACGAACGCACTTCCTCTCCGCAGCAAATCATGAAGGACAAGTGGATCAATATTGGCTACGAGGGGGACGAGCTAAAGCCCTATAAAGAGCCAGAAGAGGACTTTGCAGACGCCAAGCGCATCGGTAAGGGAGTGTGGTGTGTTTTCGCTGGGTATGAAACAGCAGGGTGCTGCCACACTCAAAGACGGAGTTCTTGCAAATGTGGACCCTGCAACAGGGTCTCGGTTCCACACTTTGAAGCAGTCGGGGGACGGGGGCTGGGCAGGTGTGGAGGACTCCCTGGTCCTGGATGGGGCAACTGTGCCCCTGAAGGACCAGGTGCACAGCCTGGGAGTCATTTTCGACTCACAGCTGTCCATGGAGGCGCAGGTCAATTCTGTGTCCAGGGCAGCTGTCTACCAGCTCCATCTGGTACGCAGGTTGAGACCCTACCTGCCTGCAGACTGTCTTGCCAGAGTGGTGCATGCTTGGTGGTTTCCCCAGCCCCTCTGGGCGGCTTCCAACAGAATATTAAAATACAATAATCTATTAAACTCTAAAAGCTTCCCTAAACAGGGCTGCCTTCAGATGTCTTCTAAAAGTCTGGTAGTTTTTTTCTCTCTTTGACATCTGGTGGGAGGGCGTTCCACAGGGCGGGTGCCACTACCGAGAAGGCCCTCTGCCTGGTTCCCTGCAGCTTTGCTTTTCACAGTGCGGGAACCACCAACGACCCTCGGAACTGGACCTCAATGTCCGGGCAGAACAATGGGGGTGGAGATGCTCCTTCAGGTATACTAGGCCGAGGCCGTTTAGGGCTTTAAAGGCCAGCACCAACACTTTGAATTGTGCTCGGAAACATACTGGGAGCCAGTGTAGATCTCTTGGGACCGGTGTTATGTGGTCCCGGCGGCTGCTCCCAGTCACCAGTCTAGCTGCCGCATTCTGGATTAGTTGCAGTTTCTTGGTCACCTTCAAAGGTAGCCCCACATGGAGCGCATTGCAGTAGTCCAAGTGGGTGATAACTAGAGCATGCACCACTCTGGCGAGACAGACTGCGAGCAGGGAGGGTGGCTCTAACCCAGGCATCCCCAAACTGTGGCCCTCCAGATGTTTTGGCCTACAACTCCCATGATCCCTAGCTAACAGGACCAGTGGTCGGGGAAGATGGGAATTGTAGTCCAAAACATCTGGAGGGCCGAAGTTTGGGGATGCCTGCTCTAACCCTCAGAAAAAGCCTTCCTAACGTTCAGTCAGACTGTCCTTTCTGGCTGTTTGAATCCGTTGGTTCAGATCCTGCCCTCTGGAGCAGCAGAAGGCGCCTTCCAGCTTGCTCCATCTGAGCCACCTTCCCTTGTGTCCACAGTCGATGTAAATTGGTGACTAGAGCCTAACCTTCTTCGCCGTCTCTTTCCATTCCCTGCCCAGAAGTGATGGTCGGCATGGGCTACACCCGAGAAGAGATCAAGGAAGCCCTGACCAGCCAGAAGTACAACGAGGTGACGGCCACCTACCTCCTGCTGGGCAGGAAGAACGAGGTGAGGCCTGGAGTTACAGGCAGGGTGGGGCGGGAGCGCCCTTCTCTCCAGGGACACGCATGCAAGGGGGAATCCTGCACAGCTGCAGAATGAGACCCCCGAAGCCACAGCAGAGGAGCAGCCCCTTTGTCAGGACTGGGCCAGAAAGGAGCCCCACCCATATCCCTCTCCTCCTCCATGAACCTGCCTATGCCCCTTGAGAAGCCACCTCCGTCGATGGCCATTGCTGCTTCCTGCGGGAGGGAGTTCCGTAGTTCAACTCACAAAAAAGACTTCCTTTTCTCTGTCCTAAATCCTCCAGCATTCTGCTTTTTCCAAATGTCTGTGAGTTCCAGTGTCAGGAGAGAAAAGCTTTCCTCTCTCATTTCCCCCATGCCGTGTGTTGGTTTTTCTTTTTCGAAAATTAGCTTTTATTAAATATTTTCTTGCGTAACAAACAAAGAAAATTGCATGTAGCTCCTCCGCGTTATTTGATGGGGGGGGGGACAAGAGGAGAGAGAGCTAACAGGAATAATGATGTTTCATGCTATCGTGTGGCATTCATGCAGGGCTTTTTTGTCAGCGTGATGTGGGTAGGTCCTTGATACACACACACACACACACACACACACACACAGAGAGAGAGAGAGAGATTGGGGGGTCCAGAGTTTCGTTGGTTGTCATGCGCTTTGTTGGGTCAGATTAGCCTTACCGATTCATATGCTGTTTGGGGTGGGATTAGATCATTGTCTTTTATATATATACTAGTGTTGTTCAGCCCGTTAAATAACGGGCGCTAGAACATATGTGAGCGCTGCGCGGAGCACCGGATCGAGGAGCCGGTCTGCAGAGTCAGCGCCCAGCAACGCCGTGCTGGATTGAGGAGGCGATGCTCTGTGCGGTGTTGCTGGGCGCTGACTCTGCAGACTGGCTCCTCGATCTGGTGCTCCGCGCAGCGCTGCTGGGTGCCGACCCGGCAGGCCGCTTCCTTGATCCAGCGGCCTGCCGGGTCAGCGCTGATCAGCGCTGTGCGGAGCACCGGATTGAGGAGCCGGTCTGCACTCAGCGCCCAGCAGCGCCGCACAGAGCATTGCCTCCTCAATCCAGCACGGCGTTGCTGGGCGCTGACTTTGGAGCACCGGCTCCTCGACCCGGTGCTCCCGGGACCTCTCCTTCCTGTCGGCGGCAGGGGGACAGGAACGCAGGAGGAAAAAGCAGCCCTTTCTCCTCCTTCCTTCCTCTCCCCCAGCCGCCGACAGGAAGGAGACAACCCCAGGACCTGTCCTTGCTGGACGCACACACACGCGCGCTCTCCCCCCCCCCGCCGCCGCCAACGCTCAGTCCAGCCGGGAGCGGCGGTTGGCGGCCGCAGGGAAACGGTAGGTGGGGGGGTGGGGAGAGCGCGCGCATGTGTGCGTCCAGTCTCTGCATCCAATCCCTGTGTCCGTGGGGCACATGCGCAGTAGCACGGACACAGGGACTGGACGCAGAGACACTTGCACTTTATTATATATATATATATATTATTTATGATTTTCAGTTTTATACATTTAAATCATTTTTCAATCATTTCAGCATTTCAGAACTCGGCTTCCATCCCCCTCTTCCTGCGGTTCCTTAAATTTATTTTTAATATTTTCCACGTATTCCAAATTAACTTAATTTGCTCATTTATTCATCTGCTTTAAATATGTACTCTTATAAAACTTCAGGTTATTACAATAACCCTGCCAATGTTCTTATCTGTTTGCAGTTTGTTTGTAAATATTCCATCAACCATTTCCATTCTTTTATATAAAAAGTTTGTTATATGGTGGTACCTTGGTTTAAGAACACTTTAGTTTATGAACAACTTGGATGAAGAACGCTGCAAACCCGGAAGTAGGTGTTTTGGTTTGTGAACTTTGCCTTGTTCCATTTGTAAATTGAGTCCCCCGCTGCTATGGGAAAGCACACCTTGGTTTAAGAACACTTTGGTTTAAGAACAGACTTCCGGAATGGATTAAGTTCGTAAACCAAGGTACCACTGTATAGATTTCTTATTTTTCCAGTAAAGTTTTGCCATTCCTGCACATTCCATAAGTTTTTGTACCCATTCTTCTTTTGCTAGGACTTCTTCCCCTTTCCGTTTTTGGGGTAGGTTGTTGTTTCGTTGTGCTGTGCGTAATCTTATAAGCATTTGCTGTGTCGCCTCCCTGTCTCCCAGCAGGTGGAAGGGGGTGAGTCCCGCACGGGCAGCAGCCTCTCGCTGGCCCGGGTGCGAGCGCCCAGTGAGGTTTCCAACGGCACCAGTAAGTCCTCCTCGTCTCACTCCAAGAGCCAGCGGAGCTCCTCCACTTACCACCGGCAGCGGCGGCACAGTGATTTCTGTGAGTGACGTGGGCTCCCTTCCCTCCCTGCGCCCCCCCCAAACCGCTCCGTCCCAGTCTTGTACTACCACGCTAACTGATCAATGCAGGGCTGAAACGGCTCCTTGCTCCATTTCCCGTGGGAGTCCCTAGGAGATTATTCCAGTCCATGGGCGTTTCGTGGCACCTTGGTTGCCTACAAGGAAAAGGGAACCACCTTCTTCTTCATCATCTTCTGCGATCTCTCGTAGCCGAGTAAGATTGTCTTCCATAAACACGGTTTTAACAATGAGTCCATAAGTGACTGTGGAGGCCAATTCTGGATCCACACGTCCTTCCACAGTGGGAACATTGGTTTCCAGGCGGGAGTTGATCACAGTGTGAATTTGCCAAGCATGCCTTCCTCTTAGCACGTTTCTCCCTTGCGTCCTGAGTTCGAGTGACTTCAAAGCCCATGACACCTTTGGTAAAGGCTGTTCTCCAACTGGAGCGCTCACAGGCCAGTGTTTCCCAGTTGTCAGTGTTTATACTACATTTTTTTAGATTTGCCTTGAGAGAGTCTTTAAACCTCTTTTTGTTGACCACCAGCATTACGCTTTCCATTTTTAAAGTTCGGAATAGAGTAGTTGCTTTGGAAGACAAGAATCAGGCATCCTCACAACATGACCAGTCCAACGAAGTTGATGTTGAAGAATAATTGCTTCAACGCTGCTATTAGTTTGCCTGCCTTCCCAAGTGATGTGTGAAATTTTTTGGAAACATCGTTGACAAGTTGATGATCCAGTGAGTGAGAAAAAGGAACCTAAGAAAGGCCAGGCTGGTGGATCAGGCCAAGGGGCCCCCTAGTCCAGCATCCTCTTCTCACAGTGGCCAAATACCCCTGAGAATCTAGAATTCTCGATAGACTGCCTCTGGGCCTGGAGGTTCAGTAGGAAATTATGCAGAGCTCAGCGGCTGGATCTGGCCAAAGGGGACCCATCTGGTCCAGCCTCCTGTTCTCACAGTGGCCACCCAGATGCCCATTGTGCAAAAGCCACAACCAGGATCCGAGCACAAGAGCACTTTCTCATCCCCTGAAGTTTCTAGGAACTGGCATTAAAGAAGCATTGATGCCTCTGTCCGTGAAGGCAGAGCAAAATCATCTTGGCTAGAAACTATCAATAGCCCCTTCCATGAATATATGTTGCATCTTTTTTTGAAGCCATCCAGGTTGGTGGCCGTCGTTGCCTCCTGTGGGAGGGAGTTCCACAGTTTGTGAATAAGTCCTTATCTTTCCTAAGTTTCCCAAAATTCAGCTTCATTGGATAGCCACGAGTTCTAGTGTTACAAAAAGGGAGAAAAAACCTTCCCCTGTCCACTTTCCCTATGCCGCGCGTAATTTTATAAACTCCTCTATCATGTCACCTCTTTTTAAAAGAAAATTCCACTGAGATCCCACCTTTTTCTCTAAGGAGCTCAGGGTGGCGTATATACTGTACTTCACCATCTCCCCATCTTAGCCACACAACAACCCTGCAGGTTAGCTAACGTGAGAGGCAGTGACTGGCCCAAAGCCCACCCAGTGAGAGCTGCTTTAAAAAAGAAAGAAAGAAAGAAAGAAACCACATTTTTTTTATTGATTTTCCAATTATTTTTTAACATTCTCAATCAAATATAATTAACAAAAGAAAAAAGCAGATACAAGATTCTCTTGCACCCTTAGACTTCCCTCCATCCTTCCATGGGTTCCATAGTTAACATTTCTTGCTGCATATTTTATGTCCTCCATTCATACCATTTAACAGTTATATCTTAAGTCTCTGTCAGCTCCCTAGTGTTAAGTCCTGTTAGAAGAGCTCAGCTGTTTACAGTGATCTTCCAAATACAACATAAATTTCTTCCAATCTTTTATTAAAATCTTGGTCTTCCTGGTTTCTGATTTTCTCGGTCAGATTCATGGTTGAGTGGAGATTTGAACCCTGGTCTCCTGGGTCCTAGTCCATGGGTAGGCAAACTAAGGCCCGGGGGGCTGGATCTGGCCCAATCACCTTCTAAATCCGGCCCGCGGACGGTCCAGGAATCACCCTGTTTTTATATGAGTCGAATGTGTCCTTTTATTTAAAATGCATCTCTGGGTTATTTGTGGGGCATAGGAATTCGTTCATTATAAAATGTTTTCAAAATATATTCCGGTCCCCCCACAAGGTCTGAGGGGCAATGGACCAGCCTCCTGCTGAAAAAGTTTGCTGACCCCTGTGGACCTAGTGCAACCACAGTGGCTGTCGCCTTGCTTTTGTTTTCTGTGAGCTAAAACTTTCACAGAGACCTGCATTTGAATCCCTGCTCAGCCAAGGAGCACTCCTTTGGATCAGCCGCAGGTTCTCTCCTCTCCTCCCTGTCTCTGACGGGCTCTCTCTCCTGCTGCCCTCTCTCTGCTTCCAGGCGGCCCATCCCCAGTGCCCATGCACCCCAAACGCAGCCCCACCAGCACGGGGGACGGGGAGCTGAAAGAGGACCGCATGCCTTCTCGCAAGGCCAGCTGCAGCGTCGTCAGCAACAGCGGCAGGGGAATCCCGCCCTCCAGTCCCATGGTGAGCAGTGCCAATAACCCCAACAAATCTGAGATCCCCGACCGCCGCAAGGACAGTGCCGTGAACACGGTGAGCAGGAGGGGGCTCCGGGGTCCCCCCGGGCTTGGGCAGAAGGAGCGCCCCCACCCGTGGGGAGGTGGGGGTAGGGGCCTGCAGCTCTGGCGTGGCTGGACCCCCATCCGCTTCCGAGCTGAGTGGCAGAGAAAATGAAACTTTCCTCCCCTAAACGCACATTGCTTTTTGTGCCCCAGAAGCCCTTGCGGAAGCTGTGGGTCCTTCTGGCCGCTGGTCTGGCCTGGCCACCCTGGGTGCCCCCCTGTGAGTTATTTCCAGGCAGCGGCTCAAGGTGGGGGGAGGCATGGCTGGGTACGGGCAAGAGGCCAAAGCCTCAAACTACCCTGGGACCAGATTCGCAGCGCCCTGCAGAGTCTTGTCTCCAGCTGGCAGGTCTGGTTATCTACCCTGGGAAGAAAAATCTGTGTCTTGTAATGTGTGGCGACCCCACGTATAGCCGCACATGCACATTCAGGCATGCCCAAAGCCAGAATCTGTCTCAGCAACTGCAAAAATCCCTCTTGGACACGCAATCTTGGCTTGCATCCAAAATCCCCATTCTGAGACACCTGGGCGTTCGGCTGCCTGCTACCTGTTTGGAGAGTTCTGAGCTGAGCCGGCGACAAAGCCGGTTTGCCGAAACGAGTCTGGCTTCTCAAAAGCTCCGTCTTGGGATTTCCCCCCGCTGTTTCTCTCCTGCCTCCGCCTCTTCAGCTGGGCTCTTCCTCTCTTGTTGCAGAATAACATTCCTTCGAGTATGATGACCCGGAGGAATACCTACGTCTGTACGGATCGGCCTGGCGGAGAGCGACACTCCCTGCTCCAGAACGGGAAGGAGAACAGGTATTGCTCCCCTTATTCCCCTAAGGTCCTAGCACAGGCTGCAGCAATCAAAACACGACACGTGGAAGAAGTTTTAAAACAACTTGCAAAGGCAAAGTAAGGGGGCTCCTACAAATGTACAAATGTACGCCTTAGCTACCGCGTTCGAAATTTGCCAGGCGCATTTTTGCACCAGGCTGTCGGCCATTTGCGACCGAGCGAAGATGCCCAGGTGCCAGGAATGACAGTGGACATCTCCATCATCTGGAGGTGCATGCTGGGAGCCCTTGGATCTTGACTATTTTCACATACTACGGTAGCAACACGTCCTGTAGAATTTTATCTACACAATCAGAAGGAATTTCAGAAACCAAAATGCTGTAATGAGAAATATGACTTTCCAGCCATCTGGCTCAAAAATGGCAACTAGGCATTCTGTTTCAGCGGCTGTAATCCTGCTTTCAGGAGCCATCTGGCTTATATATCTGAATTTCTAACACTGCTTAGCTGTGATTTCTGCATTGCAGGGGGTAGGACTAGATGCCTCCCAGTTCTGTAATTCCATTGCTATGCAAATATCATTTATAGGAAGGCTAGCCTCTCTTGGTTTCCCTGCTCTTCCCGGGTTCTTCTGGCCCGGGAGCAGAGCTCTGGCCTCATCCCCCTCACCTCTCCATCCCTGTCCCTTCCCACAGACTTCAGCTTGCCGCTGGACGCCTGCCCAGTTTCCACTGGTCTCTTTCTGGCTCAATGCTGCCCTGGCCCCAGGGAGTCTCCAGGCCCTGGTCGGTCACCCGTGTGACTGGCTGTGGGAGAATCCAGGACAGTCTCCAGAGACACGGGAGGAGGGGAGAGAGGCCCTGTCTGTCTCAACTTCTAGGAGGGTCCATCTGGGCCTCCTCCTCCTCAGCCCAGAGTATGGACCAGAAGAACTCTGAAAACAGATCTTTGGGAAGAGCAGAAGGACATTTCTATGTCTCTTTGGGGAGGGCAGGCTGGAGGGAGTCATTTTATCACTTTCCATTCCTAGTATATCTGAAGCAGCGTCTCCAACCCCATCGTTCTGCCCGGATACTGAGGTCCAGTACCAAGGGCCTTTTGGCGGTTCCCTCCATGCGAGAAGCCAAGTTAAAGGGAACCAGCCAGAGGACCTTCTCGGTAGTGGCACCTGCCCTATGGAACGCCCTCCTACCAGATGTAAAATAGAACAACAACTACCAGACTTTTAGAAGACTTCTGAAGGCAGCCCTGTTTAGGGAAGCTTTTAATGTTTGATGGATTACTGTATTTTAATATTTTGTTGGAAGCTGCCCAGAGTGGCTGGGGAAGCCCAGCCAGGTGGGCGGGGTATAAATAATAATAATAATAATAATAATAATAATAATAATAATAATAATAATATATTATTATTATTATTATTATTATTATTATTATTATTATTATTAGCTTCTAAAAACCCAGGATTGTAGCCAGCCTGGAAAGGCAGCCTTTTCACTCCAGAAATAGTCACTCCTAATTGCCAGCACGTAGCGATTAGATGTGGTTTCGAGGTGGCTGCAGAAGTGCTCTCTGTACATGGTCAGGATACTCTTCGTCTGGCTTCAGGGCCCCCCAGCTTCTTGTGCATGGGAGAGGATTTCATATTTAATTCATAACGTTATATAAAACAGAACGTTTCTAACAACAGATGACTATTAAAATACGAAAAGTGTAAATAGGAAATGAGTACAGTTGCCTATGAGTTAAAATCAGAAAGTCCAAGTAAAGAATCCCAATGTTATCGGACTATCAAACTTCTTTCCCAATTTGCCAGGCTCGAGAGGAGGGTTGCCTTGGAAAATATGGTTCCACTGTACATGCCGTAAAAGGATGCCAAATCATAGAAGAAGCACCTGGGGGTTCTAGTCCTTTTTCAAATCTCAAATTATATGTAATTTCCCCCATTATTGCCATATTCCAGTGTGAAGGTACCAAATGCCCAGTCTCAAGATTTGGGGCTGTTTTCCATTGAGTTGCAATTACTATTTGAGCTGCCAAGATCATATATAAGATCAGTGCTTTTTTTTCCTAAAGGAAAAGTTTAGGGTGCTCTCATTTTCCTGCTTATTGAAATAATGACCCTCAATGAGGCCAAACTTAGATTCACAAAATGTTTTGGGGGATGCATACCCCCAGAAAAAAGCACTGTACGAGATAATATTCCTACAGGTGAAACTCGGAAAATTAGAATATCATCGAAAAGTGCATTTATTTCAGTAACGCAACTTAAAAGGTGAAACCAATATATGAGATAGATGCATGACATGCAAAGCAAGATATGTCAAGCCTTTATTTGTTGTAATTGTAATTATTTGTCATTAGGTGGGCCAATTATAAATGGAATGTAATTAATGAAATGTAATAGCGATGTTTATTTTTGTATTATTGTAACTATTTGTTTTATTACAGTGGAATTTCCAAAAGAAACATTTGTGAAAATTAAAATTAAAATTAAAAAGAATAAGTTGCATTACTGAAATGAGTGCACTCTTCGACGATATTCTAATTTTCTGAGTTTCACCTGTACATTGGCACTGTCAAAAGTATTTGGTACCGTTAATTACGGACAGCAGGCAATTGTTTCTGTCCAAAGGAAACCCCCAAAATCTTGCCCGTGTTGCCTGCCTTGATGGGTGACTAATGCTGACTTCTGCCTCATCTCTCTCTCTCTCTCTCTCTCTCTCTCTCTCCCCCCCCTCCAATCCCCACCCTGCCCCATGCAGCTCTGCCACCAATCGGGTGCCTCCCGCCTCCCCCTCCAGCCACAGCATCGCCACCTCGTCCACCTCCTCGGACCGCACCCGGCTGTCTCGCGGCACCAACATCCGCAGCACCTTCCACGGGGGGCAGGTGCGGGACCGGCGTGGGACCGGTGTGCAGAACGGGCCTCCCACCTCCCCCACGCTCTCCCATGAAGCCACCCCTCTGCCTCAGAGCCGCAGCCGCGCCACCTCCAACCTCTTCAGCAAGCTCACGTCGAAACTCACGCGGAGGTGAGCGGCCGGGCGGGCGAAGAGGGTGAAGAAATCGAGAACGCTGGCTGGGTGGTTGCCACTCCCCGACTCCTTTTCCTCTTGCCCTTACCCCCCAGTTTGATTTACTGCATCGCTAAGGGTGGTTTTGATTTAAATCAAATCAAATCGATTTAAATCATGGTTTAAATCAGCAGTCAGTAAGACTTGGTTTAATTCACTAGTCAGTAAGACTTGATTTCAATCATTTTTTTACAGAAAGACTCATTCTTACTGGTATAATCTTAATATTTACAACCAGGTGAAGGTTTCATTTTTGGAATAATAAATTTTCAGAGTAGTTTTTACAGTTATATCAAAAATTACTGATTTGGTTATGCCGTTAGAAATACATAGACAGATAATTATGAAATTATTGTGAGGTTTAATAACTGTTTATATTTGGACAACTTTTCTGCTGTGCTTCATTGGAAGGAGAAAAATAATCATTTCCTTAATAACAATTTAAACAACCTATTTAACTAAAGCAATAACATTATAGCATATAGTGTTATAACAAATCCATGTTTGTTAACTGATGTGGTTACACTTTTTTTAAAAAAAACTTAGCCTGAGTTTCAGCACATGTGAAAAACTTAAAACAAATCCTTATTTCCTGATTAATAGCCTTTGGACTATAAAAGGTAAAGGGACCCCTGACCATTAGGCCCAGTCGTGACCGACTCTGGGGTTGCAGCGCTCATCTCATGTTATTGGCCGAGGGAGCTGGCATACAGCTTCCAGGTCATGTGGCCAGCATGACAAAGCCGCTTCTGGCAAACCAGAGCAGCACATGGAAACGCCGTTTACCTTCCTGCTGTAGCAGTACCTATTTATCTACTTGCATTTTGACGTACTTTCGAACTGCTAGGTTGGCAGGAGCTGGGACCGAGCAACGGGAGCTCACCCCGTCGCGGGGATTCGAACCGCCAACCTTCTGATCGGCAAAGCCCTAGGCTCTGTGGTTTAACCCACAGCGCCACCCGCGTCCCTTCCTTTGGACTATAATGTAACCTAAATAGAAAACTATCTTTAGAAAGATAGTTTCCTCCAAAAGCATTTTATTTTAAAAATCCAATTTAAAATTTTTAAAAATCCAATTTTTAAAAAAATATATATATTTTAAAATATCATTGATTTTTATCCACCCTGATTTCTAAGCAGAAGATGGCTTCCGCGGCAGAATCTGCACTCAGAGTTCATAAGACAGGGCAATCCTCCTGCAGCTGCACGGTGCAATTGCCTCTTCCGTGGGGGACCAGCACCATGGTTTCTGGCGGAAACTGTGTACACCCATAGCATTGGAGCTGCCCCATAGCTAGTGGGGGGGAGAGAGAGAGAATCCCTCGTTCCCCCAGAGTCCACATACCACGCAGACTTTGTCCAGTGAGCAAGGTGGAGAGCTTAAAAGCTCTTTCCACCCTGCCTTTAGATAGTGCCCTTAGCGGGGCCAGCACAAGCATTGGACATAGGGAGGCAACCGCCTCAGGTGGCAGAACCTCCGCCTTGGCTGTTGGGGGGGAGAAGAAGGAGTGCCCTGCACCTTCTGAACTGTGTGCTGGCAGGGGATGCTGCTGTGCTCTTGAAGTTTGAGTCAGCTCTGAGTCCAGACACCTTCTGAACATTGAAGGGGGCGGGCTGCTTCTTGCTCTTTGCCTCAGGCAGCAAAATGTCTTGGGCCAGCTCTGCAGCAGAGGAAGAGGAGGGCTTGGAAGCCCCAGGCAGTGGCTTTTATTGTTATTTACCCGCCTTTTCCCCTGATGGGGACACAAGGCGGCTTCCAGATACAAATAAGCACGGCTAAAATACATGAGGGAGGACTCATTTAAAACATTAACATTGAGAGAATTAAAACTGCATATATGCATATATCTCAAAGCAAACAGTTAATTGCAATGATAAAAGCAATAAAAATAGCACGGCACCAGCCATTTCATTAAAAGCAGTTGGAAAAGCCAGTTGGAAAAAGAAAGGCTTCACCTGAAGCACAGCAAGGAGGGAGCCAACCTGGCTTCTCTCGGCAGGGAGTTCCAAAGTTGCCTGGGAGCAGCCACCACCGAGAAGGCCCCTTTCAGCCGCTCAGGTTTGGCAGCAGGCCGAGGGACAACACCCCCCCCCCCCGAGCCTCCTTTTTACTCCGCACTTGCAATTTGCTCCTGGGGCAGTCATCGTGACACTTCTGATACTGTTTGCTCTCTGCAAAGGTTTTGGGGGAAGGGGTTGTTTCCAATCAGTGCGGATTCTGAAAAACCTGGAATCCCACAACGTTTCATAGCACAGATGTTCTGGTGTGTGTTTTTGCTTCCTTGGACTCCCCTTCCTTGGAGGTTTATAAACAAAGGTTGGACGGCCATCTGTCAGGGATGCTTTAGCTGAGATTCCTGCATTTCAGGGGGTTAGACTAGATGACTCTTGGGGACCCCTTCCAACTCTACAATCCTATGATTCTATGATTCCTCATTTTGCTGCGCTGCAAGCCCTATTGTTGTCGGTTGAGTCGCAGAACGGCTAGTATAACAGGATGAATCTGCCACAAATGCCCCATATTCCTGTGGCCACGTTCATGGCATGCGCTTTGAAGCCTCATTAAACCACCGCCACTTACCGCAAAGAGTTCTGGGAGATGTAGTTTGTTACGCCTGACGAGGTTCGTTAAGGGTGTGTCCAAATTCCCTTCCCAGAGCTACAGTTCCCCAGCGTGGTTTAACAAATCGGATCAGACGAGGCACCCTGGGAATTGAAACTCTCAGGCTTGGTTTGTTCGGCCCATGAGGCACCTGTTCAGATTCTTGCACTGCAGCGGGGTTGGGCTAGATGACCCTTGGGGGCCCCCTCCCAGCTGTACGATCCCGTCCCCTCTCCCACCCCCCATTTGGAGGCATTTCTGCTGGAAGGAAGAGATTGCTCTCCCCACTAACCTCTCTTGCTCCCCACCCCTCCTCCTCCTGCTGCTGCCGCCTTTCCCTCTGCGCTGGTTTCACTCTGCTTTTCTCTGTTTCCAGGGTCACTCTTGACCCGTCTAAGCGGCAGAATTCTAACAGGTGTGTTTCGGGTGCTTCAATGCCTCAAGGATCTAAAATCAGTAAGTCTGGCTGCCTTTTCTTCTTCCCTGGGGGTGGCGGGGGAAGCCTTGCCCGCCTGCCTGCCTCCAGCCCCTTCCCCTCCTGCCTCCTCCCCACCTGATCCCCCCCCAATCCCATAAAAGCTTTTGCTTCCTTCTCGCTTGACTAGAAATCTAGAGGTTCTTTCCCACCCACCCCAAAAAGTGTGTTGTTCGGGGCTTAGCTTCTAACACGAGTGCTTGGCGGGGTAGAAGGGACACCCCCACCCCCACCCCCGCTTCCAATCCCGGAAGCCCCTCAGTCCCCTTAATCCCGGATGGCTGCGGAAAGGCGCTCTGCACGTTCTCAAAAGCACTCTCTTCCTTACATTCCAGGTCTGAGCTAAGCTCTATGGCTCCACCCCCTCCCCAGGAGCTCTTAAGCAAGGCTGGGTAAGAGCCAGGCCAGGAGGATAGCTGGGCTAGCCGAGAGATAGTGTGGCGTGGTGGTTAGAGTGCCGGACTACGGCCGGGGAGAGAGAGACCAGGGTGCCCCGCCCCGCTTGGCCATGAAGCTCAGGGTGTGACCCCGGGGCCCAATCACTGCCTCCCTCGGCCTAGCCTGCCCCTCAGGGTTGTGGTGGTGGTGGTGGGGTTAAATGAGGAGGCGGAGAACCATGGGGTTGCCGCCTTGAGAAAAAGGTGGCATAGCCATGCAAGAAATAAAAGAATAAATGAATAATAGTTTGCACCACACCTGACTATATCTAAGCAGCGCAGAGGGGCTTGTGAGACTGATCAAATGCCCCTTTACATTGTCGACACCAGTTCCAGGCTGGGGGGAAGGCACTGCTGAGAGCCTTTCTCCCTGACGCGCTGGCTTTCTCCCTGCGGTGCATTCCCCCTCCCCAGACCCCAACTGGTATCAGCCACGTAATCCCCCCCCCCACAAATGCAGTTTGAAGTGGTACAGCCCACATGCAGGTAGAAGAGCCCCCCTCCCCAGGGAAGGTCTCTGATGCAGCCTCACTTAGCTGTGATTCCCAGCCTTGCCAAGGGGGTTGAGCTAGATGACTTCTGGGGGTCCCTCCCAACTCCACAGTTCTGTGACTCAGCCAGGGAATCTTGGGCTCTCTGCGCACAGGGAAGGTTTGAGGGCGGGGCTCTCGGACGGAGCTAGCTGGTCCCTCCACCTCTCTCCCGGCCTGGGGTTCAAGGCTCCTCCGGTGGCTGGGAATGGGGAAAGAGCCTGCCCACCCTTTGGCCCACCCCCCCACCCCACCGTCGGCTGTACCTTCTTCATTGCTCTCCTCTTCTTCCTCTTTCCAGGGTCGCAGACGAACCTGAGAGAATCAGGGGACCTGCGCTCACAAGGTTGGTACCCAGCTGTCTCACTGTCAAGGTCATTCATTCGTCGCAAAAATATTTGAAGGCCTCTGTGTCAGGGAAAGATATATATCAACGCAGCTTGCAACATTGAGAATATAAAACCATACAATGAAAACCATATTTAAAAAGTTAGAATCTGGAATCCGTTACCCAA
This sequence comes from Zootoca vivipara, assembly GCF_963506605.1. Classification (NCBI taxonomy): domain Eukaryota; kingdom Metazoa; phylum Chordata; class Lepidosauria; order Squamata; family Lacertidae; genus Zootoca; species Zootoca vivipara. Next base: position 16,106,066 of record NC_083281.1, on the reverse strand, counting down.
AGTAGAAGGATGTGTTCTTCATTGCCTTGCATGGGCCTGGCGGAATAGAGAAAAATTTCAGCGGGCATTAGAAAATTGGCACAGATGAACTATTTTCTTCTTCTCTTCTTCTTTTCCTTCTCTTCCTTTTCTATTTCTTTATTTTCTTCTCTTCCTTCTGGTTTCTTCTCTTCTGTTTATCTTCTTCAGTTTGGTTTTCATTGTATTTTATGTTAAAGACACTCAATGGAATTGATTTTAAAAGAAAGTTGGCCCGCAAAGCGCCTTCCGAATCTCTAGTGGCAGAGAGTTCCATAGAACACGGGCCAGCTCCAAAGTGCAGCCGCCAGCTCACTGGGGGGGGGGGGCGGGAGTCAATTTCCTACAAGCGCAGAACATGTGTTAGGTGGCACCTGCCGATCATAGGGGCCAAACGGGCACATGTGGTGTGTGCGCCCTAAACTTCTCCCCCTCTGCCCTTCTCTCCCCTGCGCAGTTGCAATCTACCTTGGCATCAAAAGGAAGCAGAACCCCGGCTGCTCCGATTTACCTGGAATGTGAAGCTGACCAGCACCCGCTCCGCCGAGGCCATTCTGGTTGCCCTCCGCCAGGCCACGGACTCCGCCAGCTGCTGCTGCCGCCAGACGGAGCCCTTCGTCCTGTCCTGCACCCACGAGAAGAGCCCCAGCGAGCACTTCTGCTCCTTTGAGGTGGAGGTGTGTCGCCTACAGCGCTTGGGAGGGCTCCACGGCGTCCTCTTCCGGCGCCAGGCGGGCACCTCCCTGGCCTTCCGCACCCTGGTGGCGAAAATCTCGGACCAGCTGCAACTCTAGGCAGCGCTGGCTGGCGGGGCTTCTTCCTTCTGCGCCAACCCCACAGGCTGTTGCGGGGGGGCCAGAGAGAGGGTGTGACCCTCGGCCGCCCTCTCCGTTGCGTCCCCCTTGGGGGCTTTTTTCTGGGGCCTGATCCTGCTGCCTGATAGGACGAGGAGCTGCTCTGGGGGGCTCCCACTGGCCTGCCCGCTGTGCCTAGGGGCTGTGGGGTTGGGGAAAGAGAGGGGGGCGTTGAGGAAAGGGGGGTCACACCACCATCACCGCCACCACCGGGGCCGGCTTCACCCTCGCCACTGTACTTGGTCCAAGGATCGCCTCTAGGGGGGTCCCCAGCTGCTGCGGGAACCTTAAAGGGGAGCTCTCTCTCTCTCAGCCTGCTTCCCTTCCTAAGTGGTTTTTTTGGGGGGGGGGCTTTACTCTGTTAACTAGCAGACGCATGGCATGGGGAGCCTCGAAAGCAAAAGGGGGGTCTTTGGCAAATTGTGGTGTTGCAGACCCCTCTCCTACCCACTTTGCCATTACAGGGGAGAGTGTAGGAGCTGGGATCCCTGCAAAGCAGGTCTCTCTCACCCCCTTCCTCTTCCCACCAGGTGCATTTTCAAGGAGACCCCCGAGACCCCCGGGTATAGGGCAGTATATAAATTCAATAACAACAACAATAATAATTTTGGTTCCCCGCCCCACCCCCCGCTTCCATCGGTTGGCAAATGCTGTACCCAGAAGTTGAAACAGATCCTTTCCCGCTCTCAAACCAGAGCCACTTTTTGGGGGGGGGGGTGTCCTTAATTCCAGCTCCATTTTAGTATTTGGGACAAAATTATGTCTCTGGCTGATGTGAATCCCAGTTCCTTTTTTGGGGGGGGGGGACTGAGAGCTGGGTGTGCAGCTCCCACCCGAAGCCCGGCAGCCAATGGCCAGAAAGCTAAATCTGCCAAAGTCTCTCTGGAGCGGGGAGGGGGGGGGAGCCAGGCCTTTAGCCAAACTTGGGGGGCAATGTTGCCAAAAGAGGATATCCTCTTGCCCAGGCAGTGGCAGTGGTGGTGAGAAGCAGGGGGAGAGTTGGAGGGTTCTGGGGATGGCGTGACCCTGTCTTGCGGAGGGGCTGGCGGGCAGTTTTGGGTCCCGGTTGGTGCTCAGCCCCCTGGCTGCAGGATTCGGCAGCAGCCATTCAACCGGTGCAGCAGCTGTGGTGGGAGGAGGCCGCTGAGCTTCTGGTTCTCCTCTCGGAGAGGGTGGGTTGGAGGTTGAGTTTTGGCTTCTTCTGCTGTTGAACTTCCCCTGCAGCGCACCAAGGCCTTGAGTGGCGGGCAGGCCCCCTCACCGCCATTCCCCACCAGCCCCACATCACTAGACCAAGAACAACAACAACACACTCGCAAACCAGAACCCCGGTGCTTAGACGGCCCTCTTGAGAGGAGGCTGGCCCTCCCGGCGGTCGGTTCAAGGGCTCAGATCCATCGTCCTGACAGCTGGGGCCCCCGCCAGAGCTGCTGCAACGTTGGGGGGGTGGCTCCCCTCAGGAGGATCGTGGGGGGGCAGCGTCCACCCCCCTCCCCCATAAGAAAAGGCTGCTTCTCGCACAGCACTTCACCGGACAGGCGGGCATTGCACACTGGTTCGGGCACGGCTGCCATGCTCCCTGCCATCTCTTGCTCGACAGGGAAATGGGCCCAGCGGTGTGGAGGGGACCTTGTGGCCAGCACCCCCCACATCCCAGGGCGGAGGAGAGGGGCAGCCTGGTCTCTGGTGGGGGGGGGGGCGGCAGCTGCGGCTGAGCTTGGAGGAGGGGGGTCCAGGTGGAGCTCACGGGTAACAGTGGCGACGCTAAATTCGGCAGCTCTCGCGGGGAGAAATTTTAAGTGGGTTTCCTTCCTCCTGCCCCCTTTCCTCCCCTTGCTCCTTTCGCCTCACCCCACTTCTGTACACTGGGTCCCCCTGCTGTGACCTCCCCCCCCTTCCTCCCGGACCCTGCCTCTTTGGGCGCATCCCCCACCTCCCTCCCCATCTGTACAGACTCCCCTGTAAATAATTGTCCAGTTAGCCCCCCCCCCCGGTTATCATTGGGTTAGCGATATTAAATGAGCCCACCCTTTAGCCTTGGGACGATTGTAAGTTATTCCAGCCCCAGAGCGACAGTTCTGTACCAAACCCTTAATAAACGTAGAAAGCCTCCGCCCGCCGTCTTCTCTGCCTTGTCTGCTGCTGGGCCGCTTCTCTCATCTGTGGGGGTGGAATTGGGCTCGAAGAGGCCCTTCGTGGAAACTGAAGGGAACCCTAAGGGTCATCCAGCCCAACTCCCTTCATTGCACTTCTCAACGGACAGGTAGAGTCTGTGTGGGACTCGCGCCCTTTGTTTGCCTGAGGAGGTCTCTCTCTGTATGTGTGTTTAGATCACTCAGTTTTGAGAGCAGCCCTCGGCCCATGTTCAGAGGTGCTCTGCTTCCTTCTCTTATTCTGGGTGGGGGTGGGGGGTTGAAACAGGACTCTTGATTCGAAGGAGAAGTGCCTGAGAAGGACCTAGATAGGCTTCTCCTGCTCTTGCCCTTCTATAGGGGTACACTGCCCCTCCCACTGGAGGTTCCACTGAACCATTGCAGCTATAGTAACCACCAATAGGTGTCTCCTCCACGGATGTGTGTCTAAACCACTTCTAGAGCCATCGCAGCTGGTGACCACCATCGCCTCCCACGGGAGCAAACTCCACAAACAGGTGCTGTGTTGCGTGGAGAAAGCCCAGCTTCTGAATCTCTTGCAGGGTTTCAAATTACAAAACTTGCGGAGAGCTACTCCAGTACGATTGTGGGTGCTGGGTTGAGTGCAGGGTGTCATTGGGGTTCCTTTGACGCTCTGGGGACATCTGGTGTGTGACGGGGAAGAGCTGAACTGAAACAAGGGACGCACGATGCAAGCTCTCCGGCTCACAGCCTAGTAACCCTGCCTAAACGTAAGGACATAAAAAGCCCAGCCCTGTGAAACTCTCGACGCTGGTGATACCAGGTAAGGTTTGCAGGACCCCACCACTCACACCTGCATAATCTCTTCTCCCCAAGCTGGGCTACCCTGGGTCAGGCCAATGGCCCATCTGCCCAATGTCCTAGGAACCAAGATAGACTGCCTCTGGACCTGGAGGTTCCATAGGTACATAAGGTTAGCCCTGCTTTACCAGGCCAATGGCCCATGCAAAGGCCAGCATTCTCTTCTCATAGTGGCCAGCCAGATGCCCATTAGGGTAAACCTGCAAACAGGTTTGCAACTTGTATCCAGAAGCATTGCTTCCTCCTTTGGCAGCAGAGGCAGTTCGTAGCCATTGTAGCTAGTAGTAATCAGTGGCCGCCTCTATGAATTTGTCTAATTCCCAGATGTGCTTTGGGCCTGATTGATCAGGCCTCTTCTTATTTACTTAAGAGGAGCCTTCTGGGTCAGGCCAAGGGAGCCATCAAGCCCAGCCTCCTGCTCCTTCTGTTGTCAAATACTCCTACCACTAGGAACCCAGGAATGTTGATAGATTGCCTCTGGGCCTGGAGGTTCCATCAGATGAGCCTAGTTGCTGGGTCAGCCCATCGGCTCATCTAGTTAGCATCCTGTTCTCATAGTGGCCCAACAGATGCCTCAAAGTGAAGCCCAAAGGCAGGACCTGGGTGCAAGAGGCTAGAACCCCTTATGGGAAACATGCAATAGGGATTGGAGCACAAGGGCACCTCTCTCTCGCTTCTTGCACTTTCCAGTTTTCAGAAGCGTCGCTGCCTCCAACAGAAGAGGCAGAGCGCAACCATCACTGCACCCAGCTTTGCTTTCAGACCTCACTGGCTTTCCCCCCTCCTCTGCTACAAATGCAACTGTATGAAGAGTTAGCATCATAGAATCGTAGAGTTGGGTCCCAAGGGTCATCTAGCCGAACCCCCTGCAGTGCTTACTAAAAATACCTTTATAAAAAAAAACAGCACAAGAGACTCCTTTGGGGAGGAGGCAAGGCTCTGGGGGCCATAATTCGCTTTATTAACTCCTTCCACTAGGACGCAGGTGTCACGAGCTTCCCAGCTGCCCCGCCCCACCCCAGGCGGCCTTCCGCTCTCCTTCGCAAGAGAGAGGAGGGCGCCCAGGGACAGGGCGGTGGGTCGCCGGGAGTGGCAGGGTTGGGGTCACCCTCCCCCCGGAGTCCAAGCCCCAGTCCACGCGGGGTCAGCAGGACGGCGGCCGCGGGAAACCTCTCACTTCTGCGCAGGGACCATGTCGTCGATGGCCTGGCCCTTCTCCAGCTTCTTCTCCATCTCAACCATTAGCTTCACGCCGTCCACCACCAGCTGCACCTGCTCTACCTCGGAGGAGCCCAGGCGGTCGGCGTTGGAGATGTCGAAAACGGCACCCACGGCCTCTGTGTCCACACCACCTGCGGGGTTTTTTTTGGGGGGGGGGAAGAGTCACCGTTACTTGGATCGCCCCCTCCAGGCCCTCCAGAAACTGGAAGTGGGTTGCTGAGCCCATAGGGCGTGTTTCGTTTTGCAAATTTCAGTTTCCAAGAACAACGGGCAAGTGCTTGTAAGTCGCAACGAGTGACTCGGCCATTCGAAATATATTTTGGTAAACATTAATAGGATTTAGTTTTTGGTTGGTAAGCGGAATGTGCGTGCAATGACGTAGCGATCGCTGATTGCCGAGGGCTTCCCCCTATATAAAGGTAAAGGGACCCCTGACCCCTATATATTAAGACTTTTTATTAGTATTTAGCATTACCCGACATTCGGGGTATTGCTTTCCAAAATTCGGCTTTCCGAAAATGGTTTATGCGCTTTGTCATTAGACCATAGACTTGCCAAGCTAAATGATGCCTGCTCTGCTACAGAAATAATAGCTGGCTGGAATTCCTCATGCCCCAAAATGTGTTTTTTTAAGACTGCTCACTGGAGGGATTTGCAATAATTTAGGTTCGCTCCCTAAAATTGCACTCCCTACTGAGCCAGGAATCCGTTTCGTAGAATCGTAGGGTTGGAAGGTAACCCTAAAGGTCATCTAGTCTAACCCCTTGCCGTTCAGGAATCGCAGCTAACGAATCCCTGAGAGATAGCCACCCAATGAAGGAGAGTCCGTAACCTTCAGAGGAAGTCCATTCCATTTGCCTATGGACACCTTTTGTATACACGGTGCTAAGATTCCCCAAGGGCACAATGCACACAAATGTATGCCCACAGTTTTGGAAGGCTGGTGGTGGAAGATATTTAAAAATAAGTATCTGCCTGGGTTATTTTTTATTATTATTATTGTAGTGTGGATTTCATAAAATCGTAGGGACCCCCAAGGCTCGTCGAGCTCAACCCCCTGCAATGCAGTTCTAGCAAAGCATCCCTGAGAGATGGCCATCTAAACGCTGCTCAAAAATCTCCAAGGAAGGAGGGAGTCTACTTGAAGGAATCTCCTTCCTGGTCGTTGGACTCTATCGCTTCGGGCGCTGCCCTCCAACAGAAAACAAGCTGTCGCCCTCCTTCAGGCAACAGCCCTTCAGATATTTGAAGAGGGTTATTGTATTAGCTCTCGGTCATCTCTTCTCCAGGCTAAAAATACCCAGCTCCCTCGGGCATCCCTCATAAGGATTGGATTCCAGACCAAAGATATCTCTCTGCAAGGAAGCGCATTCCCCAGCCCCTTCCCCTCACCCCTCTGCCCAGCAAAGCCATGACTAATTCAACATGCAATCATTGAACTATAAAGCTGGAGGGGGTACCCCCAGGGGTCATCTACTCCAGCCCCCTGCAATGCAGTAACCGCCCCGTCAATTGCATGACACGAGATGGGCGAGGAGGGCACAAATAACAGCACGATCCTAACCCAGAAGTGCATGGACTGAATCCCCCCCGGGGCTCGCTCCCAGGAAAGTGGAACCAAGGGAGCTGTTTTAAAAAAATTCAAGTCCCTAGTCCTCTTGAGGTGCCTCCAGCTTGTCTTATTTCCACCATGGCGTCCAGGCCTCCCCTCCCGCCCTCTCACCTGTGCCACGTTTCTGCAGACGGAGACGCGTGAGGATTTCCTCGAACTTGGCATGCTTGCTGAGATGGGGCAGTTTGACGTGGACCCCCCCACGCAGCCCAGTGCCCAGGTTAGAGGGGCAGGTCAGGATGTAGCCCAAGTGCTCGCTCCAGCTGAAGGGGTGGCCAGCTTTCTTGAAGATCTCCTCGATCTTCCCCGAGAAAAAGGAAAAGATGAGCGGGGGAGGGGTTGTGGGGGGGAAGAGAGAAGCAGCTCCTTCAGTCTTTTATCTGCAGAACTAGGAATGTCCATTGTAGGACTCGGTAGGGAGCTGGCAGTGCCCAGGACTGGGAGTTTTCATTCATTTATTATTTCATGCATAGGCAAACTAAGGCCCGGGGGCCAGATCCGGCCCTATCGCCTTCTAAATCTGGCCCGCGGACTGTCAGGGAATCAGCGTGTTTTTACATAAATAGAATGTGTCCATTTATTTAAAATGCATCTCTGGGTTATTTGTGGGGCATAGGAATTCGTTCATTATTTTTTCCCCAAAATATAGTCCGGCCCCCCACAAGGTCTGAGGGACAGTGGACTGGTCCCCTGCTGAAAAAGTTTGCTGACCTCTGATTTATTTCATGAAATTTATGCAACCAATTGATTGGCAGGAGGGGAGAACACCTCAAAGCAGTTTGCAGGAAAGATGGTATCAAATAGGAAAAAACAACAAGGACACTTTGAAACTTTCAAAAAGTTAAAAATGGATCGAAACTTGTGGCAACCTTCTAAGCCTCTTGTGTACTTTAGGCAAGAATGTTTTTAGGAGGTGCTGGGGTGAGTAAATGGGTTTCAAGTGGCAGCCCATCAGCCAGCGCAGATCTTTGAGCGCAGATGCGATGGACTGCCAAGGCCTCACTCCTGCTAGCAATTGTGCTGCACCGTTTATTTAGACCAGGCACAAGCAACCTTGGCTCTCCAGATGTTTTAGAGCTACAACTCCCATGATTCCTGACCACTGGCCCTGTTAGCTAGGGATCATGGGAGTTGTAGTTCCAAAGCATCTGGAGAGCCAAGGTTGCCTATGCCAGGCATCCCCAAACTTTGGCCCTCCAGGTGTTTTGGACTACAATTCCCATCATCCCTGACCACTGGTCCTCTTAGCTATTGATCATGGGAGTTGTAGGCCAGAACATCTGGAGGGCCGAAGTTTGGGGATGCCTGACCTTGGCACTCTTTGCTCGTCTTTTTAGAAGCTCCAGGAAGATGAGTGTTTTCAATTGTCACGATCTCGCACCTGCATCTGGCAAGAATCCTGGACCTCAAACTCAGCTAGTCAACAGGCAAAACTGCAGGTGGTACCAGCTAGGACACTGTCAACTGACCGCAGCCTGCCTGAGTCACCTGTGAGCCTGTCAGGTGCCTGCCAATGAATTGTAGAGTTAGAAGGTACCCCCAGAGGTCCTCTAGTCTAACCCCCTGCGATGCGGGAATCATGCATCACATGATGCTCCCTGCTCTACTGCCTGCCAGGGACAGTCCCTCTGGGCTACCATAGGGCTGGCCTCTACTCCCTTGCCTCTCTGCCATAGCTCTTTCCATGTGGCCTCTGAGACAGCCAGGAGTCCTCTCTCCCCCTCTGCAAAGCTCACCTTCTGCAGCCCGACGCAGAAACGCCGGAAGACCTCCTTCATGTTGCCGCCCTTCTGCATGGAGATGACGCGGAGGTGGTCCTCCTCGTTCACCCACACCAGGAAGGTTTTGTTGTCATTGTGCCTGGGGGGGGGGGTGGAGAGAGAGAGGGGAGAGTGTAAACGCTGCAGGCCTGAGTCCCTCAAACCTCTCGAGTGCATTGGAGGTATTGAGACAGCACAAAAGGGCATTGAAGTGCACCAGGAATGTAATTATTATCCTTTTTTTAATTATTAGTATCATTTTTATCACGGTCATTTCTATTCCACCTTTCTACCAGGGTATTCGAGGCAGCTTTCAACAGAAGCTAGAAACCATACAATATGAATGCATCTTGCACAGAGGGTACGTTGCAGGATAATAATATAATAATAAATACCCCGCCCTCCCCGGCCAAGACCGGGCTCAGGGCGGCTAACACTGAATATAAATACAGTAAAAACATTCAAAAAACAAAACAAAAACCAGTTGATTAAAATATAAGTTAGAATACAGTTTAAAATGCAGCTTAAAATGCATCCTTGTTTAAGTGGTAGCCCATAGATCAAAGCCATAAGGGGAGAAAACGTCAAATATTCACCGGGGCCAACTATCCATGGTATATATATGCAAAAACGCACATACTCGAACCACCCCCTGAATGACCATCCTTCTCAAGCAAGATGAATCTGGGATGCTCTCACGAGATCTCGTGGGCCCTCCAAATTCCCGCCAAAGCAAGTTGGAGAGCTTAGAAGCTCTTCCCATGCCAGGAAAAACTTTTAAGCTCTCTGCCTTGCATGCAATCAAACTGCAGGGTTTCAACCAGCCAGCTTTCAACCGCGCAAGGTTGAAACCGCACGAGATAATTGCACACATGACATGATCGGGCGGTACAATGCAGATACGCAGTGCAATGCTTTAAAAAGGGGGGAGGAAATGTAGAACAGGGAGCAAAATGTTTAAACGTGCATGTTATCGTTTGCAGAAAAAAAACGTATCTCTCTATGCTATATTTTTGCAAGCCGCACAATGCCGTTTGGGGCCCCCCTGCTCCATTAAACATTTTGCAAGCTGTGAGGGAAGGGTGTGAGAAGTTGGGTCGAGCTGGACATGCCCAGAGTGGCTGGGGCAACCCAGTCAGTTGGATAGGGTATAAACAATAAAATTGTTATTGTTGTTGTCACCGAATAAAAAAGGTAAAGGACCCCTGTTAGTTAAGTCCAGTCGCGAACGACTCTGGGGTTGCGGCACTCATCTCGCCTTACTGGCCGAGGGAGCCGACGTTTGTCTGCAGACAGTTTTTCCGGGTCATGTGGCCAGCATGACTAAGCCGCTTCTGGAGAACCAGAGCAGCACACGGAAATGCCGTTTACCTTCCCGCCGGAGTGGTACCTATTTATCTACTTGCACTTTGATGTGTTTTCGAACTGCTAGGTAGGCAGGAGCAGGGACCGAGCAACGGGAGCTCACCCCGTCGCGGGGATTCAAACCACCGACCTTCTGGTTGGCAAGCCCTAGGCTGAGTGGTTTAGACCCTCTGTCACTGAATAGGATGTCCCTATTTTCATCAGGAAAACATTGGGAGGTATAAATGTGTTGCTGCTTACCAGATGCCTCTGGCGTCAGGCCAGTCCCGGGCCATGCCTGAGGCGAGCAGGAGAGGAGAGACGGGCTTGTCAAAGAGGAAGTGGTCGTCAATGAGCTGCTGCTGTTCTGCATCGGACATGTTCTTCAGAGGGTAGTACTTGCCCTTGAACTCTCCGGTCAAGCTGTTCAAGGCTGTGGAATAGGGGGAAAGGCAGGGAGATGAGAGGGAAAGGCAGGGTAGAGACACCAGGTGGAGGAGGCCATGCCTAGGCACTAGCCATTTCATGGAACCATAGAGTTGCAGAGTTGGGATGGACCCCTAAAGGTCATCTAGCCCAACCCGCTGCGATGGAAGACCATTTGTACATATCCTGCATGGTCTGCTTTGGGGCATGGGAGTGTTGATGGAAGAGGCCTTGCAGCCACGACCGCCTAGCTCTAGCAGTTGCTGTCTGGATACGGGGCTCACTATTTCATCCAGTGACACCCACACAATTTGGCAGCGGCATTTGTTTACCATTTTGCATTTCCCCCAAGATTCTACACTTAGGAATATAAGATGGGGGACGCCTGGCTTGCCAGCAGTACATGTAGAAAGCATCTATGGGACTTTGTAGACCATGTGATGCAGCAGCAAAAAAGGCTAATGCTATTCTCGGCTGCATCAACAGAAATCTAGTGTCCAGATCAAAGGAAGTCATTGTTCCACTCTAGTCTGCCTTTGTCAGACCACACCTGGAGTCCTGTGTGCAGTTCTGGGTGCCACAATTTAACAAGGATGTTGACAAGCTGGAACATGGGCAGAAGAAGGTAACAAGGATGGTCAAGGGTCTGCAAACCAAGCCTGTTTAGAGCAGTTGGGGATTTTTAAACAGAGGTTGGCTGGTCACCTGCCAGGAATGCTTTAGCTGTTACTCATGTATTGCAGGGGGTTGGACTAGATGAGCTTTGGGCGTACCATCTAACTTTCCAATTCTGCTTCTTATCAAAACAACCCTGTGAAGTAGACTCATTCACTTAGGGGAGGCTTTGCAGGCCACCTGATCCACATACCTGATGTAGATCAGTTAAATGATCAGTTTCAAGAGAGTGACTGGCTCATGGTCACCCCAATATGAGTTTTTAGCCGGGTGGAGATTCGAACCAGCGTCTCCCTGCTCATCACCTGTGCAACACTGTTTTTGACTACAGCTCCCATCAGACCCAGCCAGCACAGCTGTATGATGTTGGAGCTGAAGGGAATTGCAGTCCCAAACATCTGGTTGCTGAAGGCTGGTTTAAAACAAGGTCTTCATATGCTCCCCTTATTGCCAAATAAAAGCATGTTTCGTCTATCTGTGTACATTCTGAAAGGGGGGGCAGGTCTCTCCCAACTTTGAATTTTGGGGGTGCTTTGTAGCTGAGGGCATTCTCCCTCATTCTTTTGATTTGGGGTATATGTCAAATTTGAAGCTTCATGAACTGGCATCTATTAAAGACCGGATGCCATTGCCTGTTATTTACTAAATAAATAACAGAAGATGCCCGTCATCAGACCTTTGCCAAATACCTCATCCCATTGCATGTCAGCTCTCAAACAATTCGGAGACTGAAATCAAATGCTGCCCAGAGTCAGCAGATATTTGGCGAACGTCTGATGGATATTCATCCCAAAAGAGAATCTGAGCGGACTGTTCCCTCTTCTAGAGGTTGCAAAAAGCCCTCTTTAAGTGCACTTCAAACTTATTATTCCACCAAAGAAGGAATTGTAATCTAGTCTGGCTCTGCAAAGGCTTTTAAAAAAAGACACCCTAAAACTACAGTCCCCAGGCCTCCATAGGAAGAAGGAATGACTGTAAAGGTAAAGGTACCCCTGACCATTAGGTCCAGTCGCAGACAACTCTGGGGTTGCGGCGCTCATCTCGCTCTATAGGCCAAGGGAGCCGGCGTTTGTCTGCAGACAGCTTCCAGGTCATGTGGCCAGCAGGACTAAGCTGCCGTCATGGCTAACAGCCATCAACAGCCCTCTCCTTCTTCCTGAATTTGTCTAATTGTATTTCGAAGCAGGTGGGACGCAGGTGGCGCTGTGGGTTAAACCACAGAGTCTAGGGCTTGCTGATCAGAAGGTCGGCGGTTCGAATCCCTGCAATGGGGTGAGCTCCCGTTGCTCGGTCCCAGCTCCTGCCGACCTAGCAGTTCAAAAGCATGTCAAAGTGCAAGTAGATAAATAGGTACCGCTCCAAGCGGGAAGGTAAATGGTGTTTCCGTGCGCTGCTCTGGTTTGCCAGAAGCAGCTTTGTCATGCTGGCCACATGACCCAGAAGCTGTCTGCAGACAAACACTGGCTCCCTCGGCCTATAGAGCGAGATGAGCGCCGCAACCCCAGAGTCGGTCACGACTGGACCTAAAGGTCAGGGGTCCCTTTTACCTATTTCGAAGCCATCCAAGTTGGTGGCCATCACTGCCTCCTGCGGCAGGGAGTTCTGCAGTTCAACTCTTGCACTACCGAAAGAAGGAATTTGTTTTTCCTGACCCGATTCTTCCAGCCTTACCGGTGATGGAGAGGTTCTCAACAGCCCGGCGCTCTCCGCGGCTGCAGTGGGGGGGCAGGGTGTACCCCTTGATGCTGCGCCCTGTCCTCACGCGGCTGCTGAGCACATAGTTGGGGTCCAGGTCATCTCCACCCTGCAAGGAACAGAGAGGCAGAGGCCTGCCGTGAGTTTGCCAGGCAAGCCCCGGACACACTTGCCTTTCTCACAAGCACAGTGGCCCTTCCCCGTTCCAGGCAAGCGTCTGAACCCTCCCAAGTCAAACCATGAATCTGTCAAGCATAGTGCCGTCTCTTCCAGCCTTTTCCAACCTGGCGCCCTCCAGATGTTTGGGACAGGTTGGCAAAGGCGGGTCTACTCTGACTGGCAAGTTCCCACCCAGAGATAATAACAACAATAATAATTCATTATTTATACCCCGCCTATCAGGCTGAGTCTCCCCAGCCACTCTGGGCGGCTCCCAATTGAATATTAAAACAATACAGCATTAAATATTAAAAGATTCCCTAAACAGGGCTGCCTTCAGATGTCTTTTAAAATTAGGATAGCTGCTTATTTCCTTGACATCTGATGGAAGGGCGTTCCACAGGGCAGGTGCTGCTACCGAGAAGGCCCTCTGCCTGGTTCCCTGTAACCTCACTTCTCGCAATGAGGGAACCGCCACAAGGCCCTCGGCGCTGGATGTCAGTGTCCGGGCTGAACGGAGAGAACATCAGAAGAGCCTGGCTGCTGGATCGGGGCAAACGGGACCCATCTAGTCCAAAACTCTTCTTACAATGGTCACCCAATGGTCACAAGGGAAGACCACAAGCTAGATCTGATCACTCTCCCCTCCTCCTGTAGTTTCCAGCAACTGGGATTCGGAAGCAGAGCACAGCCATGGTGGCTAGGAGCCTTCGATAGCCCTCTCCTCCTCCATGAATTTGTCCCATCCTTGTTTAAGGACACCCAAGTTGGTGGCCATCCCTGCCTCCTGTGGGAGGGAGTTCCACAGTTTAACTCTGCCTCTGTCCTTTATTTTATCTGTCCTGAATCCAGGCTGAAAGCTGTGGCTGCCTCCTGTGCAGGTGAGTTCCCTTGTTCAGGGAAACAAGCACTGGGGGTTATAATTTGCGTGTCCAAAGCACGGGCACACCTATGGAACTACGGCCCACCCCTACAGCCCCCCCCCAGCCCCTCAGCCCCAGACAGTCCTGGTTCCTACCTTCAGGTTCTCATGGTTCAGGTCGGTCTTATGCTTGTCAGTGGGCTTGTAGCCACCATGACGGTCCCGGATGATGGGGTCAAAGAGATCCTTGAAGACGTCGTAGGACTCTTCGTCACCAGCCACACAGCCCACAGTCATGATGAAGGGGTGGCCTGTGTGTGAACGAGGGGGGAGGCATTAGATTAGGAGAAGGGTGCATGGGGTTTTTAAAGCTGTGATTCCCTCATTGCAGGAGGTTGGACTAGAATGACCCTTGGGGGCTGGCGAGTCCCCTAAAAAACCTGATGACTCCCAGAGGCCTGTGGGAATGGGATTAGGTGTTCAAGGTGGGAGACTAGCAGCTATGACCAGTGGGGTGCTGTCTTTGGCAAGCCTCGTTGAAAAGGAACAGGGGCTGCACATGAGATCTCACTCTGCAGGATCATAGAATTGTAGGCTCCTGTGTTAAGAGCTCGAGCTCATTTTGCTCATTTCCCGTGCTCTGTGCATTAGTATAGAGACAACCAAAACCACAAGTATATCCCTCCAGTGCCTTAGTGTCTTTTTCCTGCTCATTAGCAGGTTCCCCAATTTCCCCCACATCAATGAAGTTATTGTCGCCAGTACTTGGTGTCCCCCAGTCTGCTGAAATCATGCCTCCCCCCCACTCAGGATTTAGCAGGGGGCTCCTTCAAAGCACAGCAAACCAACCCACATAAAGGAGGAGAAGGGTCCTGAGCAACATCATGGGAGGGGGCTTTATAGGACTAACGTGAGACTGTGAAGCTCCCTTGCTATTTTTGTTACTGGGTGCTGCATGTTGTTTCAGCAAACTTGTTGTATTTTTGGCATTGAGATGTGGTTTTTTTGTACGCTATTGTATTTGCTATTGTTTTGCTATGCTATGATGCAATTGTTTTCATAGTGTTGAAAGCGTTTTCCTGTTTTCTTTGTTGTAAGCCGCTTTGAGCCTGATTTTTGGTTTGTGTGCAGAAAAATGGCATACAAATGAATGAATGAATGAATGAATGAATGAAGCCTGTGTCTCTCCTGGAGACATGCAGAATTATACACAGGGTTTTATGTGCAAACCCCCCCCCCCAAACTGAACCCAGCAAGGGGACTTGGCTGTTTAATCCAGGAGTGGTCAGCTGGCAGCCTCCAAAGAAACCGCTTCCTGTGGTTGACTGGAAGTGAGTCCTCCCAGTAATATTTGCAACTTGCAATAGGTTTGTTTGGGCTTTTGTATGTAATAAGAGGGTCCCTCGTATTTATACTACAATTGGGGACCTGATTTGATAAGTCTTTATGGTCTAATCTTTTCTCAGTTAGGAACATAGGAAGCAGTCGTATGCCAAGTCAGACCCACTGGTCCATTGAGCCAAGTGTTCCCAACACTGACTGGCAGCTCAGCTCTCCAGGGTTTCAGGAGGGTGACATTCCCAGCCCTCCCAGGCAGATGCTCTGCCACAGGGACCTTCCAATTAAATATCCACGGGAAAGGGGGTTGTTCTGAGTTGTAGGTGCTATTCCTGCATTGCAGGGGGTTGGACCAGATGACCTTTGGGTTCCCTTCCAGCTCTCCCCTCCAATGCTTCTCATGTCTTGCTACTCTTTCTAGATGCGTGGACTCAAAGCAGGCGGGCCTCTGGCCTCTTTTGTTTCCTCCCCCCCCCGTTCCTCCCCTCCCGTCGTCCAACCCCACCCCCACCCCCGCTCTGTGTGGCAAATGCATGTAAAATCATGCAAATTGGCCACCAGAGGGAGGTGGCAAGCTGGATTGGGGAGAAATTGCATGCCTGGGTTTTGGTGACATCTTTGCCCGCAAAGTGGAGAGAGAGGAAGGGATGCTCAGCGTGGCTTCAGCGTTTGGTTCGTGGAAGCGCCAAAGAGGTAGGACCCACCTGGGTTGTCCACACCGGTCTGGATGCAGTCGTCCAGGGTGAAGCCGCTGGGAGTCTCCTTGTCACGCAGCTTTCCATAAATCTCCTTGGTGAGGACCTTGGCCATGTGGTTGTTGTGTTTGGAGAGGTCAGGGAACTCCTCCTCACACTTGTAGTTCAGCTTGAACTTGTTGTGGGTGTTTCCGAAAGGCATGGTGGCGGTTGGCGGGACGAGTCCTGTGGCAAGAAAGCAGGCCGCAGCGTTGGGGGCTTTTAAAGTTTGGAGGGAGGCGCAATAGGGCTTTATTAAAATTATGCGTGGCATGGAGATAGTGGAGAGAGAGAAGTTTTTCCACCACCACCTCTCTCCATAACACAACGAGGCTGAGCATTGGAAGATTCGGCATGGAGGAAAGAAAGTCGTCCGATATACAGCACACAGTTAAACTATGGAACTCGCTGCTGCAGGAAACAGAGACAGCCATGAACCTGAGTGGCTTTAAAAGAGGATGGGGCAAATTCATGGAGGAGGAGGTGCCTATGGATGTCTATTAGCCATAACGGTTATTGCTCTGCTCCTGAATCCCAGTTGCTGGAAACCACAGGAGGAGAGGAGAGGGCTCTCATGTTTGAATCCTGTTTGCAGGTTTCCCAGACGAAGCATCTGGGATGCGGGACTTGAACCAGCAGCCAGGCTCTTCCGAGGTTCTTAATGAGGGGCCTATCCACTTTCTCCACCTCCTTCGTAATTTGCCCAGCCTTTCTTCTTGAGATCTGGGAACTTGAAGCGTGCAAAGCACATCTGCAGTCCCTATGGCAAGGGCCTTTCCATGGGCCAGAGCTTATTCTAGGTATGCATTATTATCATCATCATCATCATCATCCTGGCACAAGTCACCCAGTCTCTGCTGGAGAATGAAGAGTTCCCAAGGTGGTGAGGAATCCCATTCCCACTTCTGGGCCTGGCCGTATGGAACCCACATGGAAAGGTCAAGAGGGCCCCTCTGGGTGCCAAGTGGGTGGGGAAGGGGGGGCGTACAGGTTCCAGCACCCCTATCTAGTTGCCGCCAATGGAGAGCCAGGGATAATTTTAGCCCCCGGCCCCTCGGAAACCAGTTTATTTATAGCCAACTTTCTTATCCACAAAAGGGCCCCGATGGCGTGGAGGAACATTTTGGCTGCCAGCTCAGCCTGCATTCCAGCGGCTACTTTTGCAAAGTGTCAGCGGTCCCCGGATCCAAGTGTCCAGCAAGGAATTCAATCTCCAGGCAGGGTGGGGGGTGGGGAGGGAAGTGGGGAAAGCACTGTGTGCAGCAAGGAAGGAGAAAGGGGAAGAGTTTGGCAGGTGCCTGCAGGAGGGCTGGCCAGTGGGCGCATGCCAGGGTCTTCCTAGACCTCCTCTCCCTCCTGCAAACAGCAAGGACGCCCGTCTAGGGCACTCAGCAAGGTCACTGCAAGGTTTGGGGTCACTGGCGCCATTTGGGGCCATCCGAAAAGAAGGGCAGTTCTAAGAGCCTGGCAATCCTATACTTGGCCATTCTAGGGGGTGAAGCATCAAAGCAGATCCCTGGAGTAGGGGGCCCCTGCTGGAGCCCCAAATTCTCTGGACTGCCCATCCACTCTAGCTCTAGAGAGTTGATAGATCAAATTCCAGATTTTTAAAAAATCTGGCCTGCTTTGTAGGCAATGGACCTGCAGCGGTTGCTGCCTTTTTTCTCTTTCCTCCCTGCTCCCACCCCATGCGCCCAAATCTGGGAACCAGAGACGGCTATTACCTGACAGGGAGAATCAAATCCTGCAAAATCCCCAGGGGCTTGGCGCTGCCTTGTCTCACTCCAGCACAACAGGTGACCCGAAAGCCTGACTCAAGGACCTAGACATATATACCCTGTGCCCTGCTGCCATTGGCCGAACACCGACAAGCAGCCAGCCTCTGATTGGGCGCTGCTTCCCCATCCCTGCTTGAAATTTGGGTCGGGAGCTTTCATCGCCTCTGTCCCCTGATGGAACAGAAGCGACTCCTGCAGGGCTCCTCTTTCCCCCTGGAGGCAAAGCTCAGCCCCGGGTCCTCCTTCCACAATGCAGGGCCCCAAAATACGTGAAGCGACGACGACAAAGCGAGTGGTTTGGAGCATGTGCAGAGTGCTCCTTCACAATGTGTCAGGACCTGGCTCATCTTATGTAACTAAAGCGCAAAAGAAGAGGCTGCTGAATCAGGCCAAAGGGGTCCCACCTTTGTATCCTGTTCTCACAGCGGCCTAATACCCCTAAGAACCTGGGAATCTGGATAGACTGCCTCTGGAGCTGGAGGTTCCATAAGAACATAAGAAGAGCCTGGCTGCTGGATCAGGCCAATGGCCCATCTAGTCCAGCATCCTGTTCTCTCAGGGGCCACCCAGGTGCCTGAATCCCCGCTTCTGCTATCCAGATGCTTCTATGAAGTTCAGAACACAAAGGTGCCAAGAGGCCACCGCTTTAGCCCACCCATCCCTAGGAACTGGTATTCAGAGCTAGACTGCCTCTGAGTATGCAAAGAGGCCCGTGTCTGAACCTGCACCCTGTTCTCACAGTGGCTGGCCAGATATTCCAACAGGAAGTCCCCAAAGACCCCTCAATGGGTATTCAGAGGCGTGCCTTCTCTGAACACAGCCATCCTGCCTAGTAGCCTTCGATAGCCCTTTCCTTCACCATAAATTGGTCCAATCATCTTTTAAAGCCATACGAGCTCCTGCAGCAGGGAGTTCCACCGTTTAACTCTGCACTGTGCGATTTCTAACAGTTATGAACAAGTTGAGTTGAGGATAATTTCTTGTAAAGCGGGTTTTTTTATATCAAAAGTTTGCTAATCTTTTATTTTTTTATGTAAACGATGTCGAGGACATCCAAAGTGTTCTGGCGAGAGATGACATCTTGACTCCTGCCAATGAGCGCTGGCAGTTGAGGACGAACCTTTGGATCCAGGAAATGGAAGTTGCGAATGCACAGAACTGGGCAAGTTTTAATTTAAGGCCACAGCAGAGTTTCCATGGCAGATTGTTGATCTCACCTCTTTTCCTTCTCCTTTCACTTGGATTTCTTCACTGCCTTCTTTAAGTTACAAACATTTCTGTGTACCTTATTGAAATGAAAATGCATATATTTAAAGACAAAACTCTGCTGTGTCTTTTCTCTGTTCTGAACCTCCCAACATTCACCTTCTTTGGGTGTCCACGGGTTCTAGTGTTGGGCGAGACAGAGAAAGGCCTTTCTCTCTCCAATTTCTCCACGACATGCCTTATTTTATAAACTTCTATCACGCTGCCTCTTCCTCAGCTTTCCTCTAAACTGCAAGCTCCATCCTTTGGTGCTTTTCGTGGCCCTTTTCCAACCCTTTCCTAACTGTACAACATCCTTTTTGAGGTGAGGCGACCAGAACGCTACGCATTGCATTGCAGAGGGTTGGACTAGATGGCTCTTTGGTTCCCTTCCAGCTCTACAATGCTATGATTCAATGATTCCCTATTTGTACAGCGGCCTTATGTTAATTGGCGGTTTTGTTTTCAATTTCTTCCCTAATGACTCCTGGCAGGGCGTCTGCCTTTTCCCACAGCTGCTGCACCCGGGTAGCCCTTTGAGCTGCCCTAGCAAAGAGGTCCAGACTAGACCCCTTCTGCCTCCATCCAATTGCTCTCGCCCTCCCCTGAGGACCCTCCGAGCCAGGGACCATTATCACCCTCTGCACCAACAGGTGCCAAGTATTTGTCGTGGGCAGAAAGACCTTCTGTTATTGGCAAGCATTTGCAAAACCGTCTTATCATTTGCATGGTTGAGCCATCTCTGGGTGTCGGGGACAGCCTGCTAATTGCTCTCTCCCCCCCCCCATCCAATGGGTCTCATCCAGCGGGCAGAGAGAGGGGGGTGAGAGGGAGGGTTGGCTCTGGAAGATGCCCACCCTGCTCAGCAGCAAAGGCTGGAGGAAGCTGTAGAAATTCTCACCCTTCCCGGATTCGCAGGCCTGGGAGTGCCACATGCCATTTCTTCTCCAGGGTCCTTCCTTTTGGCCATGCCAAAGCCCCCTCCCCGAACATCCCGATTCCCCCCCCCCAACTAGACAACCTCCAACCTGCCCCCAAGTGGCATGTTGCACCTGCTGTGGGCTGCAAGATGCTCAACACACAAACACCATTCCAGGACTGGTATGCGTTGCAGACAGACCTCTGCTTAATCCAAAGGGAGGAGACCCCCCCCCCTCTGCGCTGCTGACAGCTGCAGGGAAAGTGGGGCCCCATCCACAGAGGACACTGGTGGTAACTGGAACCCTGACAGATGCATGGGGGGGGGTTGATCTCCTGCCACCCCTTCCCTTCTTGGACATGAGGGAATTCCCCTCAGGGTGCATCCGTTGGATTAGAACAGTGGACTGGACGAATTCATGGAGGGTAAAGCTATTTGACGCCTAACGCCTGCCATTTTTAATTCCCAGCTGCCACCCTCATCGTAGCATCGACAGGCTAGAGGAGGCAGTGGGACATAGTGGTTAGAGCAGTGGTTCTCAAACTTTTCTCCCTGGGCCACACTTTCAGAAGGGAAATTTGCTGCCGCCACGCCAATTTATTTTACTGATAAGAAATGCGTTGGAGCCACCTCCCTAATCAGAGAACTCAACGCATTTGGAACGGTGTCAGGCCTACAAGTAAATTTTTGCAAAGTCAGAAGCTATGTGCTTCAACACCCCTCCTCACACCCAAAAGGAACTCACTAATGGCACCAAGATAAAACTTTGCCACACCAAGTCAGCGGCGTAGCGAGCCGCTGCGACACCCGGGGTGGCAAATTGCCATGCACCCCAGGGGGGGGGCCTGGTGTCACTACGTAACGATGCATGCGTGTTGCATCACGACACATGTGTCATGACGTGGCGGGGTATCGCTGCCCCCCCGAACCTCCAAAGCCGCGCGCCTCCAACTCCAAACTCCAGGTAAAAAGCCCGCTCGGTGCAGCGCGTCCGCCACGCCGAGCGGGCTTTTTACCTGGAGTTTGGAGCTGGAGGCACGTGGCTTTGGAGGCGTGGGGGGCGGCAGTGATACCCTGCAACGTAACAACGCATGCGTAACAACTCCAAACTCCAGGTAAAAAGCCCGCTCGGTGCGGCAGCGGCGGGTGCTGTGCATACTTATTATCGGGAGGCTGGAGGCTCGGCTTGGGAGTTGCGGGGGGGGGGGCCAAGTGGCACCCCCTCCTCCAGAGTGGAACCCGGGGCGCACCGCCCCCATCGCCCCCCCCATTGCTACACCCCTGCACCAAGTTCAGATACCTAGGGGTAAAAATAACCAGAAACCTCAATAAATTATACCTCCACAACTGCAAGTCCCTGTGGCGACAAATAAACAAAGACCTAAAGAGATGGAACAACATGAATATCACCCTCTCAGACAAAATTGTTGTTCTTGTTGTTGTTGTTGCTGTTTAGTCGTTTAGTCATGTCCGACTGTTCGTGACCCCATGGACCAGAGCACGCCAGGCACTCCTGTCTTCCACTGCCTCCCGCAGTTTGGTCAGACTCACGTTGGTAGCTTCAAGAACACTGTCCAACCATCTCGTCCTCTGTCGTCCCCTTCTCCTAGTGCCCTCCATCTAATAGTCATGATCAAAATGATCACCCTCCCAAAACTAACCTACCTATTCCAACCCCCCCCCCCAATCTGGATTCCCCAAACCCAACTCCGCAGATGGCAGAGAAAGCTACAATCCTTTATCTTCTCACACAAAAAACCAAGAATAAGCCCCAAATACCTGCACCTGCCCACCACAGAAGGAGGATGGGGAATCCCCAACATAGAAACATATTACACTGCCAACCAAATACGCCATATAATCCCATATATACTAGAAGATGAGACAAAACAATGGATACACCTAGAGAGGGACACATCGAAAACACCTGCACCACAGCATACCCTCTTCTCCCAAGCAAACTAAGGGAAATTCCCACACACATACCATGCTCAAAGCATGGAAAACAGTAATAGGCAAACTATTCCCAACCCCTTCCCCACTAACTCCCCTGGCTTACCACCCATTATTCCACCACGCAGCACAAAACCTCCAGACTAAAACCTGGCAAAACAAAGGCTTATATCACCTAACAGACTTCTACAAAAATAACAAACCCCTGTCAACACAAGAAATACAAGACAAATTAGAAGACACCCAAATGCCCTGGTCAACACATCGCCAATTACACGCCTTCTTAAACAACCCAGTAGTAAAATCAGCAGTAACTAGGCCCCTGACAACCTTCGAAAAATATGAGAGGGAGAAATTGCACACACTTCCGTAAATCAAGAAATCTTTAATTTAAAAAAATGGTAATGCGTTGGGAAACGCAATAAGGATTGTCCTCCGTATAACGTAGAATCATAGAATTGTGGAGTCAGAAGGGACTGCGGGGATCATCTAGTCCAACCCCCAGCAATGCAGGTAGCTTGAATCCACAATTAAGAGTCTCATGCTCTACCAATGCCTTTGCTCTCATTTTGAGAAGATATCTATGCATATTCTGCAAATAACAAAAAATGATAAGATACTATACTGAAATGCTTAAATGTTTCTTTGCTCATTCTGGAACCTTCCTGCCACATTTTACCCTCCTCTCCTGCCCCACCCTTTGAGAACCTCTGAGTTAGAGTGTTGGACTAGGACCTGGGAGAGACCAGGGTTCAAATCCCCCCTTCAGACATGAAATTCACATTGGGGACCAGTCTCTCTCTCTCTCTCTCTCTCTCTCTCTCTCTCTCTCTCTCTCTCTCTCTCTCTCTCTCTCTCTCTCTGCCTGTCTGCCTGCCTGCCTGCCTAACCTTATCTCACAGGGTTTTGCTGTGGGGATTAAACGAGGAAGGGGAGTGTTATAAGAATTTTGAGGTCATATCTATATATATATAATAATTGTTCATAAAACATGTACATGAATGTACAGGCACATGTCTGAAGCAGCACAGGAAGACAGGCCTTTCTGACACCATTTTGACTCTCTCTCTGACCAGGTGTTCCTCTGCAAGGAAGAAGTGGGGTGGGGGGAACCTTCTCATTGTCTCAGGAATTAAAGTGATAATCCCTGGCATCCTGATACCTGACTGCCAGACAAAAGGGTGTGATTAACTTGGCTGGGAAACAGGGAAATGTAAATATCTCTCAATTTTGTTGATTAGGTTTTGGGGGGCAGGGGGCAGGGTCCAGACTGCTCAGATTACTGCCACCAGACCTCCCCTTTCATGATGTACCTATGATGAATCTAGGGAGGGGGGTCTTGGGCTACACCCCTTCTGTGACATATGGATGATGCTTCTGGGGGGTGGGCTGAAACCAATTTCAAATTTCTTTTTAAGGGCAAGACATCTTTGTTTGGGGTTCCTTCCTTGTTCTCCTGTGTGAGAGGAAGGACCCTGTTGCAACAGTTAAAATAAAAGTGCCTTGCTTCGTACGTCCTGGTTTGGTCTCTGTTATTTGGTGGGCAGGAGACGCTTAAATTCGTCTGCTTGCCTGGATCCTTGAGCTCTCCCTGGGTCAAGATCCATTTCTCTGGGTTCATAGGAACCAGCTTAAATTTTACAACAGGAGAATAATGCAAGCCACCTAGGATGCCTTGGAGAAATTACTGAAATTATAATTTCAGTACATAAATAACATGGCAGCAAATTAAGACCCTAACTTGAGCTTGGTGGCCTTTCTAGTCCAGAATCCTGTTCTCCTAGTGGCCTCCATGGAGAACCCGCAAGCAGGATTTGAGCACAATAACCACCTCCCCTCCTGCCGTTTCCGGCAACTGGCATTCAGAAGCATTGCCGCCTCCGACTGTGATGGCAGAGCATAGCCATTGCGGCTAGTAGCAGCCACTGATAGCCCTCTCCTCCTCCGTGAATTTCTCCAGTCCTCTTCTGAAGCCTTCTGAATTGGTGGCTATTGCTGCCTCCTGTGGCAAGGAGTTCCACAGTCTTAACTGTAGGATTTTTTGAATAGTCAAGTTACTTTAGAGCCCGTCTAATGTAAATACTGTCTGTTTAAGAGAAACAGGTGCAGGTGATTTCTGTTAATTGCCCACAGGCGTGGGCTCTGCTTCTTGTATATAAGGTTCTGCCAGCCGCCCAGAGTGGCTGGGGGAACCCGGCCAGATGGGCGGGGTATAAATAATAAATTATTATTATTATTATATATTATTCTGCATCTCTTAGTTAGATCTTTCAGTTTGATTCATCTCTAAGTAGATCACTCTCAGTTTAAGAGATTCCTCAGTTGAATCTTAGTATGAGAGTTGCTTAGTTATAAAGCTAGTTTGCTGTTAATTCTTGGGTAGTTTAATGGGAGTTTTGTGGGAGGTTTGGAATGGTTTGAAGGATGGAATGTGAGTAAAGTTGCTAAGAGAGAAAGCATTTATCTTTAGTTTAAAGTCTCTTTAGATTCAGTTTGTTCTTCAGTTAAAGAAACCCAACCGTTTGTATTTTCATCTGCATACTTTTACAAGTGTGCAGCTAGTAAGGGGTTTCATATAAGGGAGATAATTCCCTACGCTCTTGGTGGTGTTTTCTTAGCCAGGTCAACTTCTGACTGCGTATACTCTGCGTGAAGCGTACTTTAAAGGGCCGCTGTAAACTGGGATATATGATTTAGATTAAGCAAGTTTCAATACCCAGTTTTCTCCTATATTATTATTATCATATATATATTATTCTCCAATATTAACTCTGCGCCACATGAAGAAAAGGGGGTCCTTGCAGGGCAGTAGAGCGCCACCAGCTGCCCCAAGATGCTTGGTGCTGATGGCAGAGGAAGGAGGGTGGGATGTGGTGGCAATCAGGAGCAGGTGGAGGATATCATCCTTCAATCTGAACACAGTTGGGGAATTGCGGGGGGTGGGACGGGACTGAGGGCTTGTGCTACAGGTGCCCCTCTGTCTTATTTGACAACTGCCCCCCCTAAAGACTGGGTGCCTCCTGGGCTGCCTCCTTAGATTATTGGGGGGCGGAGGGAAGACACCTTCTGCATGTAATTTGACATGCACAAAACCTTCCAGGGCACGGGGTCATCTTCCTTGCCGCCCCCCCCCTCCAGGCACACATTTGCAAGCTCAGGGCTTTATATAGGCTGCAATTTCTCAGCTGGCCTCCTTCCCAACCTCTGCACCAGGGCCCCAAAAACAGCCGGGCGATTGGGTTTCGCCCTCCCCAGCCCCCTTTATAAAGGGGCAGGGAAAGCAGGACGGAGGAGATGGGGGCCTGACAGCAGCTGCCTCTCAACAGTGATTTGTGGGAACTTGATCTCATCATCTCGCGTGCCCCCCCTCTATGCCTCCCCACCCCCCCAGGTTGGCACGCCCGCCGCCTCCCAGCCAAGGACTGCCCACTCGATTGACCTTGAGGCCTGTGAAGGAATGGGAAGGCCTCAGGGGAGTGGAACGGAGAGATTAGAGATGTGGGCTTTGGAGGGTGAAAGCATTTTGCAGAGCTGATATGCGGGCTGGGCCTGAGCTGTGGGGGATCATAGAATCACAGAACTGTAGCTTGATCGGAAGGGGTCCCAGGGGCCATCTAGCCCAACCCCTTGCAATGCAGGATCAAGGGTCATCTAGGGAGAGGTCATTGCATCTGCTTTGCATGCAGAATGTCACAGTGTTCAATCCCTGATGGCTTCTCCAGGTAAGGCTGGGAATCTTCCCCTCCACTGCCGGGAAACCCAGAGAGCAGCTGCCAGTCAGTGTAGACAGTACTGAGCTAGATGGGCCAATGGGTCTGGCTCAGGATAAGGCAAGGTTCTTGCATTCCCCTTGTCCCTGACCCATTTGCTACTAGCTAAGAGCACAGTCCCCAATCCTTTCATAACACTACCGTAGGAACTCAAGGATGCCCAATGATCCTGACTGCTGCTGGAAGATTGAGGACAGAGAAAAGAAAGTCCTTCTTTTTTATTATCTCAGGGTAGTTTGCAACAAAAAAATACAAGAAGAAGAAAAAACACAAAATACGGCGCAGAGTTGAAACTATGGAACTCCCTGCCACAGGAGGCAGTGGCGGCCACCAATTCAGATGGCTTTAAAAGAGAATTAGACAAATTCATGGAGGAGAGGGCTGTTGGTGGCTATGCTCCATGGTCAGAGGCCGAAATGTCCAAGAGATCAAATGTTCTTTGATGTGTCCTGCCTCTTCCAATGAACCCCAGTGTTTTTGAGAGAGGGTGCAAACTTTCCCCTAGCCACATGCTCCATGCCTTGTGTCATTTCACAGTATAAATTCCTATCATGTCAGCTCTTCCTCTGCTTTTCTCTAAACTGAAAGTCCCCTCCATCCCCTCGACCATCTTGTCTGCCCTTCTCTGAACTGTACAATATCCTTCCTGAGCTGACGCAACTCTGTCCTGCGGCTGGTTGCTTACCTGCAGGTAGAGAAGCAAAGCGGGGGTGAGATTGGTGCAAAGCCAACAGGGCGCTCCCTAGACGCCGGGTTTGCACCTTGCTGCCCTCGCCTCACCCCTCTCCCTGCTGGCAAGAGTTCAGGTGAGCAGACTCAGCTGCCCGGAGTCCAGACCCTCCAAGTGTCCCTATTATCCTCTCTCTTTCCCTTTGACTCTGGCCCAGCAAGATGCCTTCCAGACTGAGGAAGACCAGGAAACTGAGGGGTCATGTTAGCCATGGCCATTTCGGCAAACACACAAAGCATCCTGGAGGCCCTGGAAATGCTGAGGGTTTGCACCACCACAAAATTAACTTTGACAAATATCATCCTGGTTATTTTGGGAAAAGTTGGTATGAGACATTACCACTTGAAGAAAAACCAGCACTTCTGTCCTACAGTGAATCTGGATAAATTCTGGACACTTGTTTGTGAGCAGACAGGACTCAAATATGGCAAAAATCAGGCAGTATTAGCTCCAGTTATTGATGTCGTACGCTCGGGTTACTACAAAGTCCTGGGCAAGGGGAAACTACCCAAACAGCCTGTAGTCGTGAAAGCAAAATTCTTCCGCAGAAAGGCAGAAGAGAAAATCAAAGAAGTTGGTGGTGCCTGTGTGTTAGTGGCATAAAGGATTTTTCTATGTATCCAGACTTCAATAAACACAATTTCAGCTGTGTATTAATAAGCTTAAAATTAAGAAGAAGAAGAAGAAGAAGAAGAAGAAGAAGAAGAAGAAGAAGAAGAAGAAGAAGAAGTACCAGCTTCTGTTTTGGTCCCAGAATGTCCCGCTTTTCCTTAGGACAATGTCCCTGATTTCATCGGAGAAATGTTGGATCATTTGGGAGTCTCGCTGGCTGCTGCCTGTGGTCCAGGCATAGACGGTGCTTCATCTTGTCTTTCTCCTCTTGGCCAAGCTTGGTGAGCCAGTGGCCAGCTCCCAGCAGCCTTTACGACCCAAGCAGATGGAAGAGAACACCAGCCCTGGGACTGGTTCTTTGGCTCTGGTTTGCTTGGAGAGGAAGGAAAGGGAGTCCCTGAGCACACGCAGAGAGAAACAAATGCCCTACATGAGAACGTGGAGAGGCACTTTCCAAGCCGCTGGGCCCCGCACTGCTGCAAGCTTCCCTGAAGCTTTGGGGAAGGAAGTGCCTCCGCACATATGAATAATTTGGGCCTGAGCTCTGCACTGCAGGGGGTTGGACTGGATGACCTTTGGGTACCCTTCCAAGTCCAGTGATTCTTTCCCTCCAGAAGGAGCATATCTGGCCTCAAGCCTTTTTGCTGAGTTGGGGGGGGGGGTGGATGCTTTAGAGCAGGCCGGAATATGGATCAGGACCAAGAGAAAGGTGAAACCGTTTGGCTGAAGCGCGTAACAGGACCTCGCACTCCTTTTTAAGAACACACGCAAACCGCTGATTAGCATCTTCATCGGTGCAGCAGCTCACCAACCCTGAAGTGCGGCTCCCTTGCTTCTGGGCTTCACACGCATCACAGAGAGAGCAAAATCTGCAAGATCCACTGTATTCTCCCCTGCATTCAGATTTGGATTTTTAAAAGTATTGCAGCATGGGGAGAGGGAGAGATGGGAATCCAGAATCCCATAGGGACGTGGGCAGTCGGCATATGCTCAGAGGCACCCTCTGCCAAGCATACCTTCTTTGCATTTTCCAGGATTTGATTCTTTTGGGGAAATCCGTGTTTGGCGTTTCCACACACGCACACACCCCAGCTGCCTCTAGGCCTGACGTATGACTTGGTTGGAACAAACTGTCCCAGGGACATCGGATCAGTTTCGGTTCCCTGTATTTGATAGCTGAGATGGCAGAAATCTAGACCTTGAGCTGCGTCTCCTTGCGGGGCAGGGGGCGAGCGATAAGCATGTTAAATCAGACATTTTGGAAACTGAGGCCCAGGTGAATCGGGGAGGGGAGGGGGAGTTGGATACACTTATCTGCAACATCGGCCGGGGGGGGGGGTACCTCTACGCAGTCTCTCTGGCAGAAAAATAAAAAACCCAAATCCAGATTCCAGGCCACCGTTAATTTCCCCATTTAGCCCATCGCCCTTTATGGTTCCCCTGAAGCCATTTACAGGTCTGCGTGTCAATAGGGTCCTCTGGTCCTGAAGTTGGGAAGGGGGGGGCACACAGGATCCCTGGTTTTAGAGGGTGGGGAGTTGTCTCTACATATTTTGCAAGGAGAGTGAAGGACTGGGTGCCTTGTCGGGCTGCTATTCAGCCCCCCCCCCCAATAGATCAGCTCACTCATGGGAATTCAATCCTGGCGGACAGTCAGAACTGGGCAGTCTGGGCTGGGCAGCGTATTTTTAGAGAGCTCTCCAGCTGCAAGTCCCGTCTCCAGTTTCACGCCAAAAAGAGGTGGGTTTTGGAAAGAAGGGTGCAGAAACCTGTTTTCCTGTCCCCAGCTCCCCAGAGAGGCAGCCAGCATTCTCAGGTTGGCGGTGCGAATCCTGACCCACCCATCCCCCGGAAAGCAGAGGGCTGGAGGTTTTTAAGATTTCAAATGTTTTTTAAGGTCTTATGGTTTTTAAGTGGAGGTCGGATGCCCTCCTGGCAGGGATCCTTTAGTTGCGATTCCCACAGTGCACAGGGTGGGATTAGATGATCCCTTGAGATCCCTCCCAGCCTTACAATACTATGATTCTGGAAACCAGAGGAGGGGAGAGTTGCTGCTTTTGCGGCCTGGAACACACCCTGCTTTTCTGGGGTTAGCGCATGGGACAAAACACCTTGGCACTGGACCATTTGACCATGGCCTGTGAGCACCTCCCTGCTTGGGTGCAAGTGCATTCCTGTACTGCACGCGGGTTGAGCTGGATGACCCTTGGGGGACCCTTCAGATTCTGAACTATGCAAATCGGGTCTCTTGCAGGGAGCCACCACCTGCCTCTCCTCCACATCTGTGAGAAGCCAACACCGGCAACCGTTTTTGGGAGGCTTCTGTTGCGTTTCAGCACCGAGGCTTCCAGAGGAGAAGTGCGCTCCATGTGTGAACCAGGGGCAGGGTGTGCAGGGTCCGCTTGCCATTTTCCTCCTCGGGAACCAAAGAAGGAAAGCTGCTTGCTGCAAAAGATCTCCCTCCACGCCCTGGAGGTGGTGTCGGCTCCTGCAAGCCCTCTGTTTCAGAATCGCCTGCCAGTAGCAGCTGTCTCGGGCCCAGCATTCATTTATCAGCTGACCCGCACATGCACACTCGCACACTGACACCCCCCCCAGGCCTCCCTCCTGTGGCATTCCAAGGCTCACAGGTTCACTGGTCCTCCCCATGCCGCCTGTTGCACCTGTCGCAAGGCTCTTCCTTGCACCTGTGGGGAGAGATTATGGGCTGCAGAGCTCATTAATGGGTCACAGCATGAGGCCATACCAACGGACAAAAAAACGGGCAGGGGTTGTGGTTGGCATGCCCTACCCCACACACACCCAGGGAAATTCCCTCCCAAGGAGGTTGACGCATTCCCCAGCTCCTTAAGAGCATAAGAAGAGCCTGCAGGATCAGGCCCAAGGGGGGCGCATCTAGTCCAGCATCCTGTTCTCACAGGGGCTGACCAGATGCCTTTGGGAAACCCACAATTAGGAACCCTCTCCTCTCCTGCGGTTTCCAGCAACTGGGATTCAGAAGCATTGCGGCTTCTGACTGCAGAGGAAGAGCAGAGCCATTCTGGCTAGTAGCAGTAGCCATCGAAAGCCCCCTTCTCCTCTGTGAATTTGCCCAGTCCTCTTGAAAAGCTGTCCAGGTTGGTGGTCATCGCTCCTGTGGGAGGGAGTTCCGCAGTTTAACCCTGCAGTGCACAAAGAAGGGCTTCCTTAATTTCAGCTGCATGTGGGAAGCGGAAATGCACTCTGCACTGGCTCAGAGGTCTTATTATTTCATAGGTTTGGGGGCTGAGCCCCAGCACTGAAAAGAGCATGGCATTTAGAGAGGCTGGCTGGGACTTAAGGGGGCCTTGGTGTGTCATGATGACCCCACTCTTCTCCAGAGCCTCTGCCTCCTCCCCCCCACCTACCATGCTGGGTCTGCTGGGGCTTCCTTGGTAACAAAGGGAAAGGCACTCTGCACATGCTTACAAGCATCTGTGCCAGCAGTGCCCATCCACTTGTGGATGGGTGGATTTTATCTCTATCCCACCTTTCCTCCAAGGAGCTCAAGGCATCGTTCCCTCGCATCCCTGTTTTACCCTCAAAACAACTTACGAGGAGCAGCAACTCTCTCCTCCTGTGGTTTCCAGAATCATAGCATTGTCGGGTTGGGAGGGACCCCAAAAGGTAATCTATTCTCACCCGCTAGACTGCAGGAATCACAGCTGAAGAATCCCTGCCAAGGGGTCATCCGACATCAGCTTTAAAAACCTCTACATTATCCTCACAACAACCTAGAATCATAGTGTTGGAAAGGACCCTGAGGATCATCTAGCTGACTCTCTGAAATGCAGGAATAGGCAGCTGTCCCAGAGGGGGATCGAACCTATGACCTTGTGACAAGGCCCAAGGTCACAGCCAGCGAGCTTTGCAGCCAAGTGAGGTTCTGCGCAAGGAACCTGCATCTTGCTCATCATTCCGTGTGCCAGCAATATGGGAGCTTGGATGTGACCCATATTTTTGGGGAGGGGGGGAGGAGAAAAAAGCGCAACTCATTAGCTCAGGCCACCCCCAGAGGCTAGCCGGTGATTAACACTCTTCCTGTGGCTTAAGCACAGTTTGGTCCCTGTGGGGGGAACCTGTCTACCAGAACCGCTCCTGCCCCACTTCTTTGCTCGGGGAGACGCAGGAGACCCAGTTGGCAGCAGTTTTCTGGAAAGTGCGGGGGGGGCTGCCAGGAGCCCTCCAATGAGAAAACCCAGCCCCTGATAACTGGGGGGTTGGGACTGGCTCTGGTTCCTTAGTGGTGTGTTTTCTGCACATGCACAGAGGCACACACCCCTCTTTCAGGTGCATTCAAGCGCTCCAGACTGCCACCGTTGTATCTGGAATCTTTTCTAGGGCTCTGGGAGGGA
This sequence comes from Zootoca vivipara, assembly GCF_963506605.1. Classification (NCBI taxonomy): domain Eukaryota; kingdom Metazoa; phylum Chordata; class Lepidosauria; order Squamata; family Lacertidae; genus Zootoca; species Zootoca vivipara. The sequence continues at coordinate 16,075,013 of NC_083281.1, read as the reverse complement.
GGGATGGGCCCTGCCCCTGGCATGCGCTTTCTCCTCCGTAGGGTCACACAGCAGGCTGGCTACAGCTGCTGGATCCAGTCAATGGCCTATCTCATGCTGTCCCCACAGGGACCAACGACATGCCCCAAATGGGAAGCCCACAAGCAGGGACCCAGGTGCTCTCAAGATCTGGATGCCGGATTAGATTGGGTCCTGGCCAGATTCCTGCAGCCTCTTCTGACATTCTTGGTGCATGTCAGATAACTACCTGGGCAGTTATCTTTCCACAAGGGCCAACATTGATGCCGAAATCCAGCATTACCTGAGCTCTGCGAGTGCGGCTTTTTCCCGATTGAAGTGCAGTGTGTTTGAGGATTCGCAGGGAAACCAAAATGCTTGTTTACAAAGCTATTGTGCTACCAACCTTACTGTACGCTTGTGAAACATGGACCACTTATAAACGCCATCTCCAACTCCTCAAAAGATTCCATCAACGGTGTCTCTGAAAATGTTTACACTTCACTTAGGAAGGCAGGTGAACTAATGCCAGTGTACTGGAAGAAGCAAAGATCACCCATGTCGAAGCAATGATTCTTCAACATCAACTTCGTTGGACTGGTCATGTTGTGCGGATGCCTGATGATCGTCTTCCAAAGCAACTACTCTATTCCAAATTTAAAAATGGAAAGCGTAATGCTGGTGGTCAACAAAAGAGGTTTAAAGATGCTCTCAAGGCAAATCTTTGAAAATGTAGTATAAACACCAACAATTGGGAAACAATGGCCTGTGAGCGCTCCAATTGGACAACAGCCTTGACCAAAGGTGTCATGGGCTTTGAAGACACTCGAACTCAGGACGCAAGGGAGAAATGTGCTCAGAGGAAGGCACGCTTGGCAAATCCACACCGTGATCAACTCCCGCCCAGAAACCAATGTCCCCACTATGGAAGGACATGTGTATCCAGAATTGGCCTCCACAGTCACTTATGGACTCAGTGTTAAAACCGTGTTTATGGAAGACAATCTTACTCGACTACGAGGGATCGCTAAAGAAGAAGAAGCATGAGAAGAGTTGCTCTGCTGAAGGCGGCTGCCTTCAAACCAGCCCTGACAGTTCATGAAGCGACTGGGGAAACAGCAGACGATTCTGCCATGCAGAGGCAGGTCCATATCTTTGTCAGGGAACTGCAAGGATTTGCAAATGGGATCGAGGGGCCCAGGCTGGTTCCTCCAGCAACCGCTTGCAAACATTCACCGCCCAGTTGGCATTGCTGCCAGGGGTTTCTCAGGCCCTTTGAGGAACAGGCTGGAGTAGTCTTGGCAAGCGAGTAAAATGGTGAGATGCTGTCCTCTCGTGGCCAGTTGCAAACGCCGCTCTTTCGGACTGCAGAAGAAGGGAATCCTAACTGCAGGGTGAAGAGGGCTTTCCAGCCAAAGATAAGAGCAGAATAACACCCACCTGCTCATCAATTAAGCAAGGATTCCTGTGCATGGCATTCTTCTGCTTTGTTGTTCATTGATATTTAACTGAACCTTTTATTGGCAGCGTTTCATGAAAAACTTACCTGCTTCACCTTTTCTTTTTTTTAAGGAAAAACAAAGTTAACCTCTTTCATCCGAGTTTGGTGGGATGTTATTAAAAGCATAAAGAGATTATATTTGTCTCTTCCACAAGTCTCTCAAGAAATTTGGGATAAGTTACATCTAATTGGCTGAATATTTTCTGATATAACATGGAGCCTTTTATTCTGGGTACTCCTTCCTTGTGCCTCTGAGGGGTTCGGCCCTAGGCTTACGTATACCTTGCAAATCAGGTGTGCTCTTGCTCTCTCGATTTCTACGACGGCTCTCTCCACTTGCACCTGCCTGTTATCTCATCTCAAATATCCGGATAACCTGCTTTATCATTTCTTCCGGCAAATGCAGCCCCCCCACGCCCGGCTTGGTTTGGATCGGCTTGCTTTTTTATGTGTTCGTCTCATGAAGTTCTGTTTCGTTATGTGGGTTATAGGGATCAAAATCAATAAAAACAGTTCAGAAAAACAAGCAAGCCATTTGGAGCGGCTTCAGGCATCAACATGGAGCTGAATCAAGGGGCGGAAACTCGGGAAAGGGTTCCTTCTTATTGCACCAACACCGTTTGTAGAACATAACAGTTCTGGTCCAATAAAACAGATCAGCTTTCTGATTCCCATTGGCCGGGAACAACGCAGAAAGTGCAGCGCAGGCTCTGGTTTCTGCCAAGGGGGTGCCCGGCTTGGCCTACCCCCAGCCCCATGCACTCAGCCAGCCTTTTACTGCTTGTGCCCCCCCCACCTCCCTCATCGATCCGAGATGGCTTCTGCTCGCTCAGCATCCGCACTGGGCGTCCATCATATTTATTTCCCCTCTGTGCTCCCCCTCCACTCCACCTTCCGCTGGAGAACAAGTCTGGGAGCTTGGCTGGCCTCATGCCAGCATGGCTCTTTATGGGCTGAGCAGAGAGATGAAGGCACTTTTCATGCAATATTCAGCGGGGATGTCTGCAGGCAAGGCAAAAAGGCTGCCAAGCCCCCTCCTCGCCTCCTGCACAACAGCAGGGAATCTCTTCCCTGCAGCAGAGTCTGCATCAGGGTTCGGGGGGTGTTCAGGTCTGGGGGGGGGCAAATTTGACCCTTTGCACCCCACAATCTGGCCCACGGGACTCTCCCCACCAGGCCATACAGCACCCTGAGCTGCACCCTTCCCTCGCCAGCCTTGATTTGCAGCGCCCTTGAGGGCTTTTGCCTGGGTGCAGAGCATCCTGCAACACTTCTCATGCTGCTCCTTTGTCTGGATCTAGGGCAGAATGTGTGAGCGTGAAGAACCTGGTTCAGACACCTTTCCCCAACACCTCTTAAGTCCCCATCACCAGAAGAACAATAAATCTCTTTGCATATCCTTGCCCTCAGGACTTGACTGAAGATGGGCTTTCAGAACACCTGACTTGCTCAACTGCCTCTGTGGATGTCTAGTGTTGCCCCCTAGTCACTCCCTGGGTGGGGGGCCATGTCTCTGCTCTCACGCTTGGGGAATTATGGCGGGATGCCCTGTTCCTGCTGCCTGCGTGACTTCCTGCTTCTTGGTCCATGGAGGGAGGTGGAACCCAAATTCACCTTTCTTTAAGGGTTAAAATGGCATTGGAATGAGGAGAGTCGGTTAAAGTATGGATTTTCTACGAATTTATAAAGCTAGGTATCTTCCCTAAGCTGTCAAGCCAAAAGGATACATTCAGGCATAATATCTGTAACATTGTAACAACTTTAAAGATGTGGGCCACCCCTTGTCATTTTAGTAACAAGCACAGGAGAACTCCCCCCTCCTAATTATTTTTCTGAACACGTTGGCAGAGCAGAGCCATCCTGGCTAGTAGCGTCTACTCCATTAATCCTCTCTTAAAGGCATCTAGGTTTGGGGGGGCCATCTCTGCCTCCTGCAGAAGGGAGTTCCACAGTTTAATTCTGCTCTGAGTGAAGGAGATGCATCTGAAAATCCAGATTGCAAAGCAGAAGGGAGAGACGCAGCCCTTGAGGGCCCCCCAGGCCCCTCGCCAGCTGCCCCTTCTGCCAGGGACTCCACCCTGTGGAGCCTCTTCAGATCTCCCGCTGTGCCAGCGCTGTGATGTCAGCCGCTCGCCTTCGCTTCTGGCCTCTGGGGGCAGGGAGTGGCTCCCCAGCCTGGCACCAGGGCAGCCTTTGTTCCTCCCCAGTGACGTCTGCGTGGGGGAGAGATGGAGCAGAAGGAGCCCGGAAGGCAGAGGTTGACACGTGGTGGGGCAAACTCAACACCAGTCACAGAAATGGTCTTTGACTCATCTTTTCCCCCAGGGATTCCCACGATGCCTTGCTCTGTGACTGGGGCAGAAGGGGCGGGGAGCAGTGCCGGATTTATGTATACAGTCATACCTCGGGTTACAGCCACTTCAGGTTGCGTCTTTTCAGGTTGCACTCCGCGCTGAACCCGGAAGTACCGGAACGGGTTACTTCCGAGTTTCGGCACGCGTGCATGCACAGAAACGGTAAATCGTGCTTTGCGCATGTGCAGAAGTGCCGAATTGCAACCCGAGAATGTGCAGACGCGGGTTGCAAACGCTGTGGGTTGCAAACTTGCCTCCAGCATGGATCATGTTCGCAACCCGAGCGTCCACTGTATAGGCTAAGTAGGCAGAAGCCCAGGGCCTCTAAATCTGGGGGGGGGAACAGCCCACCCCACCCCCAGCGGGCAGTCTCCCCTCTCCCAAAATCGCAAACCCAAGACTTCATGCGAGAGCAGGGCAACTCGGGCCCAGCAACTATGAGACTCAGGGCCAGCCAGTGGGGCCCAATTTGAAACTCTGGGGCCCAACGAATCTTTTTGTGGGGTCTCAGTTCACAGCCAAAACATGGAGAATCTAAGAGATACAAATAAAACCCATCCAGATTGCCCTGGTGCGGGGGGGGGGCGCCCTTAGGAGCAGCCTGCAGGGACCAATTTGGCCCCATTGCTCCAATTGCCTTAAGGCCAGCCCTGATGAGACTGTGCAGGGGTTGGACTGACAAGCCCTGCCCCTTCAAGGTCCCTGGTGCCACTGTTCAGAGTACAGACGCCAGGACTCCAGAGCCAGCACGCCCAGAGTCAGCAACCAGCTGCACAGCCTTCCCCAGCTCAAGGGTCAGGTCAGTAGTGGTCAGTGGGAGAGTGTGAGTGGGGAGGGGGGCGCAGCTGAGGCAGATAGACCAGGCAAGCAAGCTCTCCCCCAAGTCCCTTCCATTCCTCCCCTCCTCCTTGGCTTGAACAGAGCAAGGCAAGCACATGTGCCTGGCACTGGCCTCACTGCTCCCAGGCAGGGAAGTCTATCTTCCACACTTCACAGAGCTCTGTCGGTGCCTGCAGATTGCCCACAGGCAGAGAGAGGCCTTGGGGGTCAGGGAAGGCAGCAGTGGGAAGGGATCCTCGGAGGGATCCAGAACTACCTGTAGAAGGCAGGAGGCCAGGCTGCAGGTTGGAAACTGGACCTCATCCCGAGGGAAAATCAGTTTTCTTCTAGTCATGAGGGGTGGGTGGGTTGGGAGGGGCCTCACAAGTGGAGTGTCTTCATCTAAATCCGGCCCTGGGGGGCAGGGCAAGGTTAAACCCCCATGTAAAAAAGAACACAAGGAGAGCCAAGAGCTCATCTAGCCCAGCCTCCTGTTCTCACAAGACAGTGGTGTCCAAACTTTTTTTTTTCAAAGAGGGCCAGATTTGATGAAGTGAAATGGTTAGAGTCCGTGATCTGGGAGAGAGACCAGGGTGCAAATCCTCCACTTGGCCACGAAGCTCACTGGGTTGACCTTGAGTCCAGCCACTCACATTCTGCCTGACCTACCCCACGCAGGTTTGTGGGAATTAAATGACGGCAGGGGAGACTCCTGTCCGCCAACTCGAGCTCCTTGGAGGAAAAGTGGGATATACAGGCAATAAATAAAGCAATAAATAAATAAACAAAGACCCTGGAAATCTGATTGCCACCCCAGCATAGTAAATCCAGCCCCAGGAAAGAAGTCTCCTTAAGTCAAGGCTAGGAGGACTTTTTCCTTAATTATTGCTCTGGGAGCCCATTGCTCTGGCATAGCTGCCAAGTTCTCCCTTTTTTAAAGGGAAATTCCCTTATGCTGAATAGGCTTCCTCGCGAGAAAAGGGAAAGCTTGGCAGCTATGTGCCCTGGTTTGATGAGCAATGGGAAGATGCGCGTGATTTAAACAAAAAGAGTCATTTACATGGGCTTAGTTCTGCCTGCAACTCATCTTGCCCTCTGCTCCTTCCTCGGACACCTGCTCCGCATGCAGAACGTCCCTGGGTTCGCTCCTCCCGGGATCTGCTGCCGCCGGAGGCGCTTCTCCCTACGACTCCCATCGGCCTGCCAGATGTGCTGCACTACAACTCCCATCGGCCCTAGGACCTCGCCATCTCCGACCCACCCAGCCACCGCTCGCCGAGAGCTGGGCGCCAGCTGCAGCCCAGGACCGGCTGGCCCCGTCCGCCTGTACCGCAGCCCAGCAATGCTCTGCCTGTCTCGCACCGGGCGCCCCGAAGAAGAAGCAGAGGCGCTCGGGGGCTGGATGGGAGAGCCCCGGGGGCCGGGCGGAGGCGCTGCGCGAGGCGGAGCAGGCAGGTGAGCCTGCCCAGCGGGGCGGGGAGGAGCCGCCGGGGAGGCAGGGCGGGCCGGTTGGCGGGCGGCCGGGAGGGGCGAGGCCGAGCTGCTCCGGCGGGCAGGTGCGCGGATCGGGGCGCGCAGCTCGCGACGCGCCTCCCTTGCAAGCTCCTTGCCATCTCGTTTACCATCCTCGGCTCTTGCAACCGGCGCCTCGACATCCTGCAACTCTCCTTCCTCGCAGTCTCCGGCTCGGACGCCCCCCTCCCCACGAGAGCATGACCCGGGGTGCTCTTCTCTCGAGTGGGGCGCAGGTCTAGGCTCCCCGCCCCCCAAAAGCCAGCTTGCATTGGAGGCAGATCCAGGGAACAGGCAGCGTCGCCTTCCAGCTGCTCCACCCGCCTTGGGCTCCAACTGCGTGCGCTTTTCTTGCAGGAGGGGCAGAATAAAAGGGGGCTGGATTCTACCCCCCCCCCCCCCAGTGCGTCCTTCTCCCTCCTTCTGAGCCAGGTAAGGAGAAAATAAAAGACCCTCTTTCTCCCCGCCTGACTTTTCTTCTGAATCTTGCTCCTCCTCCTCCCACTGTCGACGGTTTGTGGGTTTTAAAAAAACTAAAAACCTTTTTTGTTTGTTTGTTTTGTTTACGATGAAGTACCCGAGGCGCTGCAAGGAGATTTCATAAATAACAGGGGGAAAGTAGGCTGGGAAGCGCCTCCTGATCTGGCTGACTTGAGCGCCTCTCGTCAGAAGTCAGCGCCGTTTGTTCCTTGGAGCTAATTCCCAGGGAATTAGTTCCTTGGAGCTAATTCCCACCTTTATTTCTGCCATTTTAGCTTGTTTTAAACTGTTTCCTCTTTTTTAATGTTAGGGTTGTGGTTGTTGTAACCCAGCCCAGGGACCTTGTTGTAAAGGGGGGGGGAAATAAATTGGAATAAATAATAATAATAATTTTAAAAAATGTTGTTTTTGAAAGTATGCTGAGGTGGGCCTCGAACCTCTGGCTCAGAGCCAGCAATTTCTAGGAGGTCCTCGGATGTTTTGGACTACAGTTCCTGTCAGGTGCTGGCTGGAGCTGGTGGGAGTTGTAGTCTCAAATGTCAGAGGTGGAGGGTGCCAGGTTGGGGAAGGCTGTTGTAAGACTTGAGGTAATCATCCCTGTATTTCCATGCTATCCTCACTCCCTGGCTGGGGCAGACATATTGCTTGCAAACTGAGCCCATCCCATTGCACAAGCAATCCAGGAGGATGCTGGGTGTGTGTGTGGTGTTTCAAAGCGGGTTGATGAAAGCAGGTAGGAGTGGCTCACCCAGTCTTGGACCATGCACAGGCAAGGCTGTGCTGCACACAATCCATGCGCCAGATTCCGGCCTTCTCTTTGCGCATTGCAAGCCACCCTGCGTGCCTCCTTCTCGGGACTTGGAGCTGAGGGACCCCTGGCTCCCTGGGTGCAATGTGTGTATATCTCTGCAAAACTTCATGAAATTGACAGGCCCGGATGGGCTGCCATTCGTCGTTTGGCTTATTCAGGACTGAGGGTTAGGAGAGTCACTTTTTGTCCTGCTACAGGAAAGGTCCCCTGTTGGGTTGCCTAGAAAAGGTTCCGAGTCGCCCCAGGCGAGTGCGCATTCTAAACCGGAGAGGGCCTGGCTGCTTTTGGGCTTCCCAGGAACGCGAGGTTGGGTGCTCTCCAGAAACAGGACTCCAGCCTAGCGAGCCTTTGGTCCTACCCAACAGGCCTCTGCTTCTCCTTCTCAGAACAACACCTAGCAAATTGTTGGGGTTGAATCGACGTCACAGCTGCAAGCAGATTGCCTTTCCCAACCCTGAGTCCCCCAGGTGCTGTTGGACTACAACTCCCATCATCCTTGACTATTGCCATGCTAGATGGGAATGATGGGAGTTGTAGTCTAGCAACCTCTAGGTTGGGAAGGGAAAAGCTAGTGTAGCAGTTGGGGCAGAGTCGCAGAGCCTAGATCTGATGGAGTGGGGGGAGGGGTGTCTGCGGACTGGAGCTCTCCAAGTCTTCCAGTTAGTGTCTGGGCCCAATTTAAAGTCCTGGTGCTGACCTATGAAGCCTTACACAGCTCAGGACCTCAATACCTTAAGAACAGCCTCTCCTCATACAAACTGACCAGGGCCATGCAATAATCATCTGAGGCCCTTCCTGAGAGGTTCGGAGGGCGGCAACAGTAGAACGGGCCTTTTTGGTGGTGGCTCCCTGTCTGTGGAAGGCTCTCCCCAGAAAGGCTCGCCTGGAGCCTTCATTTCGTGTCTTCACACAGCAGGTGAAAACAGTCCTCTTTACCCAGGTCTTTTTAGCCATTAAATAATCTATGGCCTGTTAAAACTGGGGTGAGGGGCTATTATTACAATTATTTTATTACTGTGCTGCGTAAATTATGTTCTTAATGTTGTACACATTATGTCAGCCTTCCCCAACCAGGTTCGCTCCAATTGTTTTGGACTAAAACGCCCATCAGCCCAGGCGGCACAGTCTACGGTGCAATGAAATTTGGAGCGCTGTCTCTAGTTCTGGTTGCCTCATTTCAAAAAGGACATTAGACGGTCGGAAAAGGGCAGCCCAATTAGGGGACACTCCCCTATGAAGAACGGTTGCAACATTATGGACTGTTTAGTTTAGAGCAAAGGCGAGTAGGGAAGCAATATGATGGAAGCTTATAAAATAAGGCACAGCATAGAGAAATTACCTAGAGAAAAGTTATCCTCGCCCTCATGATGCTAGAACTCGTGGACAGCCAGTGAAGCTGACTGAAGATTCAGGATGGAGAAAAGAAAGTCCTCCTTCTTGCACAGCCTAGTTAAAGCTATGGAACTCCCTCCCACTGGAGGCAGGGATGGCCGCCAACTTGGATGGCTTTGAAGAAGGATTTGTCAAATTAACGGAGGAAGAGAGGGCTATCAATACCGTAGCTATTAGCCAGGATGACTCTGCTCTTCCCCCTACAGTTGGAGGCAGCAAAACTTCTGAAAACCAGAAGGAGAGTGCTCTTGTGTTCGAATCCTGCTTGCAGGTTTCCCATAATGGGCATCTGGTCGGCTACTTTGAGAAGAGGATGCTGGACCAGATGGTTCCCCCTTTGGCCTGATCCAGCAATCTCCTCTTATGTTCTGTTGCAGTCCAAAACATCTGGAAGATCTCTGGCTGGGAAAGGCTGCCCTGGGTCGATGATCTGGCGTGTTTTCTCGCCTTCTTACGCACTCACTTCGTGTTTTTTGCACGGAGGCAGAGAACTCTCTGCCAGCAAACGCGTCCCAGCTTGTTCTCGCGGGCGCGTCCGCTGGTGGGACCTGTTTTAGCGAGAGCCGAGGTGACGAAGGGAAGCTGCCGAGGCAAAACCTTCCCAAGTGGTGAGAAGGGAGCAGGCCACACCGTCTCCTGTGGGGGTCCTCCATACCTCGGATTAAGTTCAGCTTGCCAAATGCAGTTTATCTTCTGGCTGGCTGGTGAGATCACCAACCTGTTTGGGGTGTGGGGTTTACTTTGTGTTGCTGAATCTCAAACTTAGAGCAAACTTGCATCCAGCGCCACAAAATATTGCAGGTGTTAATTTTCCTCCCCTCGACATTTCTGAATTTAGGTTCTTTTAATAAAAAGCATGGCAAAAAATCTGACACCCACCCCCACACACCTGGGTTATAGCTTTAGAATTTAGAAGACTATTCTAGATTTTAGCACGTTTTATTTTGTAGCGCATGTTTTTTAACCAAAATCATATATTGATAATTTTTAGGTTGGTTTGCTTTTAGCATTCAATCTTCTAATAACGACAAACGTTTTATATTCTGTGCAAACTGTTTAAGGGATGATTTATGCACTATATAAATCCTGTCAAATAAAAATAATATAAGCGATGGATTCTGGCTTAGTGGATCCAGAGAAAAAAGAGAGCAGGCCCTGAAATAATAAAAATTTTATTACGCTGCCCACCTGGCTGGGTTTCTGAGTCTGCGCCGAGTGCTGAGCAGCCCTGACTGCTGGCATCGGAGGAGAAGCTACGTTCTCGAAAGCCACAACTCAGGCCTTGACCCCAGCACCTATTTTTCTTTTTCCAGAAGCTGAGCATCGCCCAGAGGGCAGAGACACCACCTTTGGGCCCCTCTTCCCCTCTCAACAAGCCCCCTCTCCTTCCCGGCTGACTTGACCCAGCCATGTCGGTCATGGTGGAGATTGGCGACAACCAATCAGAGAAGATGACCGCCGAGGACATCATTGTCCACACATGGCAGGTGATGAAAGGGCTGGAGGCTCTGCGCAGCGAAAACAAAAGCATCCATCACCGGCTGCAGGAGGCTTTGCTCAGAGACAGGCAGCTCCTGGACGAGAGAGAGGAGGCCGTGGAGGCAGATGCGGAGGCTGTGGACATGCAGGCGCTGGAGCTTCTGGAGGAGAAGCACGACCTCGTCTACAAGAGTCTGGAAGGGATTGAGCTGGGCATTGCGGAGGCTCAGGTACGCTCATTGGCTGGGCTGCTGTGATGTCACGGAATGTTCGTGAGAGTTCCAGCTTCGGAGGGTGGCAGCAGCGGCCGGATGCTCACAATTTCTGGGAAGGAATCAAAAACTGGGTTCAGCTGGGAGTTGGGAGAATCTGACACTAGAGGGGTTTTGTGTTTTAGGAATCTGTGGGGGCAAGGTACCCCCCCCAAAAAAAAGTTGGGAAAGAGGTGCTGGAGAGGCAGCCTGGGGGTGGGGGGGGTGATGCAGGGGGTGCTGGTCACCTCACCTGCAAAAGGATATCATAGAGTTGGGAAAGCTTCAGAAAAGGGCAACCAAAACAATCGAGGGGATGGAGAGACTGCAAAGGCTGCAGCTTTTGAGGGTTTTCAGTTTGGAGAAAAAGTGAGGAGGGGGCCATAGGATAGAAGATTATAAAGTTATGTGTGGCATGAGGAACACGGCTAGAGAAAAGTTTTTCTCTGTGTTGTAACAGGAGAGCTCATGGACATTGGATGTAGTTGAACGTTGGGAGGTTCAGGGCTGATAAAAGCAAGGACTTCTGCAAGCTGCTCATAGTTACCTACGGAACTCCCTCCCACAAGAGGCAGGGATGGCCACCAACTTGGATGGCTTTAGAAGATTATTAGGCAAATCCCAGCCATGAGGTCTGTCTCCTCTTTCCACTGCCAGAGGCAGCAATTATTCTGAATACCAGCTGCTTGTAACCGGAGGAGGGGATAACTGCTCTTGCGCCGGGTCCTCATTCTGTTTTTTCCACGGGGATCTGGTTGGCCGCTGTGAGAACAGGATGCTGGACTAGATGGGCCATTGACCTGATCCAGCAGCCAGGCTCTTCTGATATATTTATGGAACCTCCAGGTTCAGAGGCAGTCTATCTCGGTTCTATGGAGCATTTGACCACTGTGAGAAAAGGATACTGGGCTATTTGGCTTGATCCAGGCTCCTCTTAAGTTCTTAAACCAGGCAGGGGGAGTCGTTGTCGTGGTGGCAGCAGAAGTTTAGAGTTTGCAAAGAGTTCACCTACAAACCCAGTTTCCTTCCCCCCCACCCCGCCTTGCCTTGCCCCACAGATGATGGTAGCTCTATCCTCTCACATCGGGTCGCTGGAAGCAGAGAAGCAGAAGCTGCGGGCTCAGGTCAAGCGTCTCTGCCAGGAGAACCTCTGGCTGCGGGACGAGCTGGCACTCACCCAACTGCGCCTTCAGCATAGCGAGGAGTCAGTGGCGCAGTTGGAGGAGGAGAAGAAGCACCTCGAATTCCTCAACCAGCTCAGGCAATATGACCCGAGGGATGATCAGGTACGGACAGGGGGATGTGGTGGGCGTTCGATCCCCAAAACGAGTGGCGCGGGGACATCCGAAGCTGCCTTATACTGAATCTGTAATGCTGAACAGAGCTCTCTAAGCATGCACAAAGTGCCTTGTTTCTTACTCCCAGCAAATCTGAAACCTACCCAGGATTAGAGGGCGAGCCACGGAGGCAAGCGGCCTCTCGGCAGCCGTGAGCCCCAGCACCTTAGAAAACTAATCAGATCCCCTCGCTTATTCATTCCACCAGGCCTTGGAGCAGATCCTCAGACCCCACCCAAAAGAAGATGTTCAAAATGCTCGTCTTGGAAAGCTCCCCGAATCACATTTCCAATCTCCCTTGGTTTTCAGAAATGCAGTATTTTGAATATGCAGCTGCTGTATGCCTGAACTAGACCCCCTGGCCCATGGAGATGTAGTATTTATTTATTTATTTATGCATACTGTACATACATACATACCACTCTGGGCAGCTCCCAACACAATTAATAATAATAGTAATAAAAAAAGATAAAACACCAGACATTAAAAACTTCCCTAAACAAGGCTGTCTTCAGATGTCTTCTTAAAGTCAGATAGTTGTTTATTTCCTTGACATCTGGTGGGAGGGCGTTCCACAGGGCGGGCGCTACTACCAAGAAGGCCCTCTGCCTGGTTCCCTGCAACCTCACTTCTCGCAGCGAGGGAACCGCCAGAAGGCCCTCAGAGCTGGACCTCAGTGTCTGAGCTGAATGATGGGGGTGGAGACACACCTTCAGGTATGCTGGGCCGAGGCCGTTTAGAGCTTTAAAGGTTAGCACCAACACTTTGAATTTTGCTCGGAAACGTACTGGGAGCCAATGTAGGTCTTTCAGGACCGGTGTTATGGGGTCTCGGCGGCCACTCCCAGTCAGCTGCCCAGCTGCCACATTCTGGATTGGTTGTAGTTTCCGGATCACCTTCAAAGGTAGCCCGACATAGAGCACATTGCAGTAGTCCAAGCAGGAGATAACCAGAGCATGCACCACCCTGGAGAGACAGTCTGCGGGCAGGGAGAGTCTCAGCCTGCGTACCAGATGGTAGGCAGCTGCCCTGGACACAGAATGGACTCCCAGGCTGCACACCTGGTCCTTCAGGGACACAGTTATCCCATTCAGGACCAGGGAGTCCTCCACACCTGCCCACATCTGTCACTCAATGTTGGCCACACTGATGGGCAGCAATGGCTCTGCAGAACCTCAGGAAGGAGTCTTTCCCAGCCCTACCTGGAGATGCCTTCAGGGATTGAACCCGGGACCTTCTGCGTGTGAGGCACTAAGCTATGCCCCTTCCCCAAAGCTTCCCTTGGTACCCTCTCTCTAAAGCTTCATTTATGGGCAAGGGTCTGTCTGGGGTTTCTCTTTCCTGAAGAAGAGCCTGTGTGCTCATGCTGCAAGTTTGCAGCACAGATGCATTTTTGCAAGGTCGGGAAACATTCTGCCCGTGTGAGTCAAAGTCTTGCTCCATAAGGCCTAGAAACATGATTCTTTTGAATGCAATGTGTGCTTGGAACTTAGCATGTGATGGATTTGTGCAGCCAGTTGTAATTGTCGTCTGGATACTTTCATCGCTCTCATTTCTTAATAACCGCCCGCCAGTAGAACAGTACTTTGCATGACATGAGTGTTTCTGCACAATCTGTCTATCTAGTAAAATGCCATTATGGTACTATAAATCTTCCCTGCATTTCTTGGTGAACACAGCAAACTCTCCCACCTGCTTTGACTTTCCAACTTGTACTTTCTAAGCCAGGATATGTGGGCCTTGCCTTTACTCTTTTTGCAGGCAGAGAAGGACGATTCGGAGCAGAGGAAGGACAGCCTGTCTTCGCTCTTCCCCAACGATGACGATGAGCAGAGGCAGGGTGCGTACATGGGCCAATGATGTGTGTTAACCTGTGCATCTCTTTTGAGGCTTAACCCCAACTTGCAATGAAACCGAGGCCCGTCCAGAGGTTCAGGGGGACCTCAGTTCTGGCTGCAGGTTAACTTTCTGTTTCCAGTTGCAGCTCTCCTTTGGGGGGGGCGGGACTACAGTGGTACCTTGGTTCTCAAACGCCTTGGTATTCCAACAACTTGGACCCAAACACTGCAAACCAGGAAGTAGGTGTTCTGGTTTGCGAACGTTTTTCAGAAGCCGAATGTTCTCCGATTTGAGGTTACGCTTCCAATTTGAGTGCCACACTTGTTTTAAATGTTACGCTGAGGTCTGTCTGTTTTTGCTATTTATTTTGCGTTTTTGTTTTTGCGGCTCTTTTTGTTTTGTTTTTGTGACTGCGAGGAACCCAGTTCAGCTACTGATTGATTGATTGTGTGATTGCAGTACATTGTTTATTGCTTTTATTTTATGGATCAATGGTCTCGTTAGATCAGGCTTCCTCAACCTCGGCCCTCCAGATGTTTTGAGACTACAGTTCCCATCATCCCTGACCACTGGTCCTGCTAGCTACAGTAGGGATCATGGGAGTTGTAGGCCAAAAACATCGGGAGGGCCGAGTTTGAGGAAGCCTGTGTTGTTGTTGTTTAGTCGTTTAGTCGTGTCCGACTCTTCGTGACCCCATGGACCATAGCACGCCAGGCACTCCTGTCTTCCACTGCCTCCCGCAGTTTGGTCAAACTCATGTTCGTAGCTTCGAGAACACTGTCCAACCATCTCGTCCTCTGTCATCCCCTTCTCCTAGTGCCCTCAATCTTTCCCAACATCAGGGTCTTTTCCAAGGATTCTTCTCTTCTCATGAGGTGGCCAAAGTATTGGAGCCTCAGCTTCACGATCTGTCCTTCCAGTGAGCCCTCAGAGCTGATTTCCTTAAGAATGGATAGGTTTGATCTTCTTGCAGTCCATGGGACTCTCAAGAGTCTCCTCCAGCACCATAATTCAAAAGCATCAATTCTTCGGCGATCAGCCTTCTTTATGGTCCAGCTCTCACTTCCATAAGCCTGTGTTAGATAGTAAAATTCATGTTAAATTGCTCTTTTAGGGGTTGTTTTTAAAAGTCTGGAACAGATTAATCCATTTTGCATTGCTTTCTATGGGAAAGCACGCCTTGGATCTGGAACGGACGTCCGGATCAGATTACGTTTCAGTGTACAGTCATGCTGGTTGGAGCGGATGGGAGTCATAGTCCAAGGGAGTTGTAGTTGAGGGGAGGCCGCCTTGGAGAGACTTACTGTGGCCTGAGTTTCAGAGGAAGGGCTTCATTGAATGCAGGCAGCGTGCATGGAAGGTGATGGGTGTTTCACCTTATGCACCTGTTGGGGCAATGCTGAGGTTAACAAGGGAACAATGAGAGAAAGAGGATGGAGGCATTTTGATCCCACTATGCTGAGTGAGAAACAGTGAATGGAAATGAATAAATATTTGACTAAAGTATCTAAGCATGCCTACTTCTCCAACTGCTCAAAAACCCAGCGGGAAAAGGGTTCCTTTTTATGATCTGGGGAAGTCTTTCTTCATGCAGTGCAGAGTTAAACTGTGGAACTCCCTGCCACAGGAGGCAGTGGTGGCCACCAACTTAGATGGTTTTAAGAGAAAGTGAGACAAATTCATGGAGGAGGAGAGGGCTGCCGATGGCTACTAGCTACGCTTTGTCTCCAAAGTTGGTTGCAGCAATGATTCTGAATCCCAGTCGATGGAAACTACAGGAGGGGAGAATTGCTCTTGTGCTTGGATCCTGCTTGCTGGTTTCCCGCAGGCACCTAGTTGGCCACTGTGAAGACAGGATGCTGGACTAGATGGGCCCTTGGCCTGATCCAGCAGCCTCTTCTTGGGTTCTTTCTTATTTTCCTTCCCTGGTGTGGTGACCCTGAAGTCAGATATAGAATGTCTTGGGAAAGTGGAATTAAGTGATTGGTTAGTAACCTAAAACCCCCACTGGTCTTCTTTCTGGTAGCTAGACAGGCAGGTCAGTTTTCAGCTGGGTTACATGGGGCTGTGATTAACCTTCACCCCACCCCAGTGAAGGCCGCATTCTAACCCAGTGGTTCCCAAAGTGGGTGGTAGCTCCCGGTTGTGGGGAGCAGTGGGGTGACTTGGGGGGCAGCACTAATAGGCAAAGGGAGGGCGGGAGGGCGCTTGGAGGTGCAAACAAGTATCCAGACTTTGAAAAGCTGGCATCCCAGGATCAAATCAATCAGTTTTGTTGAACTAATTAAACTCAATAGTTTCAATTGGGTTTTGAACAAACGTGCCATTAATTATTTCCGTTTATAATTTTATTGTGTTATTATCTTCCTTAGTGGGTTGTGCAATCTGCTAGTCTGAATAATGCCGAGTTTCTGGAACTGAGGGGACAATGGCTCTCAAAAGTTTGGGAAGCACTGTTCTAATCCTCTGACATTTCGGATGGGTTCTGGGTTCAGGAAGCTTCTCCTGCAATGGGCCCGACTTACCTGTCTCTCGTCTGCAGCAGGAGGGAGCCCAAGCGCAGCCGCTTCAGCCGCTCAGCAAGGGGGCTACGAGATCCCGGCGCGGCTGCGGACCCTCCACAACCTGGTGATCCAGTACGCCTCCCAGGGGCGCTACGAAGTGGCCGTCCCCCTCTGCAAACAGGCGCTGGAAGACCTAGAGAAGAGCTCTGGTCACAGCCACCCGGACGTGGCCACCATGCTGAACATCTTAGCCTTGGTCTATAGGTAGGATGGCTGGCAGGGTGGGGTGGGGTGGCAGGGGGTGTTGTTGTGTGGGAAAGGGTCCTGGGCTGCTGAGAAGAGCCGTGGAAAGAGAAGACTTAGGGCTGTGATTCCTGCATTGCAGGGGGTTGGGCTAGATGGCCCTTGGGTGTTCCTGCCAACACCCCAAGTCTATAAGCATCCTCTGTAGGAGCCTGAGGTTGCACCCTTTAAAGATGTCCTGCATTCAGAGGCCATGTTTGGCCGAGCCCTGCTGGCCGGCTCCTTCTCGGGACTTCTGCAGGTGTGGCTAAGGCAGTGATGCTTTTCGCATTACATATATCTATATCTATATATCTATATCTATATCTATATCTATATCTATATCTATATCTATATCATCATCTATATCATCATCTATATCTATATCATCATCTATATCATCATCTATATCATTAAATTTTCTATTTTACAATTTAAAGTACTCATTTATACATCCTTAAGGTGTCAATGACTTCCCTTCCTCTCTTTCCACCTGGGATGAACAAAGACATTGGATTCTTATCTCATTATGCATGATCAAGCTTTCTTTAGTGCCTCAGCCCTTGCTTTTCCCCCGCAGGACCAATTGCAGTCATCATTTCTGTATTTTAGAATTTCTGTTTTGTTGGAAGCCGCCCAGAGTGGCTGGGGGAACCCGGCCAGATGGGCGGGGTATAAATAATATATTATTATTATTATTATTATTATTATTATTATTATTATTATTATTATTATTATCAGCAGTCGTTAACAGCCATCTACAGGTTTACCACTCCCATCAGCCCATCACCCATTCCCACCCACACCCACCCTCTGTATATACATAAGGCTCTGACTTCTGTTTCAAGTGTATCTGAAGAAGTGTGCATGCACACGAAAGCTCATACCAAAATAAAAACTTAGTTGGTCTTTAAGGTTGGTCTTTTATTCTCTTTCCACAGTTCATGTTACATATCATAAATCCCTGCATATTTTACAAAAGCTATACCATTCAGTACTTCCCATTATTTTCATGAATCAAAGCTTATTTACACTGTTGAATTTATCTCAATGCTGCCAGCGTTTTCAGCTATACGCTGTTATTTCCCATATACTCAATAAACATTTTCTAATTCTCTATTACTTTTTCCATGCCGACTTCTTCCTCTTCCACCGCAGGGACCAGAACAAGTACAAGGAGGCCACAGAGCTGCTGAACGATGCCCTCGATATCCGGGAGCAGACTCTGGGTGTGGAGCACCCCGCCGTGAGTGTCCGTCCAGGGCTGGGGGGAGGGTGACGCTGCCTGGATCCTGTTAAGGCTTCTCTCCCTTGTGTCTTTTCCACTGGGAGTATTTGGATTGTGGGAGGATGTGGGGGTGGGTGGGGGGAGATATCATTTTCCATGGGATGGGCAGGTCTCTCTCTTAGTAAAAACACAGCTCTTCTGGACACCCTTGGAAGTTTTGAAGAGTCCCAAAGATGCGGTGTTTAAAAGGTGCTAGGCCTTTGAGGGGCAGGGTGAGGAGAGCTTGGCCGAGTCCCCTCCCCAAATGGTGCAGTTAGTGCCAGATGCTGCAGCACAATTGCTGACAGCATTGAGGACTTGTCTGCATGGAAGTTCTGCGCTCAGAGGTCTGCTCAGAGGCTGCCGATTTGCTACCTGCCCAAGTTCAGGGTGTTGCTATTAGTATATCTGAAGGCAGCCCTGTTTAGGGAAGCTTTTAATGTTTGATGGATTACTGTATTTTGGTGTTTTGTTGGAAGCTGCCCAGAGTGGCTTGGAAAGCCCAGCCAGATGGGCGGGGTATAAATATATTATTATTATTATTATTACTATTACTATTACTATTACTACCTGTTGCTTTTATTTTGTGGTTTTATATTTTGATTTTATTCTCTGAACCATGCTGATGCCTCCGGTATATATAGGGCAGTATATAAATTCAGGTAGGCACGCGGGTGGCGCTGTGGGTTAAACCACAGAGCCTAGGGCTTGCCAATCAGAAGGTCTGCGGTTCGAATCCCCACAATGGGGTGAGCTCCTGTTGCTCGGTCTCTGCTCCTGCCAACCTAGCAGTTCAAAAGCACGTCAAAGTGCAAGTAGATAAATAGGTACTGCTCCGGCGGGAAGGTAAATGGTGTTTCCATGTGCTGTTCTGGTTCGCCAGAAGCAGCTTAGTCATGCTGGCCACATGACTTGGATGCTGTTTGCGGACAAACTCCAGCTCCCTTGTCCTATAGAGCGAGATGAGTGTGCAACCCCAGAGTCGTCCGCGACTGGACCTAATGGTCAGTGGTCCCTTTATCCTTTACCTATATAAATTCAATAAATAATAATAAAATAATAAAGCCTTGAGCGACTTGGGATCAGTTATCCTGCGAAATCACCTTACCCCAACTCGATCGGCAAAACAGGCAGTGCTACAGGTGCCACATAATCCCCGTTCCGCGTTTGTAAGACCTTTGTGTGGCAGCATCTAAACGCTGGAACTCCCTGCCTATTGACACCTGGCAGTTTGCCTTTGCTGAACTCTTTTTGCCACCTGCTGAAAACATTCTTGCTTAGACAAGAGTTTTAGAAAACTGATGTGAGTTTTAATCTGTTGTTACTGTTTCTAAAGTTTTAAATCATTGTTAACTTATCTTATTGAAAATGTTGTTTAATTATTTCTATTGTGAACTGCTTGGAGGCTCTTTCCTTTTCGCAATAAACATAAAATTACTGAATAACCCTCTATCTGGAACCTGAAGCGTGGTCACTGCCAGAGGGGGAAACTATGAAATAAACAAACCTTTTCACTTTTTACCCACAAAAACTGAAAGGCAGGTAAAAATGTTAGAATACAGCCAATTGGCCAAAGAATGGAATTGAACAAAGAATGGAAAGCATTTAAAGAATATTTGAAAAATTATTATGATAGCAAAAATCTCCCGGCAGACCTTGAATGCTTCTTGTAACATATAGATGATAAATAACAGATTTCTTTTGGGGGGGGGGCGAGGAACCAGAAAAACAAATAATAAGATACTGTGTATGTATAAGAAATAAACAAACCTTTCCTCCTGTTTCTGACAGGTGGCCGCAACTCTTAATAACTTAGCCGTGCTCTATGGCAAGAGGGGGAAATACACGGAAGCCGAGCCGCTCTGCAAGAGAGCCTTAGAGATCCGAGAGAAGGTACAGGCTTTACCGGAGGCCCCAAGAAAAACTGTATTCAACCTGTCTTAAGGACTAGAAACTTAACTTCGCTTTTTTAAAAAACCAGACAGACAGACAAGGTTCCAGTTATGCTGATCTCAGCACTGAGCGCCAGACTCTGACCCAGAATTGTGGAATACACAAAGCCGTCTTTCAAAGTCTCATTTTAACAGTAGGATGGTCTGACAATATAGATGGTGAAATCAACCTTTTTCTGGTCTCTGCAATTAAAGGGGGAGGGGATGCACTGCATCAATCTGCATTTTTTAAAAGAAAAGCACACAAACTCGCATTTCTTTTCTCCCAAAACTCGCTTTTTTAAAAAAGCTGAGAATGAATGCATTTATATCTCACCATTCCCCCCCCCCCCGAGGAGCTCTCGATGGCATATGCCTGCTTCCCCTCCTCCTTAATTTAATCCCCACCGCAACAGCCCTGCAAGGTAGGCCAGGCAGAGAGAGGCAGTGACTGTCCCCTGAGGTCACACCCAGTGGGAGGATCTGAACCCTGGTCTCTCCCAGGTCCTAATGCTAGAATCTCTTACCCACCACGCCACCCCCACCCCCACCCCTCTTGTTTTTAGGTGTTGGGCACTGATCACCCAGATGTGGCCAAGCAGCTGAACAACCTGGCCCTCCTGTGCCAGAACCAAGGGAAGTTTGAGGAGGTGGAGCAGTACTACCAGAGGGCTCTCTGCATCTACCAGACCCGGCTGGGGCCGGACGACCCAAACGTGGCCAAGACTAAGAACAACCTGGTAAATGATGGGGAGATGTTTTGTGCGTGTGTGTGTCAACCAGAGGAAGTTTAGTTTTCAGGACATAAGAAGAGCATGGCCACTTGAGGTCCATCTAGTCCAGCATCCTGTTCTCGCAGTGGCCAAATAACCCTAAGAACCTAGGAAACGAGATAGACTGCCTCTGGACCTGGAGGCTCCATAACAGGGGTCAGCATAATTTTTCAGCAGGGGGCCGGTCCACTGTCCCTCAGACCTTGTGGGGGAGCTGGACTATGCCCCACAAATAACCCAGAGATGCATTTTAAATAAAAGGGCACATTCTAGTCATGTAAAAACACCAGGCAGGCCCCACAAATAACCCAGAGATGCATTTTAAGTAAAAGGACACATTCTACTCATGTAAAAACACGCTGATTCCCGGGCCAGATTTAGAAGGCGATTGGGCTGGATCCGGCCCCCGGGCCTTAGTTTGCCTACCCATGCTCTATAAGAATCAAAGAATTGGCATTCAGAAGTATTGCTGCCTCCAAATGCAGAGCCACAGCATGGTCATTGTGGCTAGTAGCCATCAATAGACCTTTCCTCCATGAGTTTATTGTTGACTTTCTCAATAATCAAAAGGTCCCAAAATGATTTACAAGCATAAAATACAGTAGAAAAGAAGTACACAGAAATCCAAGTAAAAGCACCCTATGATTGGTGCAGCCCAAACGATGACAAGGTTGTTGCCAGGCAGGCTTCCCAGATGGGCAGGCATTTCACAGATAGGATTTACTGTACTGTACTACATATAGAAGATGACTTTGGAGCTATTCAGCAACTTGTGGATTCCTTTTGACTCCCTCGGTGCTGGTGTTTCATTTAGAAATGGGTAATAATGATTCATTATGTGAGCTGTTTTTAATGTAGTGTAACAATAGCGATGAGATGTTCTTGTGCACAAACAGCACACATTTCAATATTTGCAGCATTTGCACAACAGCCATTTTAAAGCTTTATCTTTTATTTATTTTTGCAATGGCTTTCCTGCCTCGGCGCAGCTCGGGAACAAGCCATCGATTGCAAAGATCAGCCGTAATATATATGCATGCAATATGACTGCAGAAGAATAGAAAAATAAGGAATCTGATTCCTCCGGGGAAAACCCGCAAGCAGGATTTCCTAGGTTATAAAGGTTAGGCTGCTCTTGGAGATGAAAAAATGTTTGGCTGGAAGTTCCAGCTGTCAGTGAAAAATTAAAACCAGCTAAAATTCAACCTAGGTTATCAAAGTGCAAAGTGCAACTTAGACCTACAGGGGAATAGCCTCTGTAGAAAGGGTTTTGTTGCCAGTACATAAAATTAAAATGATGTAAAAGCTAGTTAATTGTTTTTTCATTTTTCTTTTTCTAATTTTGTGTGTGTACCTTTTAGGTTTACACATTTCACTGATTTTACAATCATTTTGACATTTCAAAACTCGACTTCCTTCCCCCTCTTTCTGCGGTTCCTTAAATTTATTTTTAATATCTTCTGCGTATCCAAACTAACTTAATTTGCTCATTTATTCATCTTCTTGTAGTATAAACTCTTATGAAACGGCAGGTTATTACAATAATCCTGCCAATTTTTCTTATCTGTTTACAATTTATCTGTAAATATTCAATAAACCATTTCCGTTATTTTATAAAAAAGTTTGTTATCTTGATTTCTTATTCTTCCGGTGAATTCTGCCATTTCTGCATATTCCATAAGTTTTTGTATCCATTCTTCCTTTGCTGGAACTTCTGCTTCTTTCCATTTTGGGGGAAGTAACTTTCTTGCCGCTGTAGTCGCATACATGAATAAATCTCTATACGTATAATTTGGGTAGTTCTGTCCCTATACTGTAATGCCCAAAGGGTTTTTACGAACCTTATTTTAAACATCCTTTTCATTTCATTATATATCATTTCCCAGTAAGCCTTAACCTTACTAGATCAGTAGGGAAACAGGTAACGCCATTGGGCACAGTGCCACCCAGCTAAAGCTGCCTTCCTCTCTTCTCGCCCAGGCATCGTCTTACCTGAAGCAGGGCAAGTACCAGCAGGCGGAGGAGCTCTACAAGGAAATTCTGTCCACACATGACCAGGATTTGGGCGTCAGCAGAGGCGGTGAGCAGCCGGCTTGCAGTCGCGTTTCTCTGCAGCAGAGTCTGGAAAGGGAAGTTTGGGGAAGGGTGACGTAGTGGCAGGCTGTGCATCTTATTTTAAGGTTACCAGATTTTTGTCAATCAACTTCCTTCTAAATAGATGGATTTTGTCAGGGGACTGATTTGCAAATCCAGGGACTGTCCCTGGGAAATGGGGATGTCTGGCAACCTTATCTTAGTCTCTCCATCCTTTTCCCCTGCATCTTTCAGATGAGAGCAGAACGGGACCCGGAAGAGGCGCTCTGTATAGCCAGGTTTGTGTTGGGGCTGCTTTGGGGAGCTTTCCACCCCCCTCGCTTCTCTGTTTTTAGGTCTTGACCCCACCTCCCCATCCCAGTCTGCAGAAAGGTTGTGTTACCCTTTGCACTTGCAGCAGGATTTAACTGTGGCTCCTGCATTTCAGGGGGTTGGACTAGAGTGACGATCCTTTGGGTCCCTTCCAACTCTACAATTCTGTAGAGGGATGCAGGTAGCACTGTGGTCTAAACCACAAAGCCTCTTGGGCTTGCCGATCAGGATCCCTGCGACGGAGTGAGCTCCCGTTGCTCGGTCCCAGCTCCTGCCAGCCTAGCAGTTTGAAAGCACACCAGTGTGAGTAGATAAATAGGTACCGCTGCGGTGGGAAGGTAAACGGCGTTTTCGTGCGCTCTGGTTTCCATCGCAGTGTCCCGTTGCGCCATAAGCGGTTTAGTCCTGCTGGCCACATGACCCGGAAAGCTGTCTGTGGACGAACGCCGGCTCCCTCGGCCTCAAAGAAACATGAGCGCCGCAACCCCAGAGTAACTGTCAGGGGTCCTTTACCTTTTTACAATTTTGTGATTCCTCCCTTTTTGCCAGGACTCCCTTGGGAATCTGAGACGCAGCAGCTCCTTTTCCCGCTTCCGCGAGTCCCTCAAGCGAGGCAGCGAGAAACTCGTCTCCAAACTCAAAGGGGAAGGCGGACGGCGACCCATTGCAGCCTCAGCCCCAGGGTGAGTCTGGGTCTCCCTGGAACCTGGAGGCAGGAATGTTTGCCTCCAAGCTAGCAATTTGCACACAAACACTGTTCTCGCGAGGAACGACTGAGGGAGTTGGGGGTGTTTAGCCTGGAGAAGAGAAGGCGGAGAGGGCGAGATGATAGCCATCTTCAAATATCTGAAGGGCTGATGGAGCAAGCTTGTTTTCTCCTGCTCTGGAGGGCAGGAACCGAAACAATGGCCTCAAGTTACAAGAAAGGATATTCTGACTAAATATTAGGAAGAACTTTCTGAGGGTAAGAACTCTTGACAGTAGAAGAGACTTACTGGGAAGGTGGTTCCCTCTTCCCGACTTTGGAGGTTTTTAAACAGAGGTTGGATGGCCATCTGTTTCAGATGCTTTAGTTGAGATTCCTGCATTGTTGCAGAGGGCTGGAATAGATGACCCTTGGGGGTCCCTTCCAACTCCATGATTCCATGATTCGCTGGGGGTTGGACAGCCATCAGTCAGGGATTCTTGAGCTGTGAGGTAGCATTAGATTACGGGGGGGGGGGAGAGCACTGCTTCCAACTTTCCGATTCTATGATTCTTTAAAAAGCCAATAATAATAATAATAATAATAATAATAATAATAATAATAATAATAAACTCCCCAGCCACTCTGGGCAGTTCCCAACAGAATATTAAAAACGCGATAAAACATCAAACATTAAAAGCAGGGCTGTCTTGAGTCAGATAATTGTTTATTTCCTTGACATCTGACTGGAAGGCATTCCACAGGGCGGGCACCACTACTGAAAAGGCCCACTTCTCGCAGGGAGGGAACCGTCAGAAGGCCCTCAGTGCTGGACCTCAGTGTCCAGGCTGAACGATGGGGGTGTGGAGACGCTCCTTCAGTGATACTGGGCCTTTGAGGCTGTTTAGGGCTTTCAAGGTCAGCACCGACACTTTGAATTGTGCTCGGAAACCAAGGTACATCAAAACTTGACAGGTGCTTTGTCTTTTTGGACAGGATGAAAAGGGCCACTTCCCTGAACGTCTTGCACGTGGGCGAGAGAGCAGTTGCCGCATCCCCGACGGTGAGTCTGTGGCAGGGGGGAGGAGGGGCAAGGTGCCAGAGCTGCATGGCAAGGCTGGGGGGACAGAGCCCAGGAAGTCCTGGGGGTCAGTCTCCTTTGTGGCTGACGGACAGGGCCCCAGGCAGCCCAGCTAGCAAAGGCTGCGCAGAGCCACTCCCCTCCCTGGCATGCGCCTTCTTGGTGTTGCTGGCATGCCAGCTCCCATCATCAGCCAGTGCTGCTCCTCAGTCAGTTTGGAGGATGCTGGCTTAGAGCCCCTTAGAAGTGCAACTGTGTAACTCATTGCCGCAGGAGGCCCAACTTTGGTGTGAGATAAATACATGGCTACTAGCCACGGTGGCTGGGCTCTATGGTCAAAGGCCTCAAGCTTCTGAATGCCAGTTACTGGATACCACAGCAGGGGTGAGCTGCTCTCGCACTCGGGTCCTGCTTGTGGGTTTTCCGAGATGGGCACCTGGTTGGCCACTGTGAGGACAGGAATCTGGGCTCTTATGTTTATGCTCTTTTAGGCAGAGCCTCAAAGGAAGGGGTTGCAGCCAAAGCAATGAGGACTAGAAACTTGGCTTTTGCTGCAGCACTGTAGCCTTGTCTGTTTGTTTTGCAGCAGCCCAGCAGGACCCTGACTGGTGCCCGGACGCTGAGCTCCAGCTCCCAGGACCTCATGCAAAGCAGTTCCACTTAGGCCTGGCCTGGCCCCTCCTCCCTCTGTCTATGCTTCCCTCGCTGCCTTTAGGCTGGGCCGAAGCTTGAGCCTCTCTCTCCTCCCCTCAGCCAGCCTTCAGCTGAGCTCGTGGGGCTGCCGGAACCAGGGAGGGGGGGGTGCCACTTTCCTGCACCAAGTGGAGACCCCCACCACCACCCCACAGCTGGAATGTCTCTGGAGCCGGCTGTTCCCTGGGGCCTCTGAGGCGTCTTCCCTGGACAAACAGGCTATTTCTCAGGACCTTTGAGGGGGGTAGAGGGTTGCCCTTCCCAAAGCAGCTGGACAGGAGGGTCTCTGCCCCTCCCCTGCTGCTGCCTTAACTCTTTGCATACGACCAGGTAAAGTTGCACTCCTCTCACCCCCACCCCAGTGGGAAAAAAATCGCTGCTATTTCCCTCCAGCCAAAGTCACAATATTTATTGTATTTATGCAACAGGAAGCATACCCCCCTGCCCCAAATAAATGGTTGTAAATGGATACTGGGCCAGTGACTGCTGAATGTTGCCTGCTTCGTTATTTTAGTGGGGTGGGGGTGGGGAAACTCCCCATTAGGGGCTGCGTACTGGTGTAGTGGTTAAGAACGGCAGACTCGTAATCTGGGGAACCGGGTTCGATTCCCCGCTCCTCCACATGCAGCTGCTGAGTGACATTGGGCTAGTCACACTTCTCTGAAGTCTCTCAGCCTCACTCACCTCACAGAGTGTTTGTTGTGGGGGAGGAAGGGAAAGGAGATTGTTAGCTGCTTTGAGACTCCTTTGGGTAGTGACAAAGCGGGATATCAAATCCAAACTCCTCCTCTTCTTCTGCGTACTGGTGGGGCTCAGCAAGGTAGCCGTTGTGCAATCCTAGCATCAACAGACCTCTAGTGTCCAGGCCAAGGGAAACACATAGTTTATAAAATGATGTGTGACCTGGAGAAAGTGGAGAGGAGTTTCCCGCCTTCTCTAACGCTGGAACCCGTGAGCGTCAGATGAAGGCGAACGTTGCAAGGTTCAGGATAAAGAACTTCATGCAGTGCATGGTTAAACTGGGGAACTCCTTGCCACAGGACATAGGTATGGCTATCACCTTGCATGGCTTTAAAAGAGGGCTGGGCAAATTCATGGAGGAGGAGATGGCTTTTGAGGCCATGGCTGGAAACTGCAGGAGGGGAGAAGGTGGTTATTGTGCTTGAATCCTGCTTGCGGGTTTCATGGGTTGGCTGGAGTAGATGGGCCATTGGCGTGATCCAGCAGGCCTCTCATGTTCTGACGTTATTGCGCTGGCTTGCCGAGACCTTCCCAAAGGATGACGGCTGAAAAGCCGAAACGGTCTCTGACAGGGCCAACTTCTACGCAGGAAAGATGTAGTGCTTTTCAGGTTTCAGATCCAGCCAACACACATCGCTTCTCGATTTCATGGTAGGAAAGCAAAGCAGAATGAACAACACTCAGCACTTTAAAAAAACCAAAATAAACAAACCTATTTTATTGCAAACTGAGTCCAAAATCTGGAACTGGCAAGCAGAGTCTTTTTGTGGGGGGGGGGGTATGAAATCCGTGTGAGTTTAGCCCCTCTGATTTCATCTCCGCCGGTGGGTCAGGCTGAGGCAGGAGCTTCGGGGAGACCCCCATTTGTGCTTTCTGCATCCCCTTCCTGCTTGCCTCACACCTGGTGGGCAATTTCCTGCACCTTGCGTAGCGTCTCCTCCGACTGCAGCTGCTCGAAGGTGAGGAGAGACAGACCCAGCTGGTCCTCCTGGCGAAAGAGAGAACGGGATCTGTGGTCAGGAGTAGGAAGGGCTCGTCCTCATACCCGCCACCCCCTCCTCCAATCCTAAGGTCCGGTGGGCTATTGGTTATGGGCAGTGGGCAACCGAGGAACTCCCTGCTACTGGGACCTTTGACTCAGGGTGGGGAAAGCCTAGGTGCCTCCGGAAGCTGCTCCCGTCACCCCTGGGCATTGCCCATCCTGGCAGATGGAGCCCATCAACAACACTAGGAAGGGCCACGGGTTCTCGGCCATGGTGCAACCACGGTTTGTGGAGGCTGCTGGGCAGGAACCACGATGGTGGGGGTGGGGGTGGGGAAGTCCCTTAGTAATGGGTGAGCCTGCAGATGCATGTCAGTTTACAGGCGCCACTTAATACCCCTTCTGCGTTTGTGAGAACTTGGGTCTTTTATAGTGTGACAGGCATTTACACTTTGGAACTCCCTGCCAATGGACATCAGGCAAGCACCTTCACTGCTCTGTTTTCGGTGCCTTCTAAAAAAATTTTTTCTTTAAGCAACCGGACAGCCTTGTCTAGAAATTGGGTGCCAGTTCTAATCTGGTTTTAGTCCATCGTGGCTTTAATTTTTTTGACTGTCTTAATTGTTAATTTTTCTTACTAATAATTTGTCTTTTTGTAAACCTCTTTGACCTCCTCCTTTTTTTTTTTTTACAACCAAGCGGTATATAAATTTTATGAAAGAAATTTAATAGTTCCACATCCCTTGGACCCTCCGACCCAGACAGAACCAGAAGTGAACTGCAAACTAGCTACCATCATTTATTAAATGTCTTGGTAAATGACGAGATGAGTGCCGCACCCCAAAGTCAAATTTGACTGGACCAGGGGTCCTTTATCTTTGCACTTTAAATGTATTAGTTGCTCTTTTTTCATCACGGCTACTCAAAGGAACTTAAACTATTTTAAGCAAAAAAACGAATACATACAGTGGAACATTAAAAATAAAAATCTAATACAGTGGTACCTCGCAAGACAAATGCCTCGCACAACGAAAAACTCAAGACGAAAGGGGTTTGTGATTTTTTTGAGCGACTCGCAAGACGAATTTTTCTATGGCTGTGCTTCGCTAGACAATTTTTTTCACAACCCCCCCCCCCCATGGGAAACCGCGCTTCGCAAGACGATTTTTTTGCAATACGAAACGACTCGCGGAATGAATTAATTTAGTCTTGCACCACTGTACCAATTTTTAAGAGTCAGATTCAAACATCCCACCTATGGAAAAAAAAGGTCACAGATAATTAAAAAGTGAAGAGAAAGCCTAATGAAAAAGGGATGTTTTTGCCAGGCTTCTGAAGATGAGGCCATAGGCCTGATCCAGGATCTTTTCATGTCCTTATGGAACCTCCAGATCCAGAGGCAGTCTATCTACATTTCTAGATAGCAGTCGCTGTGAGAAGAGGATGCTGAAATAGATGGGCCATTAGCCAATGTTCTTAGAAGCGGCTGCATACATCCTGGGGCTCCCAACAGGCCAGCCCTATGATCCACTATTCAGGGATCCCAGCTGAAAACCAGGAACCCTGAACTGAGCCACATTTGGGGGGGGGGCTGTGGATAGCTCTGATAATATGCACCCAGCAGTGGCATAGCGTGGGTTGCCTGCACCCGGGGCAAGGCAAGTATTGCTCTCCCTAACCTGTGGACCATTGGCACTCCCCGCGTCCCTTCCTCCAGTCCAGTTAAAAGATGGGCAACCCGGACCCTCCTCTCCCGCCACTCACCTTGCGGAACGGCTGGGCCATTTGCCGCAAGAAGAACTTGGACACCTGCACGGCCTCGTCCACCGTCAAGTTGAGGTTGGCGTCAGTGATGTGCTCCTGGATCCAGCGGGGGAGCTTGCCCCGCTTGTCCGCCCGGGCAAAGCGCTGCCGAGAGTCGTGGGGCGTGTTATCTGGGGAGAATGGGTGCCTGCCATTGCCCACCAGCCCCCCTCCCCCTCCTACTCTGTGGAACAAAGCGCCCCCCTCCCCCAGCGGTGCCACTGCTCAGGATTTTCCCCCGCCACCCAACAAACCTTGTCAGCGAAGACCATCAGCCCGTAGTCAGTCTTGCCGCGAATGGCTCTCCCCACGCACTGGGCCGCGTGGCGCATGGCGTCGAAGGTCAGGAAGTCGTTTTCGCGGATCTGAAACTGGTCCCGCAGGTAGTCTAGACGGGCCTGGAGAAAGGGGGCTGCCATGGAGGTCTCTCTGTGGGTCCTTTTTGGCTCTCCTCCCCACTCCCAGTGAGAAACACACACACACACACACAGATAACAACGCAGTTCCCTGCATGCGAAAATCCGCTGATCCGAATGTGAAAATTAGCAGCAAAGAACGCTAATGCTATTCTAGGCTGCATCCGTGTCCAGATCAAGGGAAGCAATAGGCTCTATTGCGCCTTGGTCAGACCACACCTGGAACACAGTGTCCAATTCTGGGCGCCACAATTTGAGAAGGATATCGATAAGACAAGGGGGGAGGCGCTGGAACTGCAATTGAGTTTTAGACTTTGAGAAGTTGGCATCGTGGCATGTCTTGTTGAATAGATTCCGCCACACAGTAGACCCTCAGGTTATGTTACTCTCGAGTAATGTAAACTTCGGGTTGCGAAAGCGGCAAACCCGGAAGTATTTTTTCTGGTTTCGCCGCATGCGCAGAAGTGGCGCCTCTGGATATGGATTTTCGGGGTGCACGCAGACCCCTGGAACGCATTAAATTCGTATCCAGAGGGCCCACTGTATGGTGTTCGTAGAATAGAAGCGCAACTCATTGCAACGATTTTGAATTTTGCTTTGCTGTTGTCTTCCTTGGTGGGTCATACAGACTGTAAGATGCTGGATCAGGCCAATGGCCCATCTAGTCCAGCATCCTGTGCTCAGGGGGGGGGGGGCGACCAGAAGATGCCTAACATGGAAAACCAGTGAGCAGGATCCACACCCAAGAGCTAGTCTCCCCTCCTGCATTTACTGGTATCCCCAGTGCATTTTCACAGGGTTGGGGGCACAGGGATGAGTGTATGGAACCAAGGGGGCAGTGACCCCCCCAAAAAAAAATGTTTAGGAACCAGTAGCCTAACCCTTTTCCAAGGAGCTGTTCAAAGACAACAAAGGAAATACAGCAAAATCCTGGGGTGGGATTTTGACAGCGCTAGGTCTGTCCTGGAAGCTTATTTCTTTCCTGGATGCAGGCTGGCGGCTCCTTAATCTGACTTAATTGGGATCAAGTAAGCCAAATCAGATCGCAGGCCTCTTGCCAGGGGTTTTAGCGCTGGGCACGGGGCTGGCAACATCCCAACATGTACACAACTTCCTGGTGAAGGCTGCCTTCAAAGCGCTTCTTTATGGAGCACATAGTTCATCTACGGAACTCCCTCCCACAGGAGGCAGCGATGAGCACCACCCCGGACTTGATGGGCCCCCTTTGGGCCCGATCCTTCACCCAGGTTTTTCTTAGGTTCTCATGGAACCTCCAGTTCCAGAGGCACTCTACCCAGATTACTGGGTTCTTAAGACGTATTTGGCCCCTGTGAGAACAGGAGACTTGGCTAGATGGGCCACTGGCCTGATCCAGCAGTGGTCTTCAGAGAGCAGCAGAGAGGCTGGCGCCTGTGCCCTCCGTCAAAACGTGTGTGATAACAGTTTCCCCTCCTTGCTTGCTGTACAGAAATTCCCACCCCCAGCTCGGCAGAAGAGGAGCTTCGAACAGGCATCCTCTTCGCCCTCCCTGTATCCAGGAGACGCCAAGGTTTGTTTTGCGCTGGTGGAGCCCCAAGAGAGTGGCGCAGCCTGGAGAGGAGGCTCCCGGGAAACAGCTGCTCTGGAGGCAAGACTGCTGCCGGAGGAAGGAGGTTGGAGAGCCCGGCCTGGACGCACAGACAGAGAGGAGAAGCCACAGCCGCACTCACCTTCAGGATTCGGCTCTGGGTGTAGACATAGGGCACGCCAAACATGATCACAGCTCTCCCGTAGTGGTGGACTGCAGAGAAGGACGCAAATCTAAATTGGGTTGAAGGACACGGCGCAGGAATAGCAGCAAAGGGATGCTTTATAAGTGGTCCATGTTTTACTATATGCTTGTGAAACATGGACCACTTATAAACGCCATTTCCAACTCCTCGAAAGATTCCATCAACGGTGTCTCCAAAAATTTTGACACATCAGTTGGGAAGACAGGCGAACTAATATCAGTGTAACTGGAAGAAGCAAAGATCACCAGTGTTGAAGCAATGATTCTTCAACATCAACTTCGTTGGACTGATCATGTTGTGCGGATGCCTGATGATCGTCTTCCAAAGCAACTGCTCTATTCCAAACTTAAAAATGGAAAGCGTAATGCTGGTGGTCAACAAAAGAGGCTTAAAGACTGTCTCAAGGCAAATCTTTAAAAATGTAGTATAAACACCGACAAATGGGAAACACTGGCCTGCGAGTGCTCCAAATGGAGAACAGTCATTACCAAAGGTGTCATGAGAAAAATAGGAGAGGGCAGGCAGAGGCACTCACCAAAGTCGATCCCTTCAGAGACCTTCCCCCTGGCCACAGACAGTAAAATGGCGCCCCGTCCATTTTCGCAGGCCTGGCAAGCAAGAGACAAGACACACATTGCAAAATCCAGCCAGTTCCTCCACATAGCGGCCACCACTCGAAGGAGGAATAATTTTGCCCTGACTTTCCCCCTGGATTTATGTCAACATTCTACATACAGTGGTACTGTTCTTAACCTGAGGTACCACTTTAGTTAATGGGGCCTCCCACTGCCGCTGCTGCGCGTTTTCTGTTCTCATCCTGAAGCAAAGTTCTTAACCCGAGGTACTATTTCTGGGTAGGCATGCTAGAACGAAAAGAGAGTTTATAGCAGGTGCCAAAAACAGTTCAGTCAAGGTGCCAGCCCGACGTCAACAGGCAGGGAGTTCCAAAGTTTGGTTTCTGCCACACTGAAAGATCAATTTCTTATAAAGGCAGAATTAATATATTGCGGCACCTGAATCTTCTTGCCCAGACTTTCCCTTAATCGTAATATTGGATTTTGTCAATCCCCATTTTTATACGATTTTATACTATTTTACTGGTTTTTTATTTTTGTTTGGAGGATACTGTTTAGCTATACCAAACTCTGCTCCAAAGGTTTCACTCATTAGTTTTAATGTTAATTACTAAACACACCCTGGTCATGAACAGTATTTCAGGATTCGGATTAACTTCCTTAAAGCACAATAAATTGTAACATTTAACTCTTTTTTCTCCCTTAAAGCATTCATTGTTCTCTATAAGCTTCAATCAAAACAGATGACTCCATCATCAATTACATCTGCATTTCCATTCTTCTTAATTCACTTAATCCTCAATGAATCCTATTTTAATGGTACTGTTAACTGTTCTAATGTTTTACCCTACTCAGAGATTTCTTCAAAAATAAAGTAAGTTTTCAAACATTTGAAATAAATAAGCTGGGCTGGTAAAACGAACAGGGGGATTTCATTCAGTAGTGGTGAGCAGAGAGCTTTGTTCAAAGTCCAGCGTGGCCACAGGCAGCCTGGCCACAAGGTCTGGGGCACAATTTTGGCCCCACACCCAGGAAGACAGGCCTGCTGGCTACATAGGAGCCCAGTGCTGGGGTTCAGCTGCGGGCCAAGTACCTCAAGGTCACTGTTCATTTGCCCCGCTTGCCCCGCCCCACCGTTCACCAGGGGAACTGCCTGCCACCGCGTCCCGGCTGGCGGCTCACCTCCTGGTACTTCTCAAGGGCC
This sequence comes from Zootoca vivipara, assembly GCF_963506605.1. Taxonomy (NCBI): domain Eukaryota; kingdom Metazoa; phylum Chordata; class Lepidosauria; order Squamata; family Lacertidae; genus Zootoca; species Zootoca vivipara. Next base: position 16,042,126 of record NC_083281.1, on the reverse strand, counting down.
ATGCTCGTCTCCGCTCCATCCTGCGTCTCGATGAATATGAGTTTGTTGCGCTGGATGTTCTCCAGGATCCCCTGCAGCAGCCGGAAAGAAAAACCGAGGTGGGTGTGCGTGAAATTCAAAAAGTCACAAGGCTTCTTCACGCAGCAGTTGATTAAACTGTGGAACTTCTTCCCACAGGGAGCCATAATGGCCACCAGCCGTAGAGCCGGCTTGAAGAGAGGATTCGGTCAGAGTCCATCCCTGCCTCTTGTAGCAGGGAGTTCCACAGTTTAACTTGGCGCTGCGTGAAGAAGTTCCTTCCTTTTCTCTGCCCCAAATTTTCCAATGCTCCGCTTCATTGGATGTCTAGTGTTGTTACGAGAGAGGGGGGGGGACCTTTCCTCATAATTTTATAAGCTTCTGTCAAGTCACTTTTACTTGCCTTTTCTCTAAACTAAAAAGTCTAAAACACTGCAGTCTTTCTTCATAGGGGTGTCTCTCCATCCCCTTGACCATTTTGGATGCCCTGTCCTGAACCTCTCCACACTCGAGGAAGGCAAGAAGCAGAGCTGGTGGCCATATCTAAATCCTAAGACCAAGCCTGGAAGCCTTCCCAATTGTCCCAGCTTAAGAAACCCACCACCCTCTAAGGGTCACTCTCAGGTGCCTCCCAGCCGGCAGCAAAGACCCGGACCCGATCCCCAAACATGCGTGTGCTCACACTCACACGTACCTGCTCATACCACGAGGCCACAATGTTCTCCATGTACTGGTAGCTGGTGAAAAAGGCCACGATGCCGTCCGGGACGATGGCTGACATCTCCAGCAGCAGATTCCCGTAGTTGCGGATCACGGCTGCGGGAAGATCAAGGACCGTTTTTGGGAGAGGGCCACACAGAAGCCTTCCCTCCGTCAAACCCTGCCGCGAAGGAAAGGAGGGCAGAGGAGACCCATGACCCAACCACGTTCTCCTGGCCTCCGCCCGCACCAGGCATTTAAAGCCCTTTAACCACAGCCACAGCTTTCTCCTAAAGAATCCTGGGAATTGTAGTTTGCGAAAGGCGCAGAGATTCGTTAGGAGACCCTCCAGGAGCTACAATTCCCAAAGCTCCCTGTGTGGAATAGGGACGGATTGTTAAAACCACCCTGAGAACTGTAGCTCTGGGAGAGGAGCCTTAGAACTCACAGCGCCCTTAACAAACTACAACTCCCATAATGCTTTGGGGGAGGGGGAACCACGACTTGCAAAGTCCATGCAAGGCAAATATTCTACTCTCCCTCCCTCGCCAAGGGCAGCACGGGGTCGGTCCTTACCAATGTCTTCGCGAGTCTCGAACTTGGAACTGATGGTCACCTGGTCGTTCCCTCTCCCCACAATCTGAAACACGAAAGAGGGTATGGAGAAACGGCCTGGTTTTGGGGGGGGGGTAGGGGCAAGGAAATGGGGAAAGTTGGGAGGTTTATTAATCGAACACCCCTCTTTTTGCATAAGGAAAGCGAACCTCAAAAAAATCCTTTAGGGGTGGAACACCCGGTGAAAAGGCATTTATTTTATTGTCTGTGTACCCCCGCCTTTTCCTCCAGGGAGCTCAAAGGGGCATACAGGTCTCTCTCTCTCTCTCTCTCTTCACAACAATAACCCTGCAAGGTTGGGCCGAGAGGCAGTGACCGGCCCCGAAGGCTTGGAGGTTGGGGGGCCGCGTCCCGAGATTCGCCACCCTTAAAGAAAGCAGCCAGCCTCTCAACCCTTTGCTCCTCTGGGCTGACGGCGGCCCTGGCGGGGTGGGGAGAGCCCTCTGCCGACCGCCCCGTTTCCTCGCACTCACCATCGGGCAAAGGCAGGTCCTGGCGAGGGTCATGGTGAACGTTGCCATGGTGACAGGCCTGAAGTCCAGGATTTTGGGGTAGATGTCCAGCGGCGAAAGGGTCTATGTCCAAATAAGGAGGAAATTGAAAATGTGGCCACACACAACCCTTCTCTCTCTCTCTCTCTCTCTCTCTCTCTCTCTCTCTCTCTCTCTCTCTCTCTCTCTCTCTCTCTCTCATACAAACTCACACCAGTTTGGCCCTGCAGGAAAAGGACCCTCATGGAAAAAAAGGCCACACTTACTCCTGAGGTGATAATGACCGACTGGAACCTCTCAAAGACCGGCTTGATAGCGATGGAGGCGTCCATGCAGCTGGGGAGAATCACAGAATCGTTGGACGGGACCCCCAATGGACATCTAGTCCAGCCCCTCAGAACACACCCAGGCTCCCCCCCCCGCCAAAAAACGTAGCTTTGGCCTCGAAAGGACGTTATGATTTCCAGCCAACTACGGCCTTCCCCAACCCGGTATCGTCCGGGTGTTGTCAAACTATAACTCCCGTCAGCCCCAGCGTCACACGGGGAGTTCTGGTTCAAAACATCTCAGGAAGGTGCAGGATTGGGAAAGACTCCCAAGAGAAACTGAGACAGGGAAACGGGGTAGATTCTGCACACACACACACACACACACACACACACACACACCCGCACAGAAAAAGAAAAATAATATTGGGAGGTGCCCACAAAAGCCATTGTCTATCTCAGCCTTTCTCAAGTCTGAGTCCCTAGATTTTGTGGGGCTACAACTCCTGTCATTCCTTGCCAGTGGTCAGGGATTATGGGAGTCGTAGTTCAAGAACACCCAAGGGCCCAAAGTTGAGAAAGGCTGGTCTCACTAACGCCTCTTGCAAGCTGGTCATTGTAAGAGCAACTGTCTAATGATTGGTGTTTGATTCTTTCCTCTACCCTCCTCATCCCTTTCTCGTGTGTGTGTGTGTGTGTGTGTGTGTGTGTGTGTGTGTGTGTGTGTGTAGATTGTAAGTCTGTCCCTTTTGGCTTATGAGCTGGCTTCAAAGACTCTAAGCCAGGCATCCCCAAACTTCGGCCCTCCAGATGTTTTGGACTACAATTCCCATCATCCTTGACCACTGGTCCTGTTAGCTAGGGATCATGGGAGTTGTAGGCGAAAACATCTGAGAGGGCCGCTGGTTGGGGATGCCTGCTCTAAACGTTCAGAAAGCTGGTGAGAGTTCTAATCTGTTCTTAGCCTATTGTTATTTTAACTTTGGGAAAGACTTAATGATTGTCTTAGATTTTTCTCAAGGGTCATTTTACCGTTTTGCCTTTAAAAACTGCTTTGAAATAAAATAAATATTCAAGCAGTGTATAAATTTTATGAAATAAATAAATAGATATGACCTTCCAGCTGACAGGCGGTTGACTCCTGGGGTTACCTGTCACCGGTCAAGACTGACCACTTCCCCTCCTCCAGATGTGCATCTTTTTAGAGAAGAAAGGTACCCAAGGATTCCCCCCCAAAAAAGTGGGTGCTCTCTAGATTTCCCGGGGTGCCCTTATGATGCTCACCTGAAGTGCAAGATGGGGTTGGCGATAGTGGGAGTTCGGTCATCAAACGGTTCGATGATTATAGTAAAACCTGCGGTGGAATAATTAAACAAAGATGTTTGGGTATCTGGCACGAGCACAGAGAGACACACCCCATCACAAAAAATGATGCACAAAATCAGGATGCTAATCTCAACAAGGCCATTCCAGACAGAGCTCAGCTTTCCTTTGAATAAGGGAGGGATGCAAGCTTCTAGCCCCCATTGTCACTACAGTCGTACCTCGGGTTACGAACACCTCGGGTTACGAACTCTGCAAACCCGGAAGTATTTCCACCCCGCGCACATTCTGCGCATGCGCAAAGCGTGCAAAATGGCGCTTCGAGTTACGACCATTTCGGGTTACGAACTGCGTCCTGGAACGGATCGTGTTCGTAACCCGAGGTACCACTGTACGGAAAAAAAAGTTTGAGAGCCAGGCAGTACTTTGCTAACATATTGCAACCTCATTTTTGTTGTTGTTGTTTAGTCGTTTAGTCGTGGTCTGACTCTTTGTGACCCCACAGACCAGAGCACGCCAGGCACTCCTGTCTTCCACTGCCTCCCGCAGCTTGGTCAAACTCATGTTCGTAGCTTTGAGAACACTGTCCGACCATCTCGTCCTCTGTCTTCCCCTTCTCCTTGTGCCCTCCATCTTTCCCAACATCAGGGTCTTTTCCAGGGAGTCTTCTCTTCTCATGAGGTGGCCAAAGTATTGGAGCCTCAGCTTCAGGTTCTGCCTTGTCGTGGTGAAGGGGCTTGAATAACTCAGAGAAGCTATGAGCTATGCCATGCAGGGCCACCCAAGATGGACGGGTCATAATGGAGAATTTTGAATAAACATGATCCACCTGGAACAGGAACTGGCAATCCACTCCAGTATCCCTGCCAAGAAAACTCCATGGACAAAGACAACAGTGTTCATTTTACCTACTTTAAATGAACTCTTTTTTTATCTCCCATGTTCTTACAAACTGTATGTTACTCAGTTTTTTGTTTTAAGCTTTTCACTGCAGAAGAAGCAGCTTGAAAATCTAACCCAGGGGTGGCTAACACTCCAGGGTTAGCTGCGATTCCTGAGGTGCAGGGGGAGGGGTTGGGCTGGATGACCCTTGGGGTCCCTTCCAGATCTATGATTCTATGATTAGGTTTATGCAGAAAGCGTTGCAGGCTGGAATATTTCTTGCCCTGGGCCTGCAAGCCGGTCGAAGCCCAAGCTTCTAGGACATCAGAAACCTTTCCTTCTGAGAGCCGAGGAGGAAGAATTAAGCTTCTTAAATGCAGTTGGACTGACTCATCCTCGGGGCTAAGCACTTAAGAGACTTAGGAGGTATTTATATGCTGTGGCAACGTCAAACAAACACATGGAGCCCTCTTGGCTTGAGGAGATGGTGCAGCAGTCCTCAGCGCATGAGAGCACTATCCTGCTTGGCTCCAGTGCACCTCCGGGCTGTGGCACAGAGAAGAGCCCCCTGGTGGCTTCAAAGCCTGGCCACAATAGTTCAGGCACTGATGACTTCAAGACTGGGATACTGCAATGCGCTCTCTGTGGGGCTGCCCTAGCTCCCCAAAGCTGTGGCTGGTGCAGAACATATCTGTTTAGACAAGCCTGTCCAGATGTTTAGAAAGTCGATGAGAGTTTTAATATTAGTCTACAGGCAATGGGCAATTTGTGCGCAACTGCGGAAATGCGCCAAACCCGGAAGTGACCCAAAAAGGTCACAAAAAGGGGCTTTCAAAAGCCCCGCCGACGTCCACAAGGGTCTGGAACATAAGCCTTGCGCGAATCAGTTGTTGCCTGTGCTGCTATTTTAACTTTTCAGACGCAGCCACTGCCAGAGAGCTAAGGGTTTTGGTTTTTTAAGGCGTGAACTACCCTATCAGATGCAGAAAGTCTCCCTTACCTTTGGAGTAAGTGCTGACCAGGGTGGCGAAATTGGAAATCAGCGTGATGGGGGAGAAATCGGAGATGTCGGCGATTTCCAGCGTTCGAAGAAGGGAGCGGAGTCGCTCTGCACAGAATCTGCAAAAGGAAGCAACCCTCAAGTTTGCAGGAAGGCAGACGTTGCCTTTGGGGAGAAGGTTTTTGTGAAGGAGCAATGGCAGCAAAGAGTTTCTACTTGGCAATCAGAATGACAGCGGCTGGCTCAACCAGTCACAAATCCTCACAGACACCTTGCTGGGATGGAGGGGGGAAGTGATCTGACCAGTTAAATACCGCCATTTGCATGTCCAAAGTGGTTGCCCCATTGCTATAGAGACAAATGGGGTGGCATTTTCCTACCTCAGCAGTCTGAATGCCAAACCATCCTAGCATGGAAAACAATTGGCCAAAGTTTTTATTACTATTACTTTATTTTCACCCTAGGATCCCAGGGTGAGTCAAAGCATTAAAACACAATTTAATTTTTTTTTCTTTAACACAACTTACAGTCATAAAAATGAAATGAGTTGTAAAAACACACAGGTCTCTATTTTAACTTTTTGTGTGTTTTAAAGTATTGTGATTTTTTTCTCGGTTTTATTGTTTTATCTTTTTGTAAACTGAGTCACACCTGAGCCTCTGAAAGCCTCTGAGAGTCTTCTGTGCCAATCACAGCACCTGAGAAGTCTCTGCAGAGAAGGAAGTGGTCTTTCAGATATTTGGGGCCTGGGTCATTCAGGGCTTTAAACACCAACATGACTACCTTTAAATGGAAACCCGGAACCAACATGCGACCAATACAGCTGTTTCTTAAACAGGGGTTGTCCAGTATCCATATGGAACCCCAGCTAGCAATCGGGCCACTGCGTTTTAGACCAGCTGAAGTTTCTGCATTGTCTTCAAGGTGCAACCTCATGTGGAGTGCGTTGCAATGGCCCAATCTGGAAGTTACCAGAGCATAGTGTGCAGTAGCCAAATCACTGTGAGTGCGTGTGAGTTATTGGGTGAGGTGAGAATCTAGAGACACAGGCGCCTGTCTTGCTCTGCACTAGACCCACAGCTGTGCCTTTGCGGGGTTCCCTGAAAATCTAAAGGGGAGGCTAAATCAAGCCCGCCAACCTCTCCATCTTACGCTCACGTTGCATTCGTACATTTTAATTCAATTTACTTCTATGATAGGACATAACATATAGATGGAAGACTGGGAGAAATTATCGAAAGTGAATTTAAAACTTACTGATTGTATACTGTTAAAAGCGGATTATATGAAAATGATGTATAGATGGTATATTACAACTGTAAAAATGGCGAAAAAAAATGCTCCAACAAGTGTAAAGTGGTGTAAAGAAAAAGAAGGCACGTTTTTTCATATGTGGTGGAATTGCAAAATAATTAAAATATACTGGGAAATGAATAATAACAAAATGAAAAGAATGTTTAAGATAACTTTTGTTAAAAGACAAGAAGCCTTTTTTTTACTAGGTGTTTCAGGTCAAGACTTGCCAAAAGAGAAGAAAAAACTTTTCATGTACACAGTTATATTTCTATGAACCTTTTCACCATAGCTGTCAAGTTTTCCCTTTTCTCGCGAGGAAGCCTATTCAGCATAATGGAATTTCCGTTTAAAAAAGGGAGAACTTGACAGCTATGCTTTTCACTCATGGGACACAAAGTGGCTTACACACAATGAATGGTAGCACAGCAGAATTTCACTATTGTAACATAAATCGTATAAAAGGATTAACAAATTGTCAGTAAATTAATTGGAAACAGAACCTGAAGACACCACGGTCTCTGCCCTGGAGTCAAACGCCACTCACAGACTGGGGTGCGTGCAAGGGTACGAAGGATGGGGTTGGCTTTTGGGGGTGGGAGATTCTCCCCCCTGACCCCCCCCCCACTTACCGAAGGGGCTTGCGCTCAATGCAGACCTTCTCGAAGATGTCCTTCAGGAATGACGGGGGGCTTTCCTGGACGACGTGATGCACCCGCAAGCGGGACTTCAAGTACTCCAGGAAGCGTTTCAGGAAGCCCACAAAGTGCTCTGCAGTCCGGATGTTGCCCGGGACGGCCTCTGCCAAGAGGGGATAGAAAGCCAGGTTGGACCTTTGCCACTACCCTTGTGAGGCAGCCCAGCCCAGCAGGCAGGAGGCCCCAGGGCAAAAGGCAGCCAGAACAAATCACTCCCCACCCTCTTCAAGAATGAGAAATGGGTCAATCCTGGATCAAACCAAGGGTGCACCTCGCTTGGTGTCTTAAACGGGGGGCAACGACAGGCTCCCCACCTCCCACTGCACAAAGAGGCACAAGCACCTTGCAGGACCTCGTCGGGCAGCACCGGGTTGGCCAAATAGACGTCCGTTTCGCGGGCGACATTCGCCTCCCGCAAACCTTCCACCAGGCGTCGGTATTCCTCCTTCAGCTTCTGAGCATCCGTCTCCTTGATCCTTGGGGAAGCAGGGAGAAGGGTGTTGTCACCTGTGGGTCACGAGCAGCCAGGGCTGTGCGCAATCCCAAGAGGGCACAGGGGACCCGCAGGATGTGGCCCTCAAACAAACAAACAAACAAAAGGGGAGCGTCTCCAACCCCCACGGCTATCAGTATAGAAATGGACCAAGTTTCTAGCTCTTGTGGAGGCCAAGGTGGTTGAAAAAGGTCTCCCCCTGTCCTAAGGAGGGTCTCCAGGGCTTTGCAGTGGCTCCTTGCCGCACCCGCTTCGTGATCCAACAAGCTGTGATTCCTGAGTTGTGGGGGGTTGGGCTAGATGACCCTTAGGGTCCCCTTCCGCCTCTACAATTCTATAACTGGAATTATGCATGCGGGACATCCCGTAGAATCGGGGGGCCATCTTGGTGCGGGATTTCAACATCGTGCTCAGGGGCATTTGCCGAGTCAAGACAGCCGGGTGGGAAAATAAGAGGGTCTTATCTTAATTTAACTTAAGATAAATTCAACAGTATAAATCAGTTTTGATGGAAGTAATAATAATATACTGAAAGGTTTAGTTTATATAAAACGTGCAGGGATTTATGCTATGCAAAATGAACCATGGAAAGAGAAGAAGGGAATCATTGATATTTTAAGGTTGTCTGAATGAATATTCTAAATCGTAAAACAGAAAATTTAATAAATATGGAAAATAAGAGGGTCTCCTCACTCACTTCTGGATGCTGGCTTGGAGCGTGGCCACGTTCCCCTGGCACCGGTCCAGCATCTTGCGCGTGATGTTGACACCCATGGAATCGATGCAGACGTTGTCTGTGAGAGAAGAAAGAGGCCGGCCAGCAGGTCTACGTGACTTTCCAGGCAGGTGAAGACAGACCGGCAGTTTCCCGGCACGGCAACTGAGCCACCGTGCTTGTCAGAATGGGGCAGCAAGACCTCCTTTTGTGAGAGTATCTTCTTCCCACAGTACCTCCTCAAATTTTAATGCACCCTGCGCTGATAGCCATCACGGCACCATGTAGCGGTGAGTTCCGCGGGCTCTGCGTGTGCTACATGAACCATCACCCTCACCCCGAAGGCTCCAGAAAGGCAGTGCCTCCCCTGCTACGCTTGGCCCTAAAGGGACAGTCACACTATCCCCCCACATTGCAGGGGGTTGAACTAGATGGCACTCAGGGTCCCCATCCAACTCTAGAATTCTATGATTCTAGGTACCGTACGTGCTTGCAGATGTCCAAGACAGGCAAGAGGTGCTCTTGCATACCAATATTGTGAGCCTCATCGAAGACAACGACGGATTTCTTGGCCAGCTCTTTAGAGACCAGGTCGGCGATCTTGGGGTCCAGGAGATAGTGGTAGCTGTACACCACAATGTTGGCATGAAGGATCTGGTCCAGCATGGAGAGAAAGAGCAGAACAAGGACAGGCGTTGCATGAAAATTTGTACTGTATTGGACCAAGTTATCACATCCGGAGAACTCTAATTTTCCTTTTTTTAAAAATAATAATAATTTATTTGATTTTTCAACTTAAAATTTTACAGAGATATATCAAACCTAAAAACCAGATTCCAAGGAATCTCCTGGACTTCCATACTCTGCTTTGTGAGTCCTATTATTAATCAGTTCCTTCCACATCTTTTATGATAATCCAAACCCTTTACGGTGGTACCTTGGTTTACAAACTTAATCCGTCCCGGCAGTCCGTTCTTAAACCAAAGCGTTCTCAAACCAAGGTGTGCTTTCCCATAGCAGCGGGGGACTCAATTTACACTCAACAGGAAGTGAAAAGTGTTCTGCTTCCAAGGCAAAGTTCACAAACCAAAACACCTACTTCTGGGTTTACAGCGTTCTTAATCCAGGTTATTCAAAAACTAAGCTGTTCTTAAACCAAGGTACCACTGTACTTCTTCCAATATGCCCAGAATCAATCTTGAACTACAAGTGATATTCCTTATTAAAATTTTGGTCTTCCTGATTTCTGATTCTTCCGGTCATTTTATCCATTTCAGCATAGTCCATTAACTTCATCTGCCATTCTTCTCTGGTAGGAACTTTATCTCCTTCCCATCTCTGGGAAAACATCCGTTTTCCAGTCCTCTTGGGGTGGAGGGATGGGGAAACCAACTCTCCCCCCCCCCAAAAAAGGACAGTCACATTAAAAGGTATCCATAGATGCTTAAAACATGTAAAGAGATATGCTCTTTTAAAAAATAGGAAGAGCACCTGTGCAAGCTTTCAAGCTACACAGAAAACTTCAGGCAGGCAGGGAATGAAGGTAATGAAATCTGAGATGTACCCAGGGCTGTTTGCACTTCAAAACAAAACAATACACAACCTTATTTTGCACATTTATTCTAATTTAGTGAGTAATGGGTGGTGAGAAGGCACTGAAGTCCCCACCCCCAATTTTTGGAAATTTAAGCAGAAAATGCCAGCTGCAGAGGGAAAGAAGCAAGCAGGACTCATCTCCATCACCTCTGCCACCTTTGGGTCTCCCTCTTTCCTCACGGCAGGCATTCCATCAGGCTACCAGCTTCCACCCCAGCTGGTCAACGTAAGAACCGTAATGTTCAAGAACAGGTGCCTGAGCTTTCCCCCTTCCTCTTCCCTCCCCATCCCCTTTTCCTTGCATGCCGTGTCCTTTCCATTCTAAGCCCAAGTGCAGCAATTTCTAGCTGCCAATATTGTGCTTCTGAGCAGCTTTTTGACAAAAGAGCCCATCAATATGCTTCAAGCAAAATTATTTGCATTCATTACTTTGTACTCAGCTCTCTGGCCTCAGATATTCCAGCGAGCCTTGCACTCTTTGAGCTATGAGGTCAGGAACTTGGCACCTTTAAAGAAGAAGTTCTTAAGAAGCTGAATAGTAATTTTAATCTGCCTTGGTATTTTTAATTTTGGCATGTTTTAAAGAAAGGCTGCTAATCTTTCTTGATTTTACTGTTTTATCTTTCATAAACTGCTTTGGGTTTGTTTTTGTTTTTTAAATCAAGCAGTGTATAAATTTTATTGTATTTTATGCCATGGCCATTTGGGCTGTTTTTCCCCTCCAGAAATTTATGATGCCAGTCATATGGAGGCAGAGTCATTTCCCAACAGGAAGTGGACCCAAACAAAATATACCTGGTTACCTATTATGCGCAAAAAAAGACAGCTAGGTGTTCACAGCCACATTACCGAGTATCGTGCAAGGAAGTAAGGGCACCATCCTTTCTGGCGACCGAAGGCCTTCAAGTCGTCGAGATTATACACGCCATATGGGAGGGGCACCTGCCGCCCGTGGGCATCAAATTCCTGTCAAAGAAGGGAAAAGCACATGGCGAGCTACAGTTTGAATCACAGAGTCGGAAGGGACCCTCGAGGGCCAGCTATTCTTTTTGGCACCTGCTAAAAACATCATTTTCTAAGATGAGATGCTTAGAAAGTTGGTGTCGGTCCCTGACCACTGGTCCTGTTAGCTAGGGATCATAGGAGTTGTAGGCCAAAAAATCTGGAGGGCTGCAGGTTGGGGATGCCTACTCTAAATGAAACAGCGATTATTATCGCGATACCTCAAAGAAGCGGCAAGAGGGGACGCTGCTGTCTTGCTGCTGCTGAGCCCGGACGTAGGAAGCAGTCAGGCTGAAGCACTTCCCGTCCACCTCCTTCCCGAAGCGAAAGGCGCTCACCTGCAGGGAGGAATAATGATTATTAGAACTGTAGAGCTGGAAGGGACCTCAAAGGTCATGTAGTCCAACCCCCCCGCAACGCAGGAACTTTATTAAATTTGTATACTGCCCTACATTTGTAGATCTCAAGGCGGGTTTGCAGCATAAAATTACAAAATAAAAGCCATAATGAGAATAACAATGGCAACAAACCAATAATCTTCCCCTTCCTTCCCCAACACATTTTAAAAGGACGTCGGGTGTCAATCATCCCAAGGCCTGGTTGAAGAGGAACGTTTTCGTCTGGCGCCTCAAGGTGTGTAATGAAGGTGCCCACGCAAGGCTCCCTTGGGCATTGGGCCAAAGGGGGCGTGCTGCCCACCTGCCCCTTTTCATAGCCCCCCCCCCCCGAGGTAGAGAGCTGCCCTCCAGTGCCCATCGCAAGTCCCTGGAGCCCACTATTTCCACACAATGCAGGCAAGTAACCATGCCAGAGATGAAAAGGCTTTCAAAGGACAGTGAACTGGAACACAGGAAACTGCCTTAAACAGATTCAGGTAGGTAGCCGTGTTGGTCTGACGCAGTCGAAATAAAGAATTCTCCAGTGGCACCTTAGAGACCAACTAAGTGTGTTCTGGTCTCTAAGGTGCCACTGGAGATTTTTTATTTATTTTTTATTTCGACTGCCTTAAACAGAGTCAGTCCATTGGTCTAGCTCAGTATTGTCTGCACTGACTGGCAGTAAAGGGTTTTCCAGGGTTTCAGGCAGGAGACACTCCCAGCCCAACCAGAGATATTGCCAGAATTTGAACCCGGGACCTTTGGCACACAAGGCAGGGGCTCTGCCGCTGAACCACAGCCCTTCCTTAGAGGGCAGTGACCCTGATCCAGCTCATGGACAGAGAGTGAGACCAGAAGAACAGAGTCCTGGGTTCAAATCCCTACTGGAGTCGTGAAGCTCCCTTGGCGACCTCAGCGCAGTCACTGTCTTTTATCCTGGCCAACTTCAGGGGGCCAGAGAGTTGGCAGGGGTCCTACGAGGGTCATATAGTCCAATACCCAAGAGGGATTCTCATAGATGTGGGTCTATGGGGGTCGGATGGGGAAAGGGGGCAAGTCACGTGACAAAGCGAAGGAACAGGGAGGCCCAAGCAGATGACGCCCTTTCGACAGATTGGACTACAGCTCCCATCAGCTCCAGCACGCACAGTTGGTGCCAGGTTGGGGGTAAACTGGAATAAGGGGGCACTGCGGAGAGTGGGTGAACACAGAGGGGCTGACCCCAAGGTGTCTGAATGCCCTGAAAGACAGCAACGTGGGCGACTCCCAAGTAAGCCCACTGGGCAGAATGACGCAAATAAAAAAAACGGCCAAACCTCCGGGTGGATGCAGAGGTTCTTCCTGGAGCTAAGAGCCAAGCCCAAGAAGGGCAGCTTGTGTCCCGTCTGCTTCTCGTGGAAATCCAGGAGTTTGCGCAGTTCCTCGATGACCTGGGGGAAAGCACAGCAGTCGCGGCAAAGACTCCTTGGTCCTCTCTCTCTCTCTGCAAGCCCCAGAGGAGGATGGAGGCAAGTCAAGGGGTCAGGGACAGAGTCACGGGCTGGACTCCAGCTCCCATCAATCTCTGCTGGCTGATGGGAGTTGGAATCCAACACTATACGGTGGTCCCAGGACCGGATTTAGGTCTGAAGAGGCCCTAAGCTACTGAAGGCAATGGGGTCCTTTATATGTCCAGCTGTCCTTCGTCAACAACAAATTGTCACTGTTTTTTGTGTTGAATATATGCTATCTGGTAATTCATTGACCTAATAGGTATCTCAAGCCATTTGCACATGTTGCTGTGCAACATAGCTGCCAAGTTTTCACTTTTCTCGCGAGGAAGCCTATTCAGCATAAGGGAAAATCCCTGTAAAAAAGGGATAACTTGGCAGCTATGCTGTGCAACCAGTCCATGCAGAATGTAGGCACCCTATATATAGAAAGGAGCAAACCAGGGATATTTTATGGAGCAGGCTAGCAGGCGGGGGCCATGACTTACATCACAGGAATCTACACAACACAAAACACTGTTGCTGTATGTAGGTTTTATTTTTTAATCGTATATTTGTGGAAATGTACATCCAGGTTTTTTTCCCCTTTAATTTTTTTGAGGGCCCCCAAGAGAGTGGGGCCCTAAGCTAGAGCTTGTTTAGCTTATACGTAAATCCAGTTTTGGGTGGTCCACAGGTTCATTACCCTGGTAGAGATGCCAGGTCCAACCCCAAACACTTCCCGGTCACAGCTCCCCATGCACTCTGCCCTCGGGCAGCTCTCTCCCTCTCGCTCGCAAAGACACACAAACACAACCGTGTCCCAGTTACCTTTTCAATCTCTGGCACCGTTCGGGAGCAGTAAATGAGCTTGGTCACTTCCAGGGGATAAGCCTGGGGAGGGAAAGGGAAAATGGGTCTACTTAGAAAGTGCTTTTTTGGGGGGGAGGAGGGGACATTAGCCAAAATAGGTGCCCCATTGGCAGGAGGGGATGCAGAAGTGTGGCCAGTCACACAGGGGGTCCAGAAAGCAATGTATTTTATCTTGCATTTTTAAAACGCTTGCTTTTTATTATACCGGCTTAACGTAAGTCATCTTCGTTACAAGGCAGGCCATAGAAAAATTGACTAAATTTAGCTGCTGGCCACATGACCCAGAAAAACTGTCTGCGGACAAACGCCGGCTCCCTCAGCTTGTAAAGCAAGATGAGCGCTGCAACCCCAGAGTCGTCTGCGACTGTCAGGGGTCCTTTACCTTTTTTTAAATAGGAAGCCAGCTTTTAAAAAAACAGCAATTTCTGCTCAAACAGATGGCACAAACCAGTACATCCAACACCCCATTTTAAAAGATGGATCTGTTTTTTATTTTATTGCTGTACTACTAGGGGATTAACTTTGGTGCCCAGTTTGCAAGAGAGAAGTTAGCTTCCTATCTAGATGCCTCCATTCTTAGGGGGTACACAGAAAATGAATCACAGGGACACAGGAATGGGGTGAAATTTTAAATGCATATGTGTATTTAATCTCAAGAACACTTGAGGTAGACTAGACTGAGAGGCAGTGATCAACCCAAGGTCACCCAGCGAGCTTCATGGCCAAGTGGGGATTCGAACCCTGGTCTCTCCCAGGTCCTTGTCCGACACTCTAACCACTGTACAACCACTGGCTCTCTTGTTGGTGTTTCTTCAGACAAAGTACTAATAGGCTGCAGAACTGGTGCCCCCTTCCCCAATGTTGCTCGACTCCCATCAGCCCAAATGGCCAATGGTTGGGGTGAGCAAGAGAGCTGCAGTCCAGCTGGGATAATACTTCATCTTCATGCAGCCCTTTGGGGCGTTCAAAGTGTTTCACGTTCTCCCGGCAATTGTTACATCAACCCTGCAAGGTAGGCCAGGTGTCGTTATCTGCATGAGGGGCTGACAGCAGCGCAAGCCAGGCCGCTTTTACCGAAGCCGAGGGAACACGACTCACCCGCTGGTAGGCCACAATCAGAGACAGGAGGGAGATGGTCTTCCCGGTGCCCGATGGCATTTCCAGAACGCCATGACCCTAGCGGAGAAACAGGGAGAGCCGGTACGAATTAGCGGCAATACTGCAATGCTGCTTACGGCAAAAGAAATCTCAAAGTGGAAAAAATATGCATTCACGCAATTTAAAACAGGCTGTTCTCCATTCGATCGTTGTGATGCTGGTGATGTAAAAGCTTTGCTATCAAGTCTAGACTCTAGACATCTGTTGATGAAACCTAGAACAGCATCAACTATTTTTTGCTGGTGCTTCACATTATTCCACCTCTTGAAACAAGAAACTGATTCACTGAGGTCGTCAAGCAGAGCAACACCCTCCTCCTCCAGCAGCACCCCAAACAAACCCGGCCTCTGGTCAAACCTTGGCATCCAATGTCCTCTTCAGCTCCAGCATGTAAGAATACTGCTCCGGGTAGATGTAATCATAGGGGAAATAAACAAGCAGTCCATCTATGTTCAGCCTGAAGGAAGAGAAAGCCAGAGAGACATCAGAGAAATGTCCTGGGAAAAGAACTGCCCAGAAGGAGGTGCTTGACTCAAAGCCAAGCTCCTAGTCAATGGATTCAAACTACAAGAAAGAAGATTCCACCTAAACATTAGGAAAAACTTCCTGACAGTAAAAGCTGTTCGGCAGTGGAATTTGCTACCAAGGAGTGTGGTGGAGTCTCCTTCTTTGGAGGTCTTTAAGCAGAATGCTTTGATGGGGTTTCCTGTTTGGCAGGGGGTTGGATTGGATGGCCCTTGTGGTCTCTTCCAACTCTATGATTCTATGATTCTAGTCCTTAGGTTTTAAACTGCCAGTCAGTGTGGGCAGTACTGAGGGGACCATAGGAATTCTAAGGTCATATATATATGACCTTACAAATATATACAAACACATGTATATAAACCACGTGTCTGAAATAGTACAGAAGAACAATCCTGAAGCCATTTTGACTCTCCCAAATTGACCTCAAATATTTCTCTGCAAGGAGGAAGGAAATGGGGAAAGCTTTCCAATGGTCTTTGGACTGTAGGGGCTTACACCTCCCTGTAAATACAGTCTGGCAAGTATCTGTTAAGCTGAGCACACTTTGTTGTTTAGTCGTTTAGTCGTGTCCGACTCTTCGTGACCCCATGGACCAGAGCACGCCAGGCATTCCTGTCTTCCACTGCCTCCCGCAGTTTGGTCAAACTCATGTTCGTAGCTTCGAGAACACTGTCCACCCATCTCGTCCTCTGTTGTCCCCTTCTCCTAGTGCCCTCAATCTTTCCCAACATCAGGGTCTTTTCCAGGGAGTCTTCTCTTCTCATGAGGTGGCCAAAGTATTGAAGCCTCAGCTTCACATTGAGCACACTATCAATATGTGATTCAAGAACTAAGTATTTACCATCTCCAAGGAATGGCCAGGCTACCCAGAAAAGGCAATCAGATAAGACATTATCAAGTATACTGGCAGACAGGAGAGAAGCAACACACTCAAATTTCTGCTGGGGACCACCTCTTTCTGTGATGCATGTATGATGATTTTTGGGGTGGTCTTGAGCTACAGGGGAGGCAATTTCAAAAGTCTATACTGTATAAGATATTGCACACCAATGTTCTGGGTTCATCTTCTCCCTCCCTCCATGTGTTGAGTGGGGACCCTGTTGCAACAGTTTAATAAAGATCAGGCTTACTAGCTCCTTTGCTTCTCAATATTCTCTGGTTGGCCTCTGTTATTTTCTCCTACCAATAGAGAACCTACTTAAGGACTCTATATGGGCTCTTAAATACCCCATACAGGGGTGTCCAAACTTTTTTTCCAAAGAGGGCCAGATTTGATGAAGTGAACATGTGTGAGGGCCAACCAAAGTTGTTGACTTTTTTTTAGAATTGAAGTTGTTCAGCTTTTTAAAAATGATTTTACCCCAAAGTTGCTGAGCTTTCTTTAGGATTGAAGTTGCCACAGACCAGCTCCTGTGTCCCTGTCTAAGCATGTTTCTCCAGAGAATCATGAGGGCTGGAATCTTAGCTCGTTTTAAGGGAATGGGCCACAGCTCAGGGGTGCAACACCCGCTTTGCATGCAGGCGGTGTCCCAGGTTCAGTCCCCGTAGGCAGCATCTCCAGGTGGGGTTGGGGCTGCCCCCTGGCTGAAACCCTGGAGAGCCACTGCTGCCAGTCAGTGTTGGCAATATTGAGGTAGATGGACCCGGTGGTCTGACTTGGCGGCTTCCCTAGAATCATGGGCAGAGTTACGGGATGAATGCATGGGAAGCGGGGGCTGCATGCAAAGATATGGGGTGCACGTTTCTCCAGTTGGTGAGAAATGGTTGCTTTTGCACCCGCTCCCCAAAAATTGTGCCCCCAAAATACTGCACACACACACAGAGGAATTGGCCATGGCACCCCTCACAGCAAATGCCTCCCCTTTAACCCAATCAATGATTTCCAAACGCCTCCAAGTATTTGCCCCCCCTCCGCTCACTCAACTCCCCTCCCAATAGTCCCTCTTTTTAATAATGCCCACTTAGTCTCTATCTGTCCCAATAACACTCCCCCTCCTTGTTGCCCTAGTGGTATATCCCAGGTCTTCCCACCCCCTCACTCACTTCATGGTCTCTCCTAGCCTCCAATCCCATTGGCCGCCGCAGCTGCTCACGCCGGTCCACTCTAGGTAAGCTTTTCCTTCTTCTGCGCATGCCTTCTTCGCTGCGCTCTATTGGTCAGAAGGACTCGTCGGGTCGCGCTTCTGGTTGGCATGAATAAAGCTCCGCCCCACATTTAAGCGAGCATTTACCCTCCTCGGCTGCACTGTGAAAAGGCATCGTAAGCCGCTCGAGAGCTAATCGTACGTAGCTCTTGAAGGCTGAAGTAGTAGAGCCCAGAAATAGGGATGGCCTTGAGGAGGGATGCGAAAGCACCACTTATAATTCATGGCTAAAAACCATGAATAATAAAGCTAGTTAGTTACTAGTTTGCTTGCTTGCTTATTTGATGGATGGGTGGGTGGATTGCATTTATAGTGTCCCACCTTTCCTGCAAGATTCTCTTCCTCCCCATTTTATCCTCGCACAACAGCCCTGTGAAGTAGAATAAAAAAAATTCCTTCAGTAGCACCTTAAAGACCAACTAAGTTTATATTTTGGTATGAGATTTCGTGTGCATGCACACTTCTTCAGATACCAGATATCTGAAGAAGTGTGCATGCAGGTATATGAAGAAGTGTGCATGCACACGAAAGCTCATACCAAAATATAAACTTAGTTGGTCTTTAAGGTGCTACTGAAGGAATTTTTTTATTTTGCTTCGACTCAGACCAACACGGCTACCTACCTGTACCTGTGAAGTAGGTTAGGCTTGAGGCTGGGCAGGGTGCAACTGCTCCTTTTCCCTTATGGGGTATCCAAGAGCCCGTATAGAGTCCTTAAGTGGGTTCCCTATCGGTAGGAGAGAGGCCAACCAGACAATATTGAGAAGCAAAGCAGCTAGTAAGCCTGATCTTTATTAAACTTAGGGTTGCCAGACTCAATAGTGGACAGGACTTCTGTGCCTTTAATTGCCCTGCTCTCTTTTGAGTCTGGAAACCTTAAAGAGAAACCAGCAGACCCTTTGTTTAATTTCCAAGCAAAGGGTCTGCTGGAGAGAGCAGGGCAATTAAAGGCACAGAAGTCCTGTCCACTATTGAGTTTGGCAACCCTAATTAAACTGCTGCAACAGGGTCCTCACTCACCACATGCGGGAGGGAGGAGGAACCCTGAAAAATGGTGTGCAAGCTCTTATATAGACTTTTGAAATTGTCACCCTGTAGCTCAAGGCCAAACCCCAATACATCATACATACCGTACATCATAGAAGGGGCGGTCTACAGCAGAAATCTTGTCTGCCAGGATACCTATTAATGGTCACTGGTTGCTTTTACCTGGGCATCCTGGCCATTCTTTTGTGATGGTAAATACTCAGTTCCGGAATCCAGGTCACAAGCTCACTCTATTCATACACAGTAACCCCTTAAGACAGGATTTGTGAGCAAAGAGACAATGGGGAAGCTTTCCCATTTCCTTCCTCCTTGCAGAGAAATATTTGAGATCAGTTTGGGAGATTCAAAATGGCTTCACGGTTCTATACTATTTCAGACACGTGGTTTATATACTTATGTACCTGTTTGCCTTGTACATTTGTTGTTATTTAGTCGTTTAGTCGTCTCCGACTCTTCGTGATCTTATGGACCAGAGCACGCCTTGTACATTTATGAACATTTTGAGACCTTAAATTCTTATAACATGGAGAATGGCAATAAGGACATAGGAAGAGGCTGCCAACTGGATCACACTGTTGGCCCATTTAGTCCAGCATCTCCTTCTCACAGTGGCCAAACAGATGCCTCAAAGAGAAGCCCAAAAGCAGGGCCTGAGCATAGCAAGAGTGGGGTATAAATCAATATGCAATAATAATTTCCCCAGTTTTTTCCCCCAGGCCTCCACGCCTTTAATTTATACAGACCCATTTGTGGATGTGGTGCTTTGCGAAATTGCGAATAACCGGTTTGGCAAACCTGTAGCCCAAGGGGGCTTGCAAGCTCAAACTAGACCCAGGGAACCAAAGAAGGAAAGGCCTGGGAAGGGAGGGGTAAAGGATAAAAAGATTTCCCAACCACAGACTCTCAGAATGAGCACCTCCAGCAGCAACAGGCCCCTGCAATCCTCAGTAGGGCTGTGGGTTTCTGGTCTGGCTCCAGTGACACACGCCTTAGTCATCCCATTTGGACTACTGCAATGTGCTTTCCTTGGGGCTTTCCTTTGAAAAGTGCGCAGGAATTTCAACTGGCCCAAAGAGCTTCAGCCACATTGCTGGTTATAGGGAGCATCGGAGAGAGACCGGAATAGTTAAATGGTTCAATTAAGTTGTCTTGAAGAGAAACTGCTAAGTGGAAAGAAAACGAGGCCATATTTGACGGGTTTGAAAAGGAGTGGGCAATGTTTCAGGAGATGGAAATCTGCTGTATTTCAAGGTGAATTGCAGGTCATAGCTGATGGTGTCATAGAATCATAGAGTTGGAAGAGACCACAAGGGCCATCCAGTCCAACCCCCTGCCAAGCAGGAAATACCATCAAAGCATTCTTGACATATGGCTGTCAAGCCTCTGCTTAAAGACCTCCAAAGAAGGAGACTCCACCACACTCCTTGGTAGCAAATTCCACTGCCGAACAGCTCTTAGGAACAAGGAAGTGTCAATTAGGTTAGGAACAAGGGGAACTAATTGTGCATGTTTCTGTCTAACCTGAAACTGTTAAAGGCAGAGAGCTTCCATTAGGGCCAAAAGAGAATCGTAAATCAGCCGGGGTGTGTGCACGAAATCCACCCTCCTTCTCCCTACCCCAATACCTTCACAACTCAGCAGAGGCACTTGACCGATAAATGGAAGCAACGCATCAATGATCCAGTTAGTCCACATTTATTATCATTTTTTAAAACATACTTTTTAGATATAAGCAATTACAAATACATCATCAACAGCAAAGTAATTCCCCTCGCCAAAGAGTGTGGCTCCAGTTTTATGCCTAATACAATATCCATTACACGCTACAGGTGCAAAAACAGTAAGCGAGTGTTATTCTATAGCATCCCTGTGCATTTTTGGAGGGCAGAATCGATGCTCGGTTGATTGTACGTAGTGAATGTTGCATGTTGCATTAAAAGGAGTGCCTTTTCCCCATTTGAGGTTCTCGTAGCAAAGTTCCAAATCTATGTGATCCAGTTTTCAGATCCTAGATAAGAGAGTTTAGTACCTGGGATATTTCCAATGATTCCAATTCTGCCTTTTTCCCCCTTAGGCAGCTTACAGTAAACTATTTTGCTTTGTGTGCATTTCTGTTTTGTTTCAAGCTCCCGTAGTAGTATTTCTTGTAGTAATTTGAGTGTTAATGTTACTTTTCTCCTTTACAACGCCACATTTTTTCCTAATACAGATTCCATGGACAAAAGCTTTAAACGTGTCCCAGATTATTGCTAGGGTCTGCTCTCCCATTTAATGAAAAAGGTATGGAATCTCCTTGAGGAGTTTTTCCTTTGTGGTTTTACTTTCTTTTTGTTATCCAGTTTCCCGTGGGTCATGTTGAAAAATTGTCTTGACAGGGGCAAGATCAATGGACCCCATCAGACCTATCTCCAAGAGAGGCCCATCCCTCAGACATATTCAATTGTCTGGCCTTGCATGACTTTTATTTCTAGGAGACGTGTGGGGAACTCCTGAGATCAGGGTTAGCTATTCAACAAGAATCGAAAGAATATATTCACAAAATATTAAACAGAGGCGTCCTGAAAGAAGGATTACGAAGGGTCTGTGTTGGAGCAGTCCAATTTTTAATAGTTACTCTGTGTTCTTCCAGCTAGTGTTCTTGATAGAAGCACAAACCCAAAATTCTCCCCCTGCAATCCTTCCTGCAAATAGAGGAATCTTTTTGCAGCAGTTGCATGGAGGGGCCCATGGCTGGGCTGGGGGTGTAACCTTCCAAGGCTAATATGCAAGGGATACAGAACACTGGCTTCATATCTGTTAACCCAGCACCCACCACCAAGTACATGATCCTTTTCATTCACTTTAAAATGCCACCCCTGGCTGCAGTTTGAGCGATCTGCTCGGCTACAGGTGATTGGTGGAGGGGCTCGTCTCTCTTATGGCGGCTGGCCGGCCTTGGCGGAATAACAGCCCACAAAATAAGGTAGGGAGGACGTGGATCACCTTGTCCAAGGAGGAGGAGTGTCAGGTGTGACAGGAAGACTTTAGGAGTGGGAAAAGGCAGAGCAAAACAGAGCTGCTGCAATTGAGCCGGGGATTCCTCCGCAGTCTGAAGGGAGGCAGCCCAGCTCTGGAGCAGAGACCATGCTTGACATGCAGAAAGTCTTGGGTTCAAACCGGGGCCTTTCCAGCTAGGAAGATCAGGGAGCTAGCAGCAGGGAAGGCGTCTCTCTGCCAGAGAGCCTGCTGCCAGTCAGTGCAGGCCACATTGGGCTAGATGGAGCTGTGTTAGAAGGCAACACCCCCTTGGCGAGGCAAACTCACCAAGGCACAAGCTCCCTCGTGGCTCCCATTTGTGCAAAAGCCAAAAGAGCAGAAAGAGGCAGAAAGCAGTGGGTTTTGCCCAGGCCACGGTCCCGTCCTGCGGAGCCCTCCTCCTGGCCAGGGAGGGAGCTCTCCTCTCGAGGTTCCCGTTGAAACTGTGAGTCCCAGGGAAGCGAGGTCCTCTTCTCTCACGTCTCCAGTTGCAATGCTGGGACAGGGAGCCAGAGATTCGTGGAGGGAGAACTGCAGCTGAGCAGTGGCCATAGAAATGAGAGGGGGAAGCAGTTGCCATTGCTCAAGTTCTCACGCCGAATTCCAAAGGAGGCTGTTGGCGACATGGCCAGGGCTGGGAGCGGAGAGGCCAGCTGGTGGATGTGTCCAGAGAGGCAAGGAAGCCAGGGCTGTTCCAGCAGGGGATGGAGAGGGGGTCAGTGTAGGAGCTGGGAGGGAAGGGGGCAATCTCTTTGAGAGGCAAGGCTGGAGCAGGAGCAAAAAAGGGGGGGCTGTGGGTAGATTTATGGGAAGGATTCCACCAGAGGTGCGCTACGTACCTCTTGGGCAAATCAATTAGTCACCCAGATTCTGCATTTTTGTTTGGATGAAAGGGACAAAAACCTTCCAGGAGCTGGAGCCAGAATCCCAAGTGGTGGGGACTCTGCTTCCTTGGAGGTTGACATTCCCATCTGCCAGGGATTCCTCAGCTGAGGTTCCTGCGTTGCAGGGGGTTGGGCTAGATGGCCCTTGGGATCCCTTTCAACACTACAATTCTATGCAAAATAATAATAAAAAATTGCTATCACCCTTCCTAGCGTTGGGCAGGTCCTTAACGGAAGCAGGAGGAGAGGAAGGCAGATAGTAAAAAAAAAAAAAGCCAGGTCAGACCCTCTCCTTTTAGGCATGCTTTTCCAAACACACACACACAGACAGCGAGAGAGCCAAGGAGTTGCCCAGCTTTGCGTGTCTCTCCCTTCCCTCCACCATTATAGTGCATCCGAGGATGCCAGACAGCCACCCTCCTCGGGTAGGCGAGGCGATGCATCCGCACAGCGAAGCTGTTCTCCAGGATCCTGTCCAGGCACATTCCTCAGGTTCCTCCTGGGATGGCAGCGACGGGGGTCCTCCCTCTGAAACGTCACACCTTCCTCTGCTGCGGCCTCACCCTGGGGAAGAGCTGCGGAAGAGAGAGAAGCACAGGTCGGTTGCGTACTTTGGAACGGAACAGCCCAGCAAGGCAGAGAAACCAGCCCACCAGTCTGGATCCTCGCGCCCGCAGGAAGCTCATCGCTGGTTAACAACGTAAGCAGAGGCTCGTTGGGTGCCGGGTGCTTTTACGCGGCAGCTAAACTGGTGACTGGGAGTGACCGCCGAGACCATATAACACCGGTCCTGAGAGATCTGCATTGGCTCCCAGGACGCTTCCGAGCACAATTCAAAGTGTTGGTGCTGACCTTGAAAGCCCTAAACGGCCTCAAAGGCCCAGTATACCTGAAGGAGCGTCTCCACCCCCATCGTTCTGCCCGGACACTGAGGTCCAGCTCCGAGGGCGTTCTGGCGGTTCCCTCAGTGCGAGAAGTGAGGTTACAGGGAACCAGGCAGAGGGCCTTCTTGGTGGTGGCGCCCACCCTGTGGAACGCCCTCCCATCAGATGTCAAGGAAATAAGCAACTATCTGACTTTTAAAACACATTAGAAGGCAGCCCTGTTTAGGGAAGTTTTTAAATGTTTAATACTGTATTGTGTTTTTAATATTCGGTTGGGAGCCGCCCAGAGTACAAATTCTACAAACACCCTCCATATCCCCTCAAAATCATTTCTCCTGCATTTTCCCTGTCTTACCTTAATGGCACATGTTAATTTATCATTAACAGCTAAATCCCACACCTCTTTATACCATTCTTCCATTTTATATTCTGCTTGCCCCTTCCACTTCCTAGCTGTAATAATTTGTGCAGCTGTCAATATATTTGTGAACAAGTCCTTTGTAGCCTGTGAACCTCCCAGCATCTCATCCCAGTACATGTTTTGAACACTCACCCCGAAGTAGTTCTTGGGCACGTAGCCCTCCTGGCCGTAGAGAGAGGCCCACCACCAGTCCGTTTCGTCGGGGCTGTCGTGGCGCAACACGGTGACGGGCTCGCCCTCACGGAAAGACAGCTCGTCACTGAACTCGGCGCTATAATCCCACAAGGCGTAGACCACCCCGTTGTTCATCAAGCCCATATTCTGCTCAACATCTGCAATGAGGAATGGGGAGCCCCCCCCCCCAATGTGGATCAACATGCAATCAAAACTCAAGCTTTCACTGCCACCCACCACCTGAATCCTAGAATTGTGGTGTCGGATGCTCTGCCTCTACTATGCTCACAGGCAGCAATGCTTCCGAACACCAGTTGCTAGAAACCACGGGGGTGGGGGTGGGGAGAGAGAATTGCTCTTGTTCTTGGGGGTCCCGTTTGAAGGTTTCCACTTTGGGGGAACCTGGTTGGCCACAGAGAGAAGAGTATGGTGGATCAGATGGTCCACCTGATCCAGCAGACATGCTCTTGGTATGTCCTCATGGAACCTCCAGGTCCAGGAGAAGTCTACCCAGATCCCCAGGTTCTTAGAGGTATTTGGCCATTGCAAGGGCAGGAGGCTGGACTAGGTGGGCCCTTTTTGGCCTGATCCAGCAGGTTCTCCCCACAGCTCAGAGACCCACAGTCCGTTTGTTTGTTTCCCCCCCTTCTGAAAAAATGGCCAGACTAAATTTGCAGCCACAATATGTATAATTTAGCGCATGGAAATGTTTTGCAGCTGTGTGGCACAGGACTTTCCAGTGCCTGTCCCCCCCCCTGCCTTCCTGCCGCCTCACCTGCCAGGTAGCTGAAGCACTCGCTGTAGCCCTCGCGGTACGGGTCGCACTTCTCGATGGCCATGCTGCCGTCACTGAAAGTGGTGGCGAAAATGGCCGCTCCGTGCTTGACCAGGGCTACGCAGATGGCCGTGTCGTTGCAGGAGGCAGCACAGTGCAGGGGTGTCCTGGGAAAGAGAGCGGGGTGGGAAAACACCCAAGCTCAGTGCCCTGCTCGTATGACTTAACTGCAATTCCTGCAATGCAGGGAGTTGGACTAGATGGCCCCTAGGGTTCCCTTCCAGCTCTACAGTTCTGTGGTTCTGCAGCTTCCTCCTGGGCTGAGACCTGGGTGCCTCCAGGGACTCCCCTGCCCCCCAGCCTCCCACAGTGCTTGGGGGATGGTGGGGGTGTAGGGAGAGAAGGAAGCTGTGGAGCATTGCAGCTGCATTTCCTCCTTCCCCTAGGGAATTGCTGCAGCCCGATTGCTGACAAAAGCCAAGGGCTTGCCAGGATACAACACCTGTGCTCAGAGATCCGCACTCGCTGCCAGGTTTAAGGTGTTAATAACTAGTACACAAAGCCCTTAACAACTTCGAAAACCGGTTTGTCAGCGAGATCACTTCACCCCACAAACGCCCACTCAGCCACTTCAGTCGGTGGATCTGGCCCTGTTCCAGGTGCCCCATATTCCCCGTTCTGCATTTGTAGATGGCTTACTGTGGCAGTGCCTACACTTCGGAACTCCCTGCCTCTTGATATCCGGGCAGGTGCCTTTGCTGCAAAGCCTTTTCGGCACTTGCTAAAAACGTCCTTATTTAGACGCTGAGGCTCCAATACTTTGGCCACCTCATGAGAAGAGAAGACTCCCTGGAAAAGACCCTGATGTTGGGAAAGATGGAGGGCACTAGGAGAAGGGGACGACAGAGGACGAGATGGTTGGACAGTGTTCTCGAAGCTACGAACATGAGTCTGTCCAAACTGCGGGAGGCAGTGAAAGACAGGAGTGCCTGGCGTGCTATGGTCCATGGGGTCACGAAGAGTCGGACACGACTAAACGACTAAACAACAACAACAACAACACCCGGGTGCTCAGAAAACTGGGGCAAGTTTTCTTTTTAGCCGATTGTTATTGTAACTTTTCAAATATCGTGTTATTGCTTTATTTATAACATTTGTACACCTTCCTATACCTGCAGGGTGGTTCACAACATAAAATTACGATCTAAAAGACCCAGAGTACATAATGAAAATGAAAAACAAGGAAAACCCAAGAATCCCAAGAGCAACAATTTAATTGTTTTGGCTTTTTTAGTAAGCTGCTTTGAGGGATTTTGGATAAATAAATAAAAAGGCTCACCATCCATGGCTGTCCGGGGAGTTGACGTTGGCCCCAATGTTGATCAGGTAGTCCACAATGTTGTAGTTGGCACCGCAGATAGCATTGTGCAGAGCAGTGATTCCCTCGTCGTTTGGCTGGCTCGGGTCGTTCAACTGGGGGAAGAAACAGGGGAAGGCACATTTGGAGGGTCCGTGTGCTTGTGTGTGTTTCAGCTGCCACGGTTTTTATTTTACTTATAAAAAAAATCATATACCGCTATTCATTAAAAAGGTATCAGAGCCAGTAGTAGACAAAAGTCCTACGACAAAAACCACGTAAATATGTTACAGTCAGAGAAAAGGCGACCCAAAAGCAACACGATGGAAGCTCATAAAATTACACACGGCACTGAAAAAATGGAGAAATAAAAGGCGCGTCAGAAACAACATGAGTTTATAAAACGATGCATGCCAAGGAGGAAGCAGGCAGGGAAAGGATTGGAAGATCCTTGGAAGATTCAGGACCGATAAAAGAAAGTCCTCCTTCACACAGTGCAAACTGTGGAACTCCCCGCCACTTGAGAAGAGGCTGTTGGGCCAGGCCAAAAGGGGCTCATCTGGTCCAGCGTCCTGTTCGCACAGGGCCTGACCAGATGCCCAAAGAGAAACCAGCAAGCAGGATTCAAACACAAGAGCAACTCTCCCCTCCTGCGGTTTCCAGAAACTGGAATTCAGAAGCATTGCTGCCTCCCGCCAAGGACACAGAGTATAGCCATTGTGGCTAAAGGTAAAGGTAAAGGACCCCTGACAGTTAAGTCCAGTCGTGGACAAATCTGGGGTTGCGGCACTCATCTCGCTTTACAGGACGAGAGAGCCGGTGTTTGTCTGCAGACAGTTTTTCCGGGTCATGTGGCCAGCAGGACTACGCTTCTGGAGCAATGGAACACCAAAACCAGAGCAGCGCACTGAAACGCCTTTTTTACCTTCCCGCCAGAGCAGTACCTATTTACCTACTTGCACTTTTTGGGGTGCTTTCGAACTGCTAGGTTGGCAGGAGCTGGGACCAAACAACGGGAGCTCACCCCGTCGCAGGGATTCGAACCGCTGACCTATTGATCGGCAAGCCCAAGAAGCTCAGTGGTTTAGACCACAGCGCCACCTGCGTCCCCAGCCAGTGTGGCTAGAAGCCATCAATAACCCTCTCCTCCTCCATGAATTTGTCTAATCCTCTTTTAAAGCCATCTAGATCGGTGGCTGTCGCTGTCTCCTGTGGGAGGGAGTTCCACAGTTTAACTCTGCGCCGAATGAAGGAGGGCTTTTTTTTCTGTGCCCTGAATCTTCCAGCATACAATGTTACGAGAGAGGGAGACAACCTTTTCTCTCTCCGCTTTCTTCATGCCCTGCGTAATTTCATAAATTACCACCATGTCCCCTTTGACTCACCTCTTCCCTAAATTTTTAAAAAACTCCCAAGCGCTGCAACCTTTCGCCATCTCCTCGGTTGTTTCTGAACCTTTCCCAACTTTGCGATCTCCTTTTCGAGCTGAGGCGACCAGAACAGCGTGCAAGATCCCCAAAGTCGGCCGCACCACAGGTTTCTGCTCTCTCCCCAAAACCCACCGCAGCCAGGACACTCCCCAAAGATACCCGCCCCCCCCAAACCCACCTCCTTCATGGCTTCCTTCACGACTTCCAACTCGCCGGTCAGGGCCGCATCCAGTAGCAGCACCAGGGGGTTGAGTCGCGCCCTCTTTGTCAGCCGCTTCCGTGGGGAGGCTCCCTTGCGCAGCACCGAGCGCTTCTCCTGTTGAATGGCAGAGGCAGGCAGCCATCAGTGGCCCCCTTGGAAAGGGCCATTCCCCCCCCCCCTCTGCCTTTCGAAGCCAAGACTCAATCCAGGAATGTGTGAAGCGTGGTTTTTTAAAAAACGCCACAAGTGCCTCTGAACAGGTGCAGAGCGCTCTCTAGTCAATAACTACGGTACCAGGGACAGCCAGGGACTGGGTTCGAGGTCTTGTGGGTTTAGCCTCTCTCCTTTTAAAGAACGGGTGAAGCAGCCTTCTACAGACCATTTGGCTCCATCTAGGCTAGCATTCTCAACTCTGACAGGCAGCAGCTCTCCGGGCTTCCATGCACACAGACAGAGAATGGGGGGGTGTTTGTTCTCTCCCGTGACCTGTTCTGTTTAGCTCAGCCTTTCTGGTGCTGGGGAAGAAGCCCTCTGTACATGTGCAGAGGCACCTCCCAGTTTCATGTGCTTTAGAGGCCGATTGAAGGTGCCCAGTTTCTAATGTGGGCAGAAATGCCATTTAAGGCAGAGACCAGGGGTGGGAGATCTCAGGCCCCTGGGCTGGATGAAGCCTTACAAGCCCTGATCTGCACCCTCAGAGTGTTTTTGCTTGGCTGGAGTGTGTCCTTGCCTGCCCGGATGAAGAGGTGAGTGTGTTTGTGGGGTGGGTGGCGGCACATTTGTCTTTGCACGCTTGTGTTTGTGCATGTGCCTTTGCCTGGAGTGCCGCCCACTGTGCAAAGGCAAGAGACCACCACCCATCGCTCTGCCCAACTTTTCCTTCCAGCCCTGGCAACTGCTAGTCCCAAAAGGAAATGGCACAAAAGGAAACAGGAACGGGGAGGGAGGAAGAAAAAGAAAAGCACGGTTGTGCACCAGTTCTTAAAAGATAACTGCTTGGATGGAAATGCAGCCCAATCAAATGATTCTTAAATTGTTGAGCCTGCCCTGAGACTTGCTGGTGAAATAAATTTAATAAATAATGCAGCCCTTGGCCCCGTCCACTTTTGGCCCTGCCTACCACCCACATGCAGACCCCAGAAGCTTGCCCACAAGTCAATGTGACCCCACCCCTGCCATTGACCTACCGGACTGGGCAAAGGACTGAAGCTCACTGGGCTCTCTGGCAGAGGCGGAGGTGGAATGGGGGGTGCCGGCATTGGTGGCAGGGGGGCTGCTGGGGTGGGGGCCGCGACAGCCCCTGGCGGCCTCTGCTCCATGGCCTCGGTGATGGGCGAGAGCTCAGTCTGCGGGGACGCTTCTCCGGCCAAGGCAGTGTCCTCCTTGCGGGGGTGGTGGTGGAAAAGGCGGCTGATGATCTGGCGGTACTGGTTCTTGTGGGTGGGGGGCAGGGCGGGGCTGGGACACTGCTCCATGGAGCCGCGGCGCTTCAGGGGCCGGGGCATCTCAGCCAGGACCCGTGCCACCTCCTCAAACTCGGGCACTTTCTGGGCCTCGGGGGGCAGCAGAGGGTGCAGGCGGGTGGGGCTCAGAGGCCGGGGGACCTCTTCCACTTCGGCCGGCTCCCCTCCCGGAAGGAGGTTCTCCAGCTCAGCCTCTGTGTCGCCCGCGGTCAAGACGATGGGGACAATGCGGACGGGCTCAGACGGGGGGCTGGCAGCTTTGGCGACACCGTTTCCTGGAAGAGAAAGAAGAGAGGGGTCACCGCTGGGGATGCCATTCCTAGGAAAGGAAGCGCTTCCTGGGACACGAATGTTGGAGTTGTGGCGTCGGAAGGGACCCCAAGGGTCATCCAGTCCAACCCCCTGCAATGCAGGAATCTCAGCTGAAGCATCCATGAGAGATGGTCATTCAACCTTTGCTTAAAAACCTCCAAGGAAGGAAAGTCCACAACCTCCCAAGGGAGGCTGTTCTACTGCCAAACGGCTCTTCCGTATTTAGTCAGAATCTCCTTTCTTATACAGTGGAACCTCGGTTCTCGAACGTCTCCATTGACAAACGTTTCGGAACCCGAATGCCGAAAACCCGGAAATAACTGCTTCAGTTTTCGAATGATTCTCGGAAGCCGAACAGCTTCCGTTTTGAGTTTCCCTATTGTATTGAGGCTTCCACTTTCATTTTTCGGTTTTTGAACGTTTTGGAAGTCAAACAGTCTTCCGGAACGAATTACCTTTGGAAAGCGAGGTTCCACTCTAACTTCAATTCATTGATTTGGGTCCTCCTCTCTGGAGCAGCGGAAAGCGAGCTTTCTCCATCCTCCATGGGGCAGCCCTTCAGATATGTGAAGATGGCACTCCTATCTCCTCTCAAGTCTCCTCTTTCCCTGGCTAAACTGACCCAACTCCTTCAACCGCTCCTCATCAGGCTTGGTTTCCAGACCCTTGACCATCTTGGTTGCCCTCCTCTGCCCACCTTCCAGCTTGTCAACACCCTTCCTAAATTGTGATGCCCTGAATTGGACACAGTATTTCAGGTGTGGTCTGTCTAAGGCAGAAGAGAGAGGCAGAAGAGAGTTGATGCAGCCAAGAATGGTATTAGCCTCTTTTGCTGCTGCGTGACGCTTACCTTCGCTCCCGAGCGAGGCCATGCGCAGGTGGTGCTGGCTCTGGGGCAGAATCGGCTGCATCAGCTGCTTGTGGAGGGAGCGGAGGAAAAGCGAGGACCCCGGGGGCCCCTGGGAAAGTGGGAACTTCTGCCCAGCTGCTCCGTACTCCCAGAAGGCGTTCTGCAGCCGGAAGATCATGGAGAGCGGCAGCGGCTTGTGGCGCTTGGGGAGGCTGCCTTGTGGGTTCGGGGGCGGCATGGGGATGCGGGAGATGGGCTGCCAGTTGCGGGGCAGGGTTCCCGTCGGGTTGCTGGGGAGGGAGCGACGGAAGGTGGTGTCCGGGCGCCGCTCGCTGGCAAGTGGGGAGACCTTGTAATTCCTGGGCAAGGTGGCGCTGTGCATCCCATAATGCTCCTCCTACGGGAGAGGAAGCAAAGAGAGGTGAGACACCCCCAGAAAACAGCCTCCGTATTCACACACCTAAGAGCATAAGGGGAGCCATGGTGGGTCGGTCCAACGGCCCATTTAAGTCCCTGTTTCTGAAGTGGCCAAGTGCCCCTAAGAACCTAGATAGACTGCCCCTGGACCTGGAGGTTCCATAAAAACATAAGAAACATAAGCCAGATCAGGCCAGTGGCCCATCTAGTCCAGCCTCCTGTTCTCAGAGTGGCCAACCAGATGCCCATTATGGGAAACCTACAAGCAGGATTTGAACACAAGATCTAGCTATTACATTTTTCACCCCTGAGGTTGCAAATCTATACCCGCCTCCCCTCACTTTAATTTGTCACCATCGCCCGAAATTTCAACCTGCCAATGAGCGCCACCCCCTGGAAAGTCTTTCTTGAGAGATAGTGTTGTGTAGTGGTTAGAGCACTGGGCGAGGACCTGGGAGAGACCGGGGTTCGAATTCCCGCTCAGCCATGAAGCTCCCTGGGTGACCTTGGGGCAGCCTAACCTACCTCACAGGGCTGTCGTGGAGAATTAAATGAGGAGGAGAACAAGAAAGGAGAAAAGGTGGGATATAGGTGAAATGAGTAAACCCCACAGACCGAAAGGGGAGCCGCGCAGGCCCAAACTTACCTTGCTTGGCCCGATGCCCCCGTCTAAACTCGATTCCCTCCAAGGAGCCAGCGGGACGCCTGCCGGGCTCTGGCGGAGCCCCATATGGGCATCTCCTCCTGGGGGGGGGGAGAAAGAGAGACTTATTGGAGATGGGATGCCCAGTGCTGGATAAACCATTAAGCAAAAAAAGGCACTTACTTAGGGCATCAAGGGAAGAAGGGGGGCAACCACAGAACTTTCCCATTGCCAGATTTTTTACCCTTTGTGGTCAGAAATTGCTCCACTGAGCGTTCCTTTTCTCAGCTGAAGTCTATTAGAAATCCCAGCAGTACAACTATGCGACAAGGCAGCCTGGGTGCCTGATCTCCACCAGGCATAGGAGATGTGTCACGTGAGATTGGTTTTGAGGACCTGATCAAAAGACTTTGCAATGAGAAAAAGTAGGAGAATCCCCCCCCCCAAATATAAAGAAAGTGGAAGTATACAAAAATAAGCCTTGTTTTCCACCTTTCTGTAAGCCTCAAAAATTACTTTACAGTTTATTATTGCCTATATTTTGAATTAGATATATATGGGGGCCTCTAAAGAATCCAGCCCTGCGGATGCCCCAGCAGCCTGGCTGCCCACCATGGAGCCCCGGGGTGAAGCCCTTTCCTTGCCCCCCCCCACTTTGCCTCCTGCCTGCCCGCCCACTAGAGCATCGAGACGTCTCTCCCTCTCCTCCCTCCAGAGACCCCGGCTGACACTCACGCTCATAACCAACTGGGTGGGCCGCCTTCTTCTCATACGCCACGTCCAGGTCGGATTCGTTCCACCCTTTCTGCACCCTCCTCCGGATCACAAGGTCATCTGCAGAGAGGGAGATCTTCAGAGATGCACCCAAGGACCTTTCTCCTTGGCCCAAAACCTCTGGCTCATGTCGTCTTTCCTGACCTTCCAGCCCAAAGCTTTTCAATCTTGAGCTCATCCCCAGTGCCTATTATTATTATTATTATTATTATTATTATTATTATTATTATTATTATTATACCGCCCTATACCCAGAGGTCTCAGGCAGTTAACAGAACCTACCCGTATATTATAAAGAATTCAGAAAGCAATTTGCGTTTCCCACCAAGGCTGATAACACAGCACAATTCGAATTGCACAATTATCCAAAATCCAATTAATTCTGTTCCATTAACTTGACGAAACTGATGGGCTCGTGACCCAAAGGCTAGCAGTCCCACCCCCGCCTCAAAAGTGCCCAACCACCAGACCCCCCCACAGTCCTCGCTCGACCTTTACCTTGAGACCGGAAAGGTGCAAAGGTGCTGGGTGCCGACGGGTACAGGCTATGGCTCTCGTATGGTGGCGGCAGAGGTGGCCGCGGGGACGGCACCCGGTCCGGGAAGAAGGACTGTGGCACAGCTCCTTCCGTGGGCATCCGTGGGGAGCTGGCTCGGCCCAGCGGCCCAGCATAGGTCTTGTAGTCATACTGGCGCTCCAGGGAGAGGCTGGGCCGGAGGGAGCGGGGAGAGGCCGTGGGGCTGGGCGCTGTCTCGTAGGGTACAGGCAGCACCTTGGGCCTGGGGGGCGGCAGTGCCCGGTCCACCTCCGGCTGGAGGAAGAGGGACGGCCGTGGCGAGGTGGGGCGGCCCAGCGGGGACCTGGGTGCGAAGAGCTGGCTGGGGGACGACGAGCCGTACGTGGAGCTGTGTGAGAATCCCGGCGCCGCTTCCCCAAAGGAGTAGTGGGTGCTCTCCGTGGTCTCCGTCGCCAGGCTCTTGCGGGGGAAGAGGGGCAGCGGGGAGGGGGAGATGGGACTCATCCTGCCCAGCAGCTCGTGGGACGGGCTGGTGCTGAATCTCTCCATAGCCTGCCAGGAACAGAGAAAGGAGATTTGGGGGGGGGGGCGACTCGACAATGTCCACCCTGCCAGGCCTGGCAAAATAAGAGCTGGCCAGGGTCACAGGAATTGGTTGGCAAGAATTGGTTGGCAAGCAAGCTCTCTCCACAAGGCTGCTTGTGGGGACCCTCTTTGCCCCTCCCACCTCCCAATTCCCCAACAACTGGCTTCTCTTGAAGATACTTGCAAGGGGATCAGAAGAGGCTGCTGGGGCGACCAAGTCAGATGAGCGAGGCACTTTTTTTCTAGGAAAAACGGTGCCGGAACTCACCACAAACCTTTTACAGTACTAGCAAGAATTCTTTCAATGCATTAATTCTATCCTGGAAGCTATCACTCGGCTTTGCAACACATTTTTAAAAGAATAGCCTGACTAGGTTTTCAGAAAACAGTCAAACCTCGGTTCTCAAATGTTTCGGCTCCTGCTTCCGTTTTCAAACATTTTTCGGAACCCAAACGTCCGGCATGGCTTCCGCTTGAGTGCAAGAAGCTTCTGCAACCAATCGGAAGCCACACCTCGGTTGTTGAACATTTCGGAAGCCGAACGGGCTTCCGGAACGGATTGCGTTTGTCAACCAAGGTTTGACTGTACTGTACCTTCTAATTGAATAACTTTCTGATGTCTGAAGTGATACTGATATTATAGTTTGAAATCTTATTTGTTACTCCAACAAGACCCATTTATCCTAAATAGAATATATAAAAAATGTGATCCCATTGAGGCAGGGCCGGATTTAGGTTTGATGAGGCCCTAAGCTACTGAAGGTAATGGGGCCCTTCAACAACAAATTGCCACTGCTATTTGTGCTGAATATATGCTATATAGTGATTTATGGACCTAATAGGTATCTCAAGCCATTTGCACATGTTGCCATGCAACCAGTCCATGCAGAATGTAGGCACCCTGTATATAGAAATGAGCAAATCAGTGATATTTGAGGGAGCAGGCTAGCAGGCGGGGGCCATGACTTACATCACAGGAACCTACACAACACAAAACACTGTTGCTGTATGTAGGTTTTATTTTTGTATCTTATATTTTTGGAAATGTACATCCAGTTTTTTTTCTTTTAGTTTTTTTTAGGGGCCCCAAGAGAGTGGGGACCGAAGCTAGAGCTTGTTTAGCTTATACCTAAATCCTGCACTACACTGAGATCCCAAGTGGTTGGCCCTTGTGAGAAGAGGGTGCTGGGTGGGCCATTGGCCGGATCCAGGAAACGCCCCCCCCCCCCGAGAGGGTCCTTTGCTGCCTCCGCACCTTGAGCTGCCCGAGAGGCTGGGCGGGGTTCTTCGTCCAGAGGGACTCCAGTTGCTTGGAGAGCTCATCCACTTTGGCCACCGCCGTGTCCAGTTCCAACTGCTTGAGGTCCATGTGCTCCGAGGCCAGAGCTGTGGGGAATGCAAGAGAGGAGGGTAAGAGAGGGAGTGGAGAGGCAGGTCTCTGCCTGGGAAGCGGGTTGGGCTAGATGACCCCTGGGGTCCTCTCCGACTCTACCATTTTTAAAGCAAAGGAACCAAGACACTTGGTTCCCGAAGGATGTCTGGACTCAAAGATGTTCGGAGCAGCTTTCCTGCAGGGCTAGCTCCTAAGCGGCTGCGGTGGTCCAAGGGCCAGGCGCAGCTCTCTGACTGGCCCTTGGGCCTTTCCTTAGCCGCCTTCCCCCACCAGCCAGCCCTGCTGAGATGATGTGAGTGCATGTAGAGAGCCTAGCCTACTGGGCAAGGTAGAAAATCCACAGGTGGTGTTTTTGCCCATTTGGCCCCGCCTACCATTGGCATGCGGCCCCCCAGAAGGCAATGCGGCCCCCAGACCCCTCCAAGCACTCCCTGCTCCTGCCCCAGGAAGGAGAGCACTAATTGATAACCCTTGTGGGCCCTGACAATTCTATGATTCTACGATCTACCGTATCCCCCTTTTTCGCAAGAATTTTGGCCCTGACATGTGGGTGGAACAAACAGAAAATGTGATCACAAAATACTGGACAGTCAGCCTACCAGGATCGTATTTAGGATTTCTGTTTAAATGGATCAGGATTGCCGAACTAGGGTATGGCAGAGGCCTGGGTTCGAATCCCTGCTCATTTGCATGAAGCGCACTGGGTGTCCCCTTGGGCCTGCTGCTGCCTCCCTCAGCCTCACCTCCCTTGCAGGGAAGGGAGGGAGCTGTGTGCACCACTTTTGAGCTGGAAGGTGGGATAACAATGTAATAAAGCAATAAATAGTTCCGCTAAGGATCTGGGGGAACCAGATTTTTCTCCAATGTTTTTTTAGCTGCCAGAGGGGGCTTGGCACTTTATGGCGCTGTAGCATATGAGATCCAAGCAGATGCACACAGAAACAAACACTCCTCAGCCACCAGGCTGCAAAATCCCTAGCAGGTGCCACCCATTTTTTTCCAGGAAGCTATCTAGGGCATCCCCCAGGGAAGGGAGGCCCATGGGGCGGGATCAAGCCTGGCGCCCGCTCACAAAGACACGCCGGCCCTACAGTGCGGGCCAAGCCCTCCTTGTTTCCTCACCCGTTTGCTGTGGGGCTATTACGCCACCTGCCTCCTGGGCAGGCTCAACGGGGTACAAAGGGTTCGGCCGAAAATGCCGCACGGATGTCAAGACAAGCTCAGGACATCCCGGGGAAGAGCCCCGCTTTGCTCGCAGCTATGAAATCCCGGGCCAGTTGCCAAGTGAAAAAAATTAAAATTAAAAAGGGCAGGTATTTGCTCCCGTGGAGCAACACACACCAGCAGGCGATGCAATATTGAATGTGTGTGTGTGTTTTTAAAAATATTTCTGAGGAGTCACTTTTCCAAGCAGAGCCTGTGCAAAGGAGCTTACACACACACTTTTGCATTTTTAAATTGTTCTTAAATATGTTATTTTGTATTTTGTATTTTTTTAATAAGGCTGATTAACATTCTATTGCCTTTTCAATGTGTTTGTGGGGGGTTGTTGTTCTGTTGTTTTAACTATTTTTTATCCTGTGAACTTCCCTGAGATCTTGTGGGAAAGGGTTGTAAATAAATCTAATAAATAATAATAATAACCTTACTCTCTTTTAACTTGCACAGTCCCAACTATATGCGGTAGCAGGCAAGGGGGGCTGAAACTGCGCAAGTTGCATCTGAGCAAGGCAGAGAGCTCATAAGCTCTTTTTGCGCCAGGTCCGCTTCAGGTTTGCTGGCGCTGAAAGAGCTTTGAAACTCGCTGCCAGGCTTGGGGAGGCAAGGCTTGCTCAGTGCACCAGCTCTGAGCATAGCTGCCAAGTTCTCCCTTTTTTTAAGGGATTTTCCCTTATGCTGAATAGGCTTCCTCACGAGAAAAGGGAAAACTTGGCAGCTATGGCTCTGAGATGCTCAGAAGGGTGGTGGGAACATAGCTGCCAAGTTTTCCCTTTCCTCGCGAGGAAGCCTATTCAGCATAAGGGAATTTCCCTTTAAAAAAGGGAGAACTTGGCAGCTATGGGTGGGAATGGGGTGATTGACTGATAGGTGTGAAAACTTGTTGATGACTGTTAACACTGCAATTGGTCTTACAGGAAAAAGCAAGGGGTGAGATGGCTAAAGATAAGAATCCAATGTCTCTATTCAGACCAGGTCTCTCCATGGTTTTAAGTTTGGTGATAAGTTGCAGTTCAGCAACTTCTCATTCCAGTTGACTCATTTTTAGCTTGTGGTCCACTAAGACCCCCTAGATCCTTTTCACATGTATTGTTGTCAGGTGTCCCCATCCTAAATTTGTGCATCTGGTTCTTCCTGCCTAAGCAGAACCTGACATTTGTCCCTGTTGACAAAAGCATTGGCCATACTAAGCTAAACGGAGCAGCAGTTTGAGTCAGTAGTGTCTTCTGTTCCTCTCTCCCTCTCTGGGATTCCTGCTTGCTTGAGTGGAGATCATTCTAGAGTGTTTGTGTCTTGATTTGGGCAACCAGGACAGATTAAGGAATCTGCTTGTTTACCACCTGCCTCCAGTGTCAAATCTTAGGTTGCAAAAGTCCCTTGGGGGGAGCAGGACACTCTCCTCTGCTACTCTGCAAAGTAACATACGCATTGGAGAGTGTTTATTATAATTATAATTATTATTATTACTATTACCATCCGGTCTTTTTCTCCCTTTGAAGTTAGTTGGGTATTTCAAAGCGGAGATGAGCAACACAAAGTCTTTGGCCTGCAGCCTCCTTTGACATTCCTGGGGCTGGCTCAGCAAAGCCCGCCATAGCCCCAAAGGCAGATTGCATAATCGCCCCATGGAAAGGCCCACTTTGCTCACGTAACACACGCTTGGAAGCCAGAGGCGCTTTTCAAAGGCTCAGGACAATAACCCCCCCCTCGCACTTCCGGTCAGAGCAAACAGCCAAACCCTCCTCTCTTCGTCTCATTCTGAAGTGTTCCAAAGCATAGCAGCCAAACCAGGAACACAAAAAAATGCAGGGGACAAAAGGCAGACCCAGCTGCTTCTGGCCTTATTTGTTTATCCTCAGCGTAATTTACCAAACTTTTGTCCTGATCGTTTTCACCAACAGCCTTGCAAGGTAGGTTAGGAATGTGCTGAGGAATGTAGCCTTGGTCCCTCTAGAACCAAATTCATGCCATACATTTAAAGCACTCTGATAGCACTTTAAACGGACATGGCTCCCCCCCACCCCGAATCTTGGGAGCTGTAGTTTGTTGAGGCAGGCCCATATTCCCTCCACACTGCTATTCCCAGAGTTCCTAGGGAAGTGGGATTGACAGTTTACTACTCTGGAAAATTGTTGTTCTATGATGCAACTTGGCTTCCCTCAAAGAATCCTGGGAGTTATAGTTTCTTAAGGGTGCTGAGGGTTGTTAAGAGACACACACACACACCCATTCGTCTCACAGAGCTGCAATTCCCTGCTCACAGGACAACAGCTGAACAATCTGTTCTAGGGTAATTTCTTCCCCAACACAACCTGAAAATCTGCTGCTGAGCTCCCCTCACTCACACTTGAAGCTGAGGTCCAGGAGGTCCTGGGCATTGGTGATGTCTTCGCTCGCCATAATGCCAGCTGGCAATCTGGGTCCCGATCCTGTCAGCCACCAGCACCCCAAGCGTCGCAGGGACCTAGGAAGACGGAGCAGCTCCATGGTTGGTGTCTGTGGACACGGGCAACCTGCTAGCAGAGCATCCCAGCCTCCCCCCCCCCCGTGCCCCGGCCCACCCCCTGTCCCACCGACACTCTCCACCCCTCTCTTCCCAGGGGTGTTTTGCAGCAAACTGAGAAGCCAGCCTTGCCAGTCACCCGCTTATTAGTCAACTCCGGTGCCAGCTCTCCCCAGGGAGGGGCTAGGTAGGGCACTTGAGTCAAGCCTCTTGGGCAATTGGAGCCCAAAGCTGGAGGCAGTACCTGGCAAGGACCACAGCAAGCCCAGGAGCTCTGCATGCGCATTTCGGTTAGAAAAATTAAAGGAGCCAAATGCAGCCCAGCACTCTCTCTCTCTCTCTCTCTCTCTCTCTCTCTCTCTCTCTCTCTCTCCCCAAACGCTGGGAGGGGCAGGATGGAGGAGCCCCAGGACTCTGCAACAAAGCATGGCTTCTTCCTGGTGCCAGGTTGGGTGGCAGCACAGCAAGCCGCCAGCCTTTGGCTCTGCAGCAACAAATGCTCCTCCGGAGAGTCGCCGGCCTGGCACCTTGAGACTATCGCGGCCAAATGCATCCTTTTCCCTTTGAAAATTTCGCTGCATTGATGAATAGACCCCGAAGCAATGAACAATAAAAACAGCATTTAGATCACGTGTAAAACCCTGTTTCAAATCCAGGCCTCGCAGCTCATCTGGAACTCCCAAGAATTCATTCGAAAAGGAAAGAGCAGGAGTCTAGCCCTCATGGAACAACCAAACTCACAACAGTTGAGTCAGAAGATCCTGCTAATTATTACCAGCTATTATGCACGATAAGGTGCTACACCCAATATGCCAGCAAGTTTGGAAAACTCAGCAATGGCCAGAGGATTGGAGAAGATCAGTCTACATCCCAATTCCAAAGAAGGGCAGTGCCAAAGAATGCTCCAACTACCGCACAATTGCGCACATTTCACACGCTAGCAAGGTTATGCTTAAAATTCTACAAGGCAGGCTTAAGCAGTATGTGGACCGAGAACTCCCAGAAGTACAAGCTGGATTTCGAAAGGGCAGAGGTACCAGAGACCAAATAGCAAACATGCGCTGGATTATGGAGAAAGCTAGAGAGTTCCAGAAAAACGTCAACTTCTGCTTCATTGACTATGCAAAAGCCTTTGACTGTGTCAACCACAGCAAACTATGGCAAGTTCTTAAAGAAATGGGAGTGCCTGATCACCTCATCTGTCTCCTGAGAAATCTCTATGTGGGACAAGAAGCTACAGTTAGAACTGGATATGGAACAACTGAGTGGTTCAAAATTGGGAAAGGAGTACGACAAGGTTGTATATTGTCTCCCTGCTTATTTAACTTATATGCAGAATTCATCATGCGAAAGGCTGGACTAGATGAATCCCAAACCGGAATTAAGATTGCCGGAAGAAATATCAACAACCTCAGATATGCAGATGACACAACCTTGATGGCAGAAAGCGAGGAGGAATTAAAGAACCTTTTAATGAGGGTGAAAGAGGAGAGCGCAAAATATGGTCTGAAGCTCAACATCAAAAAAACCAAGATCATGGCCACTGGTCCCATCACCTCCTGGCAAATAGAAGGGGAAGAAATGGAGGCAGTGAGAGATTTCACCTTCTTGGGCTCCTTGATCACTGCAGATGGTGACAGCAGTCACGAAATTAAAAGACGCCTGCTTCTTGGGAGAAAAGCAATGACAAACCTAGACAGCATCTTAAAAAGCAGAGACATCACCTTGCCGACAAAGGCCCGTATAGTTAAAGCTATGGTTTTCCCAGTAGTGATGTATGGAAGTGAGAGCTGGACCATAAAGAAGGCTGATCGCCGAAGAATTGATGCTTTTGAATTATGGTGCTGGAGGAGACTCTTGAGAGTCCCATGGACTGCAAGAAGATCAAACCTATCCATTCTTAAGGAAATCAGCCCTGAGTGCTCCCTGGAAGGACAGATCGTGAAGCTGAGGCTCCAATACTTTGGCCACCTCATGAGAAGAGAAGAATCCTTGGAAAAGACCCTGATGTTGGGAAGGATTGAGGGCAGAAGGAGAAGGGGACGACAGAGGACAAGATGGTTGGACAGTGTTCTCGAAGCTACGAACATGAGTTTGACCAAACTGCGGGAGGCAGTGCAAGACAGGAGTGCCTGGCGTGCTATGGTCCATGGGGTCACGAAGAGTCGGACACGACTAAACGACTAAACAACAACAACAACATTATGCACGAAGGCAGAGTGTCACAAACGCCACTTCCCGGAATCAGCCACCAAAGCCTCCACAACCTTCTGTCCTTATGGATTATTATGAATTTTAAGGTCATATATATATATATATATATATATATACCCTGTTTCTCATATTTTAAGACATACCCATAAAATAAGCCATAGCAGGATTTTAAGCATTCAAGGAATATAAGCCATACCCCGAAAATAAGACATAGTGATAGGTGCAGCAGCAATGCCGGCCGCGGCAGGAGGAGGAGGAAAAAAATAAGACATCCCTTGAAAATAAGCCATAGTGTGTTTTTTTGAGGAAAAAATAAATATAAGACATGTCTTATAATATGAGAAACACGGTATACGTATATGAAATATTCATAAATGTACCGTATGAACCACATGTCTAAAATTCCATAGAAAAATGGGTCCTGAAACCATTTTGTCTCTCCCAAATGACCTCAAATAGTTCTCTGCAAGGTCATTTGTGAGCCAAGAGACAATGGGGGTGCTCTCTTGGCTCACAAATCCTGTCTCAAGGGCACAGTTAAGATATGAATAGGGTGAACCTGAGCCTCTGACCTGGATTCAGGAATTGAGTAGTTATCCTAACAAGAGAGTGGCGAGGATGCCCAGGTAATCCAATCAGGTAACCTGGCAGACAAGATAATAACAATTCACTCAGATTTCTGTTGTAATTCGCCCCTTCTCTGATGTTGTGTTGTTTAGTCGTTTAGTCGTGTCCGACTCTTCGTGACCCCATGGACCATAGCACGCCTGATGTACGTATGATGTAATTGGGGGGAGGGTCTTGGCCTACACCCCTTCTGTATTGTATGTGTGATGTTTCTGGGGGTGGTCTTGAGTTTGACGTTGGGCAATTTCAAAAGTCTACATAAGGGCTTGGTTTGGGGTCCTCCTCCTCTCTCCTGTGTGTGTGGGGGGAGCACCCTGTTGCAACAGTTTGATATTTTCTCCTACTGATGGAGAACCTACAAAGCATTCTATACGGGCTCTTGGGTACCCCATAAGGGAAAGGGAGCAGTTTTTGTTTACAACAGAAGAGGAAGAAGAGGAAGAAGAGGAAGAGGAAGAGGAAGAGGAAGAGGAAGAGGAAGAAGAAGAAGAAGAAGAAGAAGAAGAAGAAGAAGAAGAAGAAGAAGAAGAAGAAGAAGAAGAAGAATAAGAATTTATTATCTATACCCCGCCCATCTGGCTGGGTTTCCCCAGCCACTCTGGGCGGCTTCCAACAGAAATATTAAAATACAGGATTCCAACAGGTTGTTGTTTAGTCGTTTAGTCGTGTCCGACTCTTCGTGACCCCATGGACCATAGCACGCCAGGCACTCCTGTCCTGCACTGCCTCCCGTAGTTTGGTCAAACTCATGTTCGTAGCTTCGAGAACACTGTCCAACCATCTTGTCCTCTGTCGTCCCCTTCTCCTAGTGCCCTCAATCTTTCCCAACATCAGGGTCTTTCCCAAGGATTCTTCTCTTCTCATGAGGTGGCCAAAGTATTGGAGCCTCAGCTTCACGATCT
This sequence comes from Zootoca vivipara, assembly GCF_963506605.1. Taxonomy (NCBI): domain Eukaryota; kingdom Metazoa; phylum Chordata; class Lepidosauria; order Squamata; family Lacertidae; genus Zootoca; species Zootoca vivipara. Next base: position 15,999,882 of record NC_083281.1, on the reverse strand, counting down.
GTCCTTCCAGTGAGCACTCAGGGCTGATTGCCTTCAGAATGGATAGGTTTTATCTTCTTGCAGTCCATGGGACTCTCAAGAGTCTCCTCCAGCACCATAATTCAAAAGCATCCATTCTTTGGCGATCAGTCTTCTTTATGGTCCAGCTCTCACAACAGGATATATACTGTATATTTAAATATACTGTTTATTTATCTCCAGCTGTTTCTCTGTGCCTCTCCCCATATTTTGGGCTATTAATTATAGACACACCATTAAAAAATATATTCTGTTTGACGATTCCTTGCTGAATTTTATTCTCTTTTGTTTTATGGCTGTTTTATGCATGTTTCCATTGGTATATATTTCATGTGGTGTTTGGTTTTACTGTATTTCATATTATTTTTTACAGAGATTTGTTAGCCGCCCTATGGGAGGAAAAGTGAGGCAAGCATTTATGGGAATGAATAAATGCATAATTCCATTCGGAAGGAAGACAGAACTTTTATCAGCTAGTGCTGTAATCAGTTCCAAGCCTTTCATAATTCTTAAATAAGAGGGAACCAAAAAAACAGTCGAGATAGAGTGACTCTCCTATGAAGAAAGGTTGCAGCGTTTGAGACAGTTTAGGCGAGGAAGAGGCGAGAGGACAGAAGTTCATGAAATGATGCTTCACCTGGAGAAAGTGGAGAAAATGTTTCTTCCCTCTCTCCTAACGCTAGAACTCATGAGAGCATTCTATGAGGCTGAATCAGGAAAGAGTCTCACACAGAGTTAACCTGTGGAACTCCCTGCCACAGGAGGCAGTGATGGCCACCAACCTAGAAGGCTTTAAAAGAGGATTAGGCAAGTTCATGGAAGATAAAAGGTTATCAATGGTGTTAAGGGGGGGGGGATTCCGGGGTGAGATTCCGGGGTGAGAGAAGGAAGTTCCAGCCAAGTAATTTGGAGCAAAACAGCGGTCAGTAGACCACTATCTTTATTGTTGCGCAACAGGTCCCCACAGGAGTAAGAACCCCGAGCATGGGGTGACATCCTCTTTCAAAACTTCCCTCTTTCCCCCAGAATACACTGCATCACTGATACATCATCATGACATCACCAGCATGTCAAAAATGAGGAGGGGTACACATGGGTTACACAAGTTCAACATTAGGTCACTTGATCAAGACATCTTTCCCACCACCATCACCGAAAGAACAATAAAACTCTTTGCATATCCTTGCCCTCAGGACTTGACTACAGATGGGCTTTCAGAACACCTGACTTGCTCAGCTGCCTCTGCAAATGTCTAGTGTCGCCCCCCTGGTCACTCCCTGGTTGGGGGGCCGTGTCTGTGCTCTCAGGCTCAGGGGTGTCTTACCCATAGAGGCTAGTGGCATGGGGCGCCAGGGAAGAGGCGGAGGCTGGACGTGGCGCCTCCCGGCATCAGCTCCTCGCCCGCCTCCGCCATGCCGTGGCCACCTGCCGGAAGCGCTGTCCTCCCTAAAAAACTATGGGAAACCGGGGAGGGGGGCAGAAGGGAGCTTTTCACCACGGGGCCAGATACGTATGCTTAAGACGGCCCTGCTCACACTTGGGGAATTATGGCGGGGTGCCCTACATTACTTCCTGCTTTTTGGTTCATGGACGGAGGTGGAGCCCAAATTCACCTTTCTTTAAGGGTTAAAAAATGGCGTTGGAATGAGGAGAGTCGGTTAAACTATGGATTTTCTACGAATTCATAAAGGCGCCAGGCTCTTCTTCCGGTCTTATGCTCCTATCTGAGTAATAAGGGAGTCGGCCACTTCCCATGACTTCCCATTCCTTGAACTCAGAATTGTGAAGCAAAATCCTCCATTATCATCCCATTGGCTTCTCCCACGCTGCCTGCCGGCTGACAACTCTTTCCTTTCGCTCCTGCCTCAATGTAAGATCCTCAGGGCAGGGACCAAGTTTCCGTATAACTCTGGGCTGTCTGTAAACCAACAGCAGGAGACAATGCAAAAGCAAACATGTATTTTCTGCCAGGGCTCCGGAAATAATTCTCACCACCCAATATCCTTAAGCAAATGGCACATCTTTTTTCTCAACTCCACACACATTTCATACACTGGCTGCATTTAAAGCAATCAAATAATAATAATAATAATAATAATAATAATAATAATAATAATAATAATAATAATATATTTATACCCCATGCATCTGGCTGGATTTCCCCAGCTACTCTGGGCGGCTTCCAACAGAAATATTAAAATACAATAATTTATTAAACATTAAAAGCATCCCCAAAAACAGGGCTGCCTTCAGCAAACATCAGAAGTACTAAAGTAGAACAGAATAAATAACACCACCCGTTGCCGGAAGAAAAACTGGGAGGGGATTAATGGAATTAATTTTTTTTAAAAAAAAATGAATTAAAACAATATGCTCTTCTAAAAACAATTAAAAGCAAAAGGTTCCATTTAAAAAAAAATATTGGGTGATAGCCACCAAAGTCATACTCAAAGGTAAAGGTACCCCTGACCGTTAGGTCCAGTTGCGGACGACTTTGGGGTTGCGGCGGTCATCTCGCTCTATAGGCTGAGGGAGCCGGTGTTTGTCTGCAGACAGCTTCCGGGTCATGTGGCCAGCATGACTAAGCCGCTTTTGGCAAACCAGAGCAGCACACGGAAACACCGTTTACCTTCCCGCCTGAGCGGTACCTATTTATTTACTTGCACTTTAACGTGCTTTCGAACTGCTAGGTGGGCAGGAGGAGGGACCAAGCGACGGGAGCTCACCCCGTCGTGGGGATTCAAACCGCTGACCTTCTGATCGGCAAGCCCTAGGCTCTGTGGTTTAGGGCACAGTGCCACCCGCGTCCCTCATACTCAGAGTAGACGGACTCAAATTCATGGGCAAGTCACAAAACTCCACTGAGTATGGTTAATGTTGAATGTTAACTCATCTGTTGTCTCATCTGGGTCTTCGGAGAGGGCATGGTATAATTTAAATTAGCGGAGATATGCAGAAGGTACGTTTATTAACATTTGAACATTTTATCCTTTTTCTTGTTATATTTAAGGTTACAATGTTGTATTTTTGAACACTATTGTAAGCTACACAACTCTAAACACACCTGCAAGGCAGTAAGTCCCATTGAACACGGCAGGAGTTGCTCAGAGGCAGTTTTGTGAGATATTAAAGCATGCAAACATGCAAATATTTATTTGGTGCATGATCAGATGAGTCAAGTTAAAAGCTAACCACCTAATTGCACCAGTCGTGGCATTGGGTTGGGACCAGGGAGAGAACAAGGTTCGAATCCCCACGTACCTGCCACTTTGAGCTCTTTGGAGGGGGGGGGCAAGTGGGATGTAAAGGCAATAAATAAATAAATTAGGTGACAGCTGTTGTTTACAAAAACACGTGGAGGAAATATATTTAGACCAATTTACATGCCTGATCTAATTTGCCCTCACGGAAGAAACTTTCAAATGTGTTTGTGGCGAAGCAGGGTTATTGTTTTGTTCCTGTTCTTGTTTTCATTTGTTCCTGTTCTTGTTTTTATTACTGTATGTGCTTTGTGGTTTTCATTCTGTATTTTGTGCTGTGAAGTGCCCTGAGGTCTTCGGATGAAGGGCGGCACGTAAATTTAATAGATAAATAAGTAAACAACAAAACTGGGGTTCTGGGACACGAGGTGCAGCAAGATTTCTCTCAATAGGGCATCTTTAATCAGGAGGATCTGGCAGCCCAATTCTGCCTGCAAAGCATTGTTCTTTACAAAAGAGAGCCCTTTGTCTGGGATGAGGAGGAGGAGAGATTCCCCCGGCAGAGAGCCAAAGCCGTTTTGTAATGCCCAGGGAACCAGTTCAGGCAAGGACGGAGCCAGCCCCAAACCTCTCTCACGTTTCTCCACCCCCAACAATAAAAGGGACACCCCATTTCCCAAGGCAGATCCAGCAGATCTCATCCTGCACACCTGCCAAACCAGTCTGGAAATGACAAACTGCCGTTTTTAGAGGCCTCCCAGGGTCCCAAACATAATGGCGTCTGGAGCTGCGGTTGCACAATAAGAACATGACGTAAGAACATAATAAGTGTTGCTGGGTGCCGGGTCAGGCCAATGGGGGCCCATTAGTCCGGCATCCTGATCACATAAAAAAACTAAGAATAGTCTGCTGGAAAGAGATGGGAAGAAGACAATGTCCATACCAGAGAAGAATAGCAGGTGGACTATGCTGAAATGACTAAAATGACCAGAAGAATTAGAAATCAGAAAGAGCAAAATTTTAATAAGGAATGGGCAAAATTTGTAACTTAAAGACCATTGTAAACAGTTAAAATTGTTAGTAGGGTTGGAATACCACTTGTAGTGTAAGGGTGAGTTCTGGATATAATAGAGATGTAAAAGTTTTGGACTGTCATAAAAGATCCCAAAGGAAATGATTAATAACAGGACCCACAAGGAGGGAATGGAAGATTCTTTGGAATCTTGTTTTTACGATTTATGTTTGATATATCTCTGTAAAATTTTAATTTGGAAAACCAAATAAATAATTTTATTTTTTAAAGGAAAACTAGAGTTCTCCAGATAGTCTACTGGATCAGACCAATGGCCCATCTAGTCCAGCATCCTGCTCTCACAGTGGCCAACCAGATGCCTTGATGTCAGCAGGACCCGATCACAAGAGCAACTCTCTCCTCCTGTGGTTTCCAACTGGTATTCAGAAGCAGGGCTGCCTCCGACTGTGGAGGCAGAACACAGCCATCCTGGCTAGGAGCCCCCAATAGCCCTCTCCTCCGTGAAACTATCCACTAGTTTTTTAAACCCATCCGAGTTGGCGGCCATCACTGCCTCCTGTGGCAGGGAGTTCCATAGTTTAACTCTGTGACGCATGAAAAGCTCTTTCTTTCTTTGATCCTGCCCTGAATATTCCACCCTTCAATGAGGAGAGAGTATTCTGCACATGCCCAGAGGCGTTCCTCCCTGGTGACGCCTTTGCCCCTTGCGGGAAAACAAACAGGTTGTAGATCTGACCCCTGAGCTCACCTTAAGCCCTGAGGACAGAGCTGGAGGCACAACCCTAACCTTCCCCTCTCCTACGGTAGGAGCTCATTTTCTCCTCTGCTTTTTAATCAGCAGCTAAAAGAGAGGGGGAAATTAATTATTCTTTTAATTATACTTGTTGTAAGGGATTGCAAGGCAAAACAGCATGCAATGTAGGCCGTGCTGCCCCTTCTCTTTCCCAATTTTTGTTACAGCTTAAAAGAAGGAAATTGGGGTTCCTTTCCTCCACCCGGGATGCAGAGAAGCCAAGCCATTAGCCAGCCCCAAGGGCCTTCATGTCCTGTTTACAGACATCTTTGTAAAGTTGGTGTGCCAACAGGTCTGGTGCCTGAAGCCAGCTCTCTGTATATAGCATATCCTTTGGGATCCTGCCTGCCTGGGCTGTACCATAACCAGCAAATTCTCCATTTGCACTGAGCTGGATATGCATATTGGCAAGGCAGCCACAGCAATGGCTCGCCTCTCCGAAAGGGCGTGGGAGAATGTGATGCTAACATCTAAGGTCTGCCAGACTTGTGCGTTGAGCACGCTGCTTTATGGAAGTGAGTCGCAGGCAGCCTGCAACTGCCAGGAGCGAAGTGTCAAGGCCTTGCATCAGGATTTTGAGTATCACATGGCAGGACAGAACTCCAAACAAAAATGCGCTCTTCCAAGCCCACATTCCTAGCCTGTTTGCACTCCTGTCTCAGCCACGTCTATGCTGGCTTGTCATGCCCACAGAAGGGAAGACGGCAGGACACCTAAAGCAGCCTCAGCAAATTTAGAGGAAGACGTTGCTCGTTCCACATCTTAGAGGGAGAAAATGTGATGAAGAGAATTCTGAACTGAAACATCTTCCTCGAGGCAAACTAGGGTCCTAGCTGCGATGCCTTCGCTCCAGTTCAGTTGTGCGAGGCCGCTATTGCGATGGGAAAGTGACTCTCCTCCCAGCCAACATTTACCCTGCACTCGGCAGCCTCCCCAGGTGCTTCTCCTTCCGAGGAGATTTTCTGCACAGCCCATGGTAGTGCTTGCAATGGAGAACTTGGTGGATTTTGTTCCAAATCTCTTTGGTTGATGGCCGAGGGTCTCCAGAGGAACACGATCACCAGCAGGATGATGGAGAAGAGGAACCTCCAGAAGGCATCATCGATCCAGAGCTCTCGCCAGACAGATAATGGCCCATATTATGAAGATAACGGATGGAATGATGGTGCAAATGAGGGCAGTGTTAGAAACTCAGATAAATAAGCTTGGTGCCAAATGGCTCCTTAAAACCAAGGTTGGAGTTGCCAAAACAGAATGTCTAGTTGCCTTTTTTGGCCACGATGGCTCTCAAGTCTTCTTTTTTCAAACGATGGAATGACTGCGATAGATCAGACAGTTAAACATCTCGCTAGTTCAGGTGACAACCTTGAGCCAGCTTTGAGAACTTAAAGAAGAAAAGTCGCTTGATCCCGGGACTCTGACCTCCTTTTCATAATGGTGGCTGCTCCTGCATTTTGGTTCCCAAAATTCATTCCGATTGTGCAGATAAAATTCTACAAGTGGTCAAAAGTCAGGGGGGAAATGTGCCTGGCGCCTGGCTAATTTTGAACATTGGGTGAGGGTGCTGGTGAAGTGTCAGTAGAGTGAGAGCTTGACCAGAATTTGACGCAGCTTCAGCAACTTCATGGTTTGCACCAGGCTCATGAAGACCTGGATGTGGGGGCGCTGTGGGCTTGCTGATCAGAAGGTTGGCGGTTTGAATCCCCGCAATGGGGTGAGCTCCCGTTGCTCAGTCCCTGCTCCTGCCAACCTAGCAGTTCGAAAGCACGACAAAGTGCAAGTAGATAAATAGGTACCGCTCCGGCAGGAAGGTAAACGGTGTTTCCATGCGCTGCTCTGGTTCGCCAGAAGCAGCTTAGTCAGGCTAGCCACATGACCCGGAAGCTGTATGCCGGCTCCCTCGGCCAGTAAAGCGAGATGAGCGCCGCAACCCTAGAACTGTCCGCGACTGGACCTAATGGTCAGGGGTCCCTTTACCTTTAATGAGGACCCACCAGACGATACACGAACCCACAAAAGCCAAGGAAATTTCACAGAGGATCGCAGGGCCTTTAGTTTGCTCTGATTTGACCCGCAAGACCCCTTGAGGATGGACTAGAGCAAGAGCATCAGCCCCAGGCCCCCCTCACCATTCAAGAGAGTAACCAGTTGTGCCAGAGCCCAGGGTACCAATGACTACCAGCACCCAGGTCAGTACCTGTTTCACAGCACCCAGGACCTCTGCAAACATCACTACCTCTTGAACTGACTTCCCCCAGCTCTGGGACTTGGCAGAAAAGACGGCCTTCTTCAGGATTCTCAAGAGGATGCCCTCGCTAGTCCAGAACTGGCCAGCAGTAGCAGGCCAGGAGGACCAGCCTCACAGCCCCGTACATCACAGATAATACACATCAGCATGTGTAAAACACCATCAGGGGCCACTCAGAGGCAGAGATCTAGTGGTAGACGGGGTGCTTCATCTGCATGTCCATTTCAAGCTTTCCCAATTGGGAGCTCTTAGCATCCTAGAACTGTAGAACTGGAAGGGACCAATGGACCATCTAACCCAACGCCCTGCAATGTAGGAACCTTTTGCCCAACATGGACCTCTTACCCAACCCTGAGATTAAGTCTCACACTCTACTGGCTGAGTCATTTTGGCGCTGAATTTGCTGAGGATTAAGACGCAAGGCCCAACATCACAGATCATGGCTACCGTCAAAAACTCCAGCTTCTACTCCTTCGTCGGCACTTTGTTCTTGGGATCTCTGCCTGCTTTCTCTTTGGCCCAGGGCGACAATTTCCCCCCGGGGACCTCACCCAGCTTTGCTCACCTGTTTGGTTCCTGTCTCCTTTCCATTCTCCTCTTCCTTAGCCTCTGGCTGTTTGCAAGCTTCCCTCTCTTATTCACTCCTGACCGGGGCAAATTCACCACACCTTACTCTTGGAAAGGCTTCTGCTTTTGGGGCAGGCCACACTGAACCTGGGTCATGTACCAAATGTGCCACCTGTCAGCGGCTACGCTGGTCTCCACATCATGATAGCTCAGGTAGTGAAGAGCCTTGGTTTCGTCTGACCTCGCTGTGGCAATGGGAGCTGCAGAGGTACCAGGTGATGGTCAGGGGCCTATCTTGCATGGCACAATTCTTTTCCACAAATCGGAGTTTAATCTGTGTGTCTCAAAACATTGTTTTGGGGAAGGCAAACAAGCTCGCTGTTTGGTTGCCCACAGCTACTAGCTGCCAGCGGGCAGGCTCCAAGGCGACTCTGCCAACTGGCGCTATTGCGCCCCCCCCCCCTGCCCCAGGCAAGCTGGAAAGGGAATCGCCTCCCCATGAAGCCCAACCTACCAGGCCCAATTCAAAGTGCTGGTTTTGACCTATAAAGTTTTAAACAGCTCAGGACCGCAATACCTCAAGGAGCGCCTCTTTACATATGAACCTACCCGGACCCTGATATCTTCTGAGGCCCTCCTTCATGTGCCCTCTCCTTGAGAGGTCCAAAGGGTGACATGAGAACGGGGCCTTCTCTGCAGTGGCTCCCCGTCTGTGGAATGCTCTCCTCAAGGAAGTTCGACTGGCGCCTTCATTATATAGCTTTAGGCGCCAGGCAAAAGCCTTCTTTTTTAACCAGGCCTTTGGTTGATCTAATTGACATCTTATGCCCTTAAAAAAATTGGGGGGGGGGCCTATTGGGTTGTTGTTTTTATTTTTATTACTGTAGGTATTTTATGGTTTTATATCTTGATTTTATTCTGTGAACCATCCTGAGACTCCCAGGTATAGGGCCGTATATACTGTAAATTCAATAATGTTGTTGTTTAGTTGCGTCCGACTCTTCGTGACCCCATGGACCAGAGCACGCCAGGCACTCCTGTCTTCCACTGCCTCCCGCAGTTTGGTCAAATTCAATAACAACAACAACAGCAATAACAACAAATTCAACAACAACAACATAACAACAATAATCCTCTTCTGGAACCGGGAGCCACAGTTGGCTCAACCCACTAAGGAAGTCAGTGGTACAGAATGATTCAAAATAGCAACAATTAATTGCACATTTCTTCAACATCCCATTAAAACTACGTAGTTTAATGAATTCAACGGAACTGGAGAACTTGACACAACTTGTCAAAGTCTGATAGTCATTTACACCTCTGCTGCCTCTTTGCACCAGGAAATGCCACTACCATCACACCCCAGGGAATAGTATTGCCCATAGCAGGAAATTTAGAGCTTTAAAAAGGTGTGTGTGTGTGTGTGTGTGTGTGTGTGTGTGTGTGTGTGTGTGTTGGAAACGAAAAAAAAACCCCAATAAAAATGAATATTGGTGTAATGAGATTGGGCCCGAAATAGGCATCTAAATGGCCACATTCTGCATCAACCAAGGTTACTGAACCGTCTTCCAAAGCAGTCCCAGGCACAGTGCATTGTAGCAGTCTAACCTGGATGCAGCCACAGCCTGCAGAAATAGGGCAAGCAAAGCTCAGAGCTGCACGCTGGTCTTCTTTGTTACATGTCATTAAAGCGGAAGCTTTGAGGCTTGCCTCCTCCCATGGCAGGCACAGGGCTGCAGGGCATGTGCTAATTGCCCAGGATGCAGGTAAATGAGCTTCTAGGGACGTGCAGAGTGCCTTTCCCTTCTTTGCTGTGAAGTTTCCAAATATTCAGAATTTGGGAGAAGGTCTTCCTGGTTGCTGAGTGCGGCTTCCAGGCAGGGTTTGAACCCTAGGTCTCCTTTTTCCAAAGCAAAGTCCACAGTGTGATCACAGGGAGGACTGATTAAGAGGTTTCGTTTACAAATTAAGCAGGATTCAAATTCTGCTAAATAAAGCAGGGGTTGGACCAGATGGCCCTTTGCATCTCTTCCCATTCTACAATTCTACGATTCCATGGAAAATAAATGAACGCTGCAACATTGCTGAAGTTAAGTAAGCCTGGATCTGCTTGGCAGCAAGGAGGGGGAACCGCTGGGAGCCCCAAAATCAGAGCAGGATAGACATTTCGTCAATAGATTTAACACACCCCAAACACATTCTCAAGACTCAAAGTGCTTTTATGGAGCCCAGCAGAAGGATGGCACGCAACAGCTCCGTAGCCACTCCTCTGCAAGAGGCACAAGTGCGAAATTAGCCACTGCGTATGGGCAAAAGGGTTTGCCCCGGGTTCCCTGGCACATGGCATGCGCCGAAACTCCTTTCGGAAGGCGTCTGAGCGAAACAAACCACCGCTACGCAAGACTCTTCCGCCCCACAGCTGCTCTTCCCAGCCCCATCCGGAGGGAAAAACCTGTTCTTATTTTTCTCAGCCCACACCCAGTTCCAGAGAGCCGGGCAAGTTAGCATATTAATCTGTGTTGCCAAACCCACATGGATTTGCCACGGGAGAGAGGGCAAAGTCTTTGGCCTTTCACTTGGCAAAAATACCCAAACCAATTTGATAAAGTGGAAGAAATAGATTGATCCCCTGCCTGCGTCTGATATATATATATCTGCTCAAGAACCATCACCTTCTAGGAACGGCCAGCTGCCCAGCTTGTTTCCGGCTGAGAAACGCCATGAAGGGACAGGAGGCGGCACCTTCCAGCGATGGCACCTAAACTCTTGGCTGCTTTCCATCCAAAGGAAGTGGCATAACTGGTGGCAACTTGCTGTGACTTTTTTTTTTTGCAAAGCATATTGAGGATAGAATCGTTTGCATCACCTACAGCACTGGGATTTTGACAGCAGATGAATCTCATGGGGTGTCCAGAGCACAGTTGAGTCCTGTTGTGTTGGATGGGTAAGGCTCGATAATGTGGACAAAGTCCTTGTTTTGGTCAGGGCGACCGCTTGTGCCCTGGGCTCTCATGGCTGATAAAAACTAGCAGGGAGGGGACAGCTGGCTAGGCCAGGGAGGTGATGAATGTTTATCAGCTCCATCTGGTACGCAGGCTGAGACCCTACCTGCCCGCGGACTGTCTCGCCAGAGTGGTGCATGCTCTAGTTATCTCCCGCTTGGACTACTGTAATGCACTCTACGTGGGGCTCCCTTTGAAGGTGACCCGGAAACTACAACTAATCCAGAATGCGGCAGCTAGACTGGTGACTGGGAGCGGCCGCCGAGACCACATAACACCAGTCCTGAAAGACATACATTGGCTCCCAGTACGTTTCCGAGCACAGTTCAAAGTGATGGTGCTGACCTTTAAAGCCCTAAATGGCCTCGGTCCAGTATACTTGAAGGAGCGTCTCCACCCCCATCGCTCTGCCCGGACACTGAGGTCCAGTGCCGAGGGCCTTCTGGCGGTTCCCTCACTACGAGAAGCCAAGTTACAGGGAACCAGGCAGAGGGCCTTCTCAGTAGTGGCACCCACCCTGTGGAATGCCCTCCTACCAGAGGTCAAAGAGAATAACCATTACCAGACCTTTACAAGGCATCTACCGTGTTTCTCATATTATAAGACATGTCTTATATTTATTTTTTCCTCAAAAAAACACACTGTGGCTTATTTTCAAGGGATGTCTTATTTTTTTCCTCCTCCTGCCGCGGCCGGCATTGCTGCTGCACCTATCACTATGTCTTATTTTCGGGGTATGGCTTATATTCCTTGAATGCTTAAAAATCCTGCTATGGCTTATTTTATGGGTATGTCTTAAAATATGAGAAACAGGGTATTTTGTTAGAAGCCGCCCAGAGTGGCTGGGGGAACCTGGCCAGACGGGCGGGGTATAAATAATAAATTATTATTATTATTATTATTATTATTATTATTATTCCTGGTGGTCCCTGCCTGCTTGAAGGAGGCAGAGGGGGGTAAGACCACTTCTCAAGAACTGCCCTTCCAGATTTAGAAAATCTAAATTACTACTGGCCAATAGCTAATCCAGGGGTCCCCAGACTACGGCCCCCGGGCCGGATGCGGCCCAATTGGCCTCCCAATCCGGCCCGCGACGACCCCCGGCGTGCGGCGGCGATCTTCAAAATCGCAAAAAAAATGCTTTGCGCGCATGCGTATGGGCCTCTCCCGACCCAGAAGAGGTCATTTCCGGTGCACTTCCGGGTGGGGGGAGGCCCATACGCATGTGCACAAGCGATTTTCGACGATTTTTTTACGACTGCGTGCGTGTGCGCATGCGCACGGGCACGCACTCCCCCGCCCTCCGGCCCGCTGCGCGCGCACTCCCCTGCCCTCCGGCCCGAAGCCCGGTAAGTCTGGGGACCCCTGAGCTAATATCCCCTTCTTGGGCAAGGTTCTTAAGCGGGTGCTTGTGGTCCAGATCCAGGCACTCTCGGAGGAAACTGATTTTCTAGATCCATTTCAGTCAGGGTTTAGGCCCAGTTTTGGCACAGAAACTGCCTTGGTTGCCCTCTGTCGGGAGAGAGGCAGGGGAAATGTGTCCCTGTTACCGTAATTCTCAACTTCTCAGTAGCTTTTGATACCATCGACCATGGTATCTTTCTGGAGCGGCCGTCCAAGTTAGGGGTGGGTGGCACTACTTTCAGGTGGTTCCGGTTCTACTGGGATGGTCATTTCCAGAGAGTGAGGCACAAGGAGTGCTCTTCAGCCCCATGGAGTCTTCAATGTGGGGTTCCTCAGGGTTCAATTTTGTCCCCCAGGCTGTTTAAATGAAGCTGCTGGGTGGGGTTATCTGGAGGTTTGGGGAATGCTGTCAGCAATATGCTGATGACACTCAGCTCTATTCTCCTTTACATCTGTAGGTGAGGCAGTGGAAGTGCTGGACCAGTGTCTTGCCTCGGTAATGGACTGGATGAGAGCCAACAAAGTGAAGCTCAATCCAGATAAGACGGAGGCACTGTTAGTGAAGAAGTGTGCGCACACGAAAGCTCATAACTATGACAAACTTAGTTGGTCTCTAAGGTGCTACTGGAAAGATTTTTTTTATTTTGTTTTGACTACGTCAGACCAACACGGCTACCTACCTGTAACTAGAAAATAATAATTGTTATTCATTTCATGTCTAAGGATGCACAGACAGCAATCTTAAGTGTACTTCCTCGTGGATCTGTGGGAGTTCTTGCTACCTATTCATTCTCTTTGCTTCTCACCTGCCTTCTCATCACGCAAGGACCGGGCACATCAAATACGAAATCTAAAACAGGGATTGGGAACCTCTTGCAGCCCGAGGGCCACATTCCCTCCTGGGCAATGTTCTGGGGGCCGCATGCCAACACTGGGCAGGGCCAGAGGCAAAAAGAGGGCGAGGCACTGAATTTCACTTTGGCATTGTAGGCCAGTTTCGACACAGGCTCTCTCTGTCTTCCAGTCAAGCGAGCAGGAGATAGATTCAGAGTTGAAGGACACTTCCCAACCAGGGAAGAATACTCAAGGAGGGTGAAAATTAGTGTCATTGGCCTGGGAAGAACCCCGTGGGCCACATTTGCCCATAATCCAAGCCTGATCTATCTTCTTCTTCATCATTATTATTAGTGCTATTTTTCTAGAAAAAGATGCTCGCCATGAACTTCTTCCTTGTTCTCTTAGAATGGCAATGGCACCCACATGAGAGTTGCCGGAGCCAAGTTCCAGTGAGTTCTAGCTGAAAAAAACCCTGATTCTTCTTATTATTAATAATAATAATAATAATTTAAAAATTTGCATACCGCCCTTCGTCTGTAGATCTCAGACCTGAAGCATTAAAACTGTCAAAACAATATTAACTGCTCCTTCTCACCCTGAACCAATTAATAGCTTAAAGCATCGGGCTCTGCATCATTAAAAGCCTGGAGGAAGAGGCAAGTTTTCACCAACTAAGGAGAGTCGGTGCTACGTGGCTTTTCCAGCAACCACGGAGCCACCACCATGAAGGCCCTTTAATGAGTGATGGATATTCATGCCTTACTTGGTGGTGGAATAACAAGCAAGGCTTTCGTGGCAGATCTTGATGGCAAGGTAGGAAGATGCCTCCTCGGCAATTAAGTCTTTAGCCCTTCAGGAACGCTGACATTAAAACCAGGAGCCCTGCTGAATGGAGAGTAGGCCAGGAGGCCATGCAAGCTGACCCTTGTCCACAGACCCACCACTAAGGGGGCTGGCACTTAACCCTGTGCCGCATCTACTCAGTTTCTGCACATCAAGCTGCAGGCTTAGCTTTCGTTTCTACTAGTTGCCGCAAAACTGAATTTCTGTGTGGGACTGTGAGAAATGGACTCAGGACTGGGTGGACCCCCTTTGGCCTGGTCCATTAGGAGTCCCCTGACGTTCTTAGCTAGCCATGCATTATAGAAACCCCAGAATCAAAGAGTAGGAAGGGACCACGAGGGTCATCTAGTCCAACCCCTGCAATGCAGGAATCTTTTTTGCCCAGCGTGGGGGCTCGAACCCACAACCCTGAAATTAAGAGTCTCATGCTCTACAACTGAGCTATCCTGCAGATCCTGGCATTACAGTCCGAGTGTGAGGCCATGTGACCAGGAGAAGGGAAGGGTGACATTGAGGTTATCGGCAGAGGAGGAACCAGTTTCAACAGCACCGGGAGGGAAGGAGATTCCTTTTTTGGAACTCGCAGGGCCAGGAATGCATGAGCCTATCTGCCTAAAAGCCTCAGCTCTTTTGAGCTCAGCCTTCACCAACCTGGGTCAGCGAAGGCTATCATAAGAACAACAGAACAGCCTGCCGGATCAGGAGGACAGAGGCCCATCGAGTCCAGCATCCTGTCCCCCCAGTGGCCCACCAGATGCCCCAAAGGAAACCCTTAAGCGGCACCTGGGCACAGGACCCCTCTCCTCCTCCATAAATCTGTCTAGTCCTCTTTTAAAGCCATCCAGGTTGGCGGCCATCACTACCTCCTATGGCAGAGAGTTCCACAGTTTAACCACGTGACAAAGTCATTATCCTTCCTCTGTCCTGAATCTTCCAACGTTCCGCTTCATTGGAGGAACACGGGTTCTAGTGTTATGAGAGAGGGGGGAAATCCTCTCTGCCCACTTTCCCCAGGCCACGCATTATTTTATAATCCAGAGGTACCTCAGGTTAAGTACTTAATTGGTTCGGAAGTCCGTACTTAAACTGAAGCATACTTAAACTGAAGCGAACTTTCCCATTGAAAGTAATGGAAAGTGGATTAATCCGTTCCAGACGATGAAAAACACCCCCTAAAACAGCAATTTAACACAAATTTTACTGTCGTGAGACCATTGATCCATAAAATGAAGGCAATAATCAACGTACTGTACTATAAAATAAATAAGACAGTAATTGTAGATAATAAAAAATAAAATTATTACAGTGGTACCTTGGGTTAAGTACTTAATTGGTTCCGGGGTGCCGTTCGCACCCCGAAAAGTACCGGTACTTAATCTGAGTGCCAATAGCACGCATGCGCAAAGCGCCGATAGAGCACTTCTGCGCATGCGCAAAGCGTGCAGATCGCTTCTGCGCATGTGCGCGCTGCGGAGTACTTAAACTGAAAGTACTCAAACCAAAGCGTACTGAAACCGAGGTATGACTGTAAACTTCTATTGTATTCTCTAAACCAGAGAGTCCAAAGCGCTGCAACCCTCCTAGAGGGAGTCTCTCCATCTCCCTCATTGTTTTGGTTGCTCCATCCTCCTATACGTTGAATCACACACATCCAAAATAAAGGCATATTTCCTCCACTCTGTTCCACCCTGCCTCCCTTTTCCTCTGAGGAACCCCTTGCGCTGCTTACAGGTGGTCAACCCCACACTTTTTTTAGGGTGTGTGAGAGAGGGAGGGGCAGGGACCCCGCACGCTGGGTAAAGCGCCATTAACTTGGGTCATGATAACCTAAGGCAGATTCAGGCATGCCCATCCTTTACACATCAGGATTATCCCAATTATTGCACAATGCCTTAGCCACTGGAAGCTTTCCTCACGTGGCACAGCGCCACCAGAGGCAGCTGGGCACAGGCCCAAGAGAACGTGCTGGCGGCCACACCCTCTGCCTGGGCAGCTGCCCACATCAAGCCTCCAGAGTGAAACCGCAGCCGTACCTTCTCACAGAGCAAAGAAATTGCGGCATAATTTTAGCTGCCGGTGTTTGTAATTTGCCGTCGGGATTCCTGCATCACAGCGGGTTGGGCTGGATGACCCTCGACATCCCTTCCTACCCTGCTTATTCCATGTATCACTCGCCGAAGCTTCTGTGACCACGACACAATATTCAAGCGGCCTGTTTTGTGCTCCTACGACACACACACACAGAGTTGTGCCGCTCGCAGGGCACTCGAGGGCAGGCACCCTCGCCAAAGCCCCATCGGGAGAGCAGTGGTGGCTGCTGGTGACCAGTGCAAGTGGCAGGGCAGCACCTGAACATAGAGTTGCCTTATGCAGAGTCCGGCCCTTGGCCCATAAAACTCAGTATCGCCTACACTGACTGGCAGCAGCTCTCCGGGATCTCAAGCAGAGAGCATCGCCCAGCCCTACCTAGGGATGCCACCGTCTGGGATTGAACCCGGGACACCGTTCTGCATGCCAAGCAGCCTCTCCACCGCTGACCTCCCCCCCCCCCCATGTACCAGCCGCCACAGATGGAATTTGCAAACTCAGAAGGGAAAAGAAACCCGAGAGGCTTTTGGCAAATATATTTTTGCAAAACAATCATAATAAATAAATCTCTCTTTTTTTGGCCGCACGGGGGGGGGGCGTTCTCTCTTCCAAGTCAAATTCCAGAGCGGCCCCTCCCTCCCCGCTGCCCTCCAGCCTTTCGTGGAAGGGGGTGTGTGTGAGTGAGGCTGCCTCCCTCCCTGCTTGGCTCTGCCGCGGTGAATAATCGCACCCAAAATGTCTGCAGCGAAGGGCGAGAGCAAGCCCGGGCGTGAATCGGATCCTCCTGCCGGCCGACCCCCCACCTCCAGCCGCGGCGGTGCCCTGGAGACAGGCGGATCCGATTCCCAGAGAGAGAGAGAGAATCAGGGAGGAGAGTAAAAGGGAGACGGAAAAGCAGGCAGCCCGTCCCCTCTAAAATGGGGCCATCGAGGTAGGACCCCCCCCCCCAAAAAAAACCACCCCGGCCGCGGCGTCAGAAACGCAGAGCAGCCGTTTCCCCCGTAGAGGTCGGAGGCGGGTTGGACGGCTTTGGGGAGGGGGGGAGAAGGAGCCCCGACCCTCATTCCTCCGCCCAGTCCCCGCCTGAAGGGAGAAAGGAAAGTTTGGGAAAGTTTGGGGGGGGGTGAAGGACCCCCAACCCCAACCCTTGGCCGCCCCCACCTCCAGGAGGCTTTTCGACGCCGGCTGGGCGCTTAGAGGGAAAAGTTTGCCAAAGTTTGGCCAAGACGCTCCCTCCCCTCGCCCTCCGCAGACCGACCTGGGGCTTCAGGCGCTGCTCGCGCTTCTCCCGGGGAGCTCCGGCCACCGCCGTCGGGGCTCTTCCTGGGACTGATCCGCCGCCGCCGCCACCACACCGAGCGCCCCACGCCTCTTTCCCGGGAACAGGTCGGCGGCTCCCTGCCCGCTGCCTCCGCCCACCGCGGCTTCCCTTGGCCGTCCAACAGGTAGGACAGCTCCGGAGCGGCTCCTGCTGCATTCTGGGATTGGTAGTCCTGCCCTGAGCCGGATTAGGGCCGTTCACACACACAGGGTCCCGCGACGGGGCGGGGCGGGATCCGATTCGAGGCCCGGCGCCCTGGGGGACCAACACTGCAGGGAGGCCTCTGAGCATGAGCCGAGTGCCCAAGCTGTTCCCGCAAGCCCTTCCCCTCTTTTTTCTTCTTGGTGGGTGGGTGGGGGGGTGGGGTGGGTCTGAAGTCGCTCCGGCTGCTGGACTGTCGGGGGTGGTGGTGGAGGGCGCTTATTTTAAGGTGTGGATACGGGGGGGGGTACAACGCGCCCCCCTTGGGAAACTCTGCGCCTTCCTGCTTTAAATTGCATTCCCTGTCATTTTTTATCATTCTGATTCGCCCTGGATTCCCTTGAGGGAGGGAGGGGGGCAAAAGTCCTTTGCCCATGCTCAGGGGCTACATCACTGTTTCTTATTAGCTGGCACATGGAGGGCAGGCGGGGTGAGGGAGTCCTACGGCCAGCTAAAACAACCGAGGAGAGGATCAGGAAAGAGAAAAGGTCCCGGGGCTCTTGACTGCAGCGCACCTGGGACTTCTCCAGCTGGAGGTGGGAGAAGACTACAACTCCCATCAGCCCCCGCGCCCGCCGGGTGACACATGGCTTTGGAATGCTAGCCGCCAGCCTTTCTCTCGGGCTCCGGAGCCGGGAGTCGCCCTCAGGAGTCAGCAGCGCCTCTCCCCGAAAGCAGAAAAGTAGCAGTAAAGCCAGGAGCGGTTCCTGCCCTTGCCAGCTTGGCATTTCTCTCCCCTGCTGAAGATTAAGAAGTCCATCACCAGATTCCCTTGAGGGCTTCCTCTCCACCTTGGAAAAACTCCATCCTTAATAAGAGGGTGGCTGACTTAGAATCATAGAGTTGGAAGGGACCAGCCTGGGTCATCTAGTCCAACCCCCTGCAATGCAGAAATCACTGCTGAAGAATCCCTGGCAGATGGCCACCCAATCTCTGCTTTAAAACCACCAAGGGAGTGAGTGCCAGTGCTGAATGACTCTTACCATCAGAAAGTTCTTCCTAATGTTTAGTCGGAATTTCCTTTCTTGTAACTTGAAGCCACTGATTCAACTCCTACCCTCCAGAGCAGGAGAAAACAGGCTTGTTCCATCTTCCATATGACAGCCCTTGAGATATCTGAAGATGGCTATCCTATCTCCTCTTTTCCAGGCTAAACATACCCAGCTCCTTCAACTGCTCCTCATAAGGCTTGGTTCCCTTGATCATCTTGGTCGCCCTCCTCTGCACACCTTCCAGCTTGTCAACATCCTTCTTAAATTGTGCTGCCCAGAACTGGAGACAGTATCCCAGATGTGGTCTGGCGGCCAAGGCAGAATAGAGTGATACTATGACTTCCCTTGATCTGGAGACTAGACTTCTGTGGATGCAGCCTAGAATAGAATTTTCTCTTTTTGCTGCTGCATCACATTGTTGACTCATGTTCAGCTTCTGGTCCACACAGACCCCTAGATCCTGTTCACATATACTGTACTGCTAGTATGCCAGGTGTCCCCCATCCTATATTTGTGCATCTGGCTCTTTCTGCCTAAGTGCAGAGCCTGACATTTGTCCCCATTGAAATTGATTTTGTTAGCTTGCACCCAGCTCTCCAATCTGTTAAGGTCGTTTTGAATTCTGATTCTGTCTTCTGTGGCCTTAGCTGCCCCTCCTAGTGTAAGGGGAGGGGAATACCCCTACTTGTGCAAGGGAGAAAAATGCATACCTGGAATAAACTCTGGCCTGTAGGACAGCTCCTCCTTCAGTGGCTGCCAACATACTTTGCATACCTCAAGGGGCCAAATCTCAAGAGGCAAGGCTTGCTGAGAATATTTGGCACAGGGTGGAGTAAATGGAGAGGCCTCTCTCATGACACTAGACCCCAGCGGAAACATCCACTGGAGGTGAACACTGGAAGATTCAGGACAGACAGCAGGAAGGACTTCTTCGCCCAGCGTGGAGCTGATAGTGATGGCAACTGCCAGATCGATAGCTGCCTACCAGTACTGTGAATCCTGCATTGTAGGGGGTTGGACTGGATGACCTTTGGGTTCCCTTCCAACTCTACAGTTGCAGGGGGTTGGACTGGATGACCTTTGGGTTCCCTTCCAGTTCTATTATTTAATCCACACAACAGCCCTGTGTTTAGTTGAGAAGGAGTGACTGACTCCAAGTGAGCTTCAGTGAGCTTCATGGCCGAGTGGAGATTTGAACCCGGCTCTCCGAGGTCCTAGTGCGACACTCTAACCACTACACCACACTGGCTCTTAATCAGGAAATTTCCCTCCACCGCACCCTCAAAAAGTGCCTGGGAACTTCTTTGAAAGCTGAATTCTCCATTTTTGTTTTTGTTTTTTAATGGCGCTTTGAAAAAAGAAAGAAAGAAAAAAGAAATCTTTAAACTGTCTATAGAAAAATGTCTGGTGACCTTTCTATTGGATGGAGTCAAAGCAAATTGCCTTTTCAGTTGAAAATGGTTCCTTGTGCCTATGTCCCATTGAAATCGAGCCTTTTAAAAGGATTTAGCTGCGGCACCAATGCTTTTTTTAAAAAATATTATTTTAAAATCCCAAAATCCAATGACGCCCACAATTTGAAACACTTGTCGGGGGGAAAAGGGGGGAAATATCTGTTTACAAATAAGAATACTCATGTGCATTTTTGTAAAGCAAACACCAGCAGGGCGAGAATTTATTTGGCCATAATTGGGGAGAGGCAAATGAATCACCATCAGACTCTTGTAAATTTAACAGCCCCAAAGAGGAAACAGATAAAACACACCTTTACAACCATCTCACTCAATCAGAACATAAAAAGCCACATGTCTGAAACCACAAAAGCAACCACTGTGTTACAGATCTTTCCCTCAGACACAGATAAAAAATTTAATAGTGGTTTGATCGCCAGAATTTATGTAGAACCAGGAAGGAAGTGAGCACCTGTCTCATTCTGCCTTCTTAATCTGATTCCCACCTCCCAATAAAAATTGAAAGACACAAGACACAATCACAGACCCTATCAATTTGTTTAAGCTCTGCAGTCATAAGAACCTGGTTTCCCAGGTCCTAGTCTGACCACTAAATCACACTGTCTCTTTATCAGAAAAGGCCCCCACCCCACCCCTCGAAAAGTGCCTGGGAACTTTTTCACTTTACAATTAAGAATATTTGTGTGCATTTTTGTAATGCAAACACTGGCAGGGAGAGAATTTATTTGGCCATAATTGGGGCGAGGGGAATGAATCACAGTCAGACTCTTGTAGATTTAACAGCCCAGAAAAGGAAGCAGATAAAACTCACCTTTACAACCAGCT
Source organism: Zootoca vivipara (assembly GCF_963506605.1). Taxonomy (NCBI): domain Eukaryota; kingdom Metazoa; phylum Chordata; class Lepidosauria; order Squamata; family Lacertidae; genus Zootoca; species Zootoca vivipara. The sequence goes on along the minus strand of NC_083281.1, from coordinate 15,979,038 downwards.
CACTCGATTGGAACATCAAAACCACACGTCTGAAACCACAAAATCTATCACTTTGTGACATATATTTCCCGTAGACATGAATATAATTTTTGCAAGTGGTTTGATCTCCAGGATTTCCATAGCGCCAGAAAGGAAGTGAACATCCCAGTTTCGTTTGACTTCCTTAATCTATTTCCCACCTCCCAAAAAAGGTTGAAAGACACAGCACACACAAACCCTATCAGTTTGTTTAAGCTCTGTAGTCGTAAGGCCATAAGATCAGGCCAGCATCCTGTTCTCCCAGTGGCCAAATACCTCTAGGAACCCAGGTAGACTGCCTCTGGACCTGGAGGCTCCATAAGAAGAGCCTGCTGGACCAGGCCAATGGCCAATCTAGTCCAGCATCCTGTTCTCACAGTGGCCGATAAGGTGCTCCAATGGGAGGCTCACAAGCAGGATCTGAGCACAAGAACGCTCTTCCCTCCTTGTATTCAAAAGCATTAATGCCTCCGTCTGTAGAGGCGGAGCATAACCATTGCGGCTCTTAACCACTGATAGTCATGGGTAAGTCTTATCCTCTGTAATGCACCAATACCAAATGAAATCAAACCACCACACAGAACTTGCAGGTGGTAGATCTGTTCTTAGCCATCCACAGAGCATGCATGCAAATATATAATCCTTTCTTTCATCCGTGCAGGTGGGTGTGTCTTTTAAAGTGGTTTGTGGCCATAATAACCAAAAGGGTACCAGTGCCACACCTAGGTTAACTGTCGACTTTCCTTCTACACTTCAGGATCTCCTGCCGCAGGATTCCTACACTCTACGGGCCTAGTTTTAAAAAGTGGTATTCTCTTCACCAGAGCATCCCTGACAGCAGAATTAAGGAAAGCAACAGCTCCATCTGTTGGTGCTTAAAAGAAACACGCAGCAGACTTCAATGCAGTTCAGCGCTGTACAACTAATTCCAAGGCACTTCAAAAGGCAGGCTTCTCAGCAGTCCAGAAGGAAAGGCCCTGCAGTGTTTCGTCGAGGAAATGAAGGAGGCATGAATGGCTTCATAAGCCAGTGGCTAAAAAGAAATATAAATGATGTGGGCTTCAATGTCCTTCAAGTAATTCTAATGAACTTGGAAGGCTGACTTGCAAGATGAGAGGCTAATGAAGATATAAACTGAAATATATGGTATAATAATAGTGGAAAGAGTGTCATTGAACATGTGCAGAGTGCCTTTCCCTCTCCACCACTGAGTAGCCAAAGCTTACTCTCACTTATCTGGGGTTTGAAGTGCCTTGATTTCGGTCAGCGCATATAACATCTCCTGTTTTCAGAAATAAGCACTGGGTTGTCCCTGATGGCGGGGCATAGATAAAACCACAACATTTGCATCTTCTTTTGTGCTAGGAGCGCACGGAAGCCAATGCAACATCATTTGGGTGGACACAAAACACTCACTTCCACACATACAGCCACACGCAAGATGCACACCTGGACCAGACATGTGTTTCGGACTTAAGAATGATGCGTCATAAATAAGAGAGGGAGGAGGGAGGCAATGGTGGGGTGGGGGGGCAGGAATGCTTTGCAAAAGGCCCCTTTTCCTGCAGAAACAGAACATGCCTTGTTGGGTCATCAGAAGAAGGAGGAAACGCATAGGCATGCCACAGTCCAGCCACCCCAACCTGGCGCTCTCTGGGTGTTTTGGAGTTCCAAGTTCAAAACAGCTGGCGGGGACCAGATATGGGAAGTCTGTAATACATAACTGGGGACCAGTCAGTGGACGTCTCTCCCACCCCTCTGCATATGGAGGGTCCCCCGATCCCATCAGTGTCAAGAAAAGGGCAGCCCCTGCCCCCCAGAGGGCACCCCACAGACTGGGCTTTGCAGGGGATTCTCTGTCCACTGTCCTTGCATGGGCAGCTGGGAGAGAAGCAGCCCTGCCTGCGCCCGGACTTCAGAGGGGAACATCTCTCTCGGACAGGGGTGAACTCTTGGCTTCTTCTTGGTCTCTGTGCTGGGCCTCCGGCCTCCCTGCGCCGGGGAGTTTGCAGCTGTTGAAATAAAACCACATGCAACAGGTTTGGGGGGTGACGCTGGAGAGGTCTGATGAAGGTGCCAATCCCCACCAGACCTGCTGACTTTCCAGAATTCTGCACTGCAGGAGAGGAGAATTGGGCAGAGCCTGGCTAGAGAACAGGCGCAGGATTTCAGCCAGGGGTCCTTTCTGCTCCCCACCCTGGAGATGCCGGGGAAAGAACCTGGGACCTTCTGCATGCAAAGTAGGTGCTCTGTCACTGAGCTAGGGCCCTCTGCTTAAAGAACAAAGCGAGATTCTAGTCCTCATGATTAATGAAGGGCTGATTTAAATAGGTGGTGTCCCTTATGCCAGGGCTAAAGCCACAGCGGCACCTACAGGCAGCTCAGGACATTGCTAATCCTATCGTAACATTGCCCTCTCTCCCTCCATCCCTCCTGAAGCCAGAGAGGAGTTATGCTCTGGCCCCACCCACCCACCAGCGAACTAAGGGGTGCTGGTTGGGTGTGAAATATGCACGTAAAAGCATGGTGCCCCTCCAGATCAGACTGCACTGCTCTGAGTATGTAACTTCAAGCATTGGCAACTGAGCTCGCTACTTTTCCTCTGCCCTCCCCATTCCTATTTCCTCTTGCGTCTTTTAGATCGAGAGCCTGCAGGCAAGGCTTGCCTGACCTTTCAATCTCCTAGGACATCTGAGAAGCTTTACAAGTATTGAATAATGTTATGAAACCACTTGGGTCAGAGCGTTGGTCCATCTAACCATGTTGTCTACTCTGACTGGCAGCTGCTCTCGGTCTTGCCCATCATATTCTCCCAATGGACCTTTATCTTTATTTTGGAGATGCTAGGCTTTTGCATTAAACGTAGGGAATCTCTTCCCCTTCCCCCCCCCCCATGAGCTAAGGCCTCTTTCCTATTGTTGCCCACTGCCATGCATTAACCGTGTACCTACAGTGGTGTGAGAGGCGTCAGGCTTGGCTCCCGGGGTCTCCTCTTGGCCCCAATCCGGTGGCTCCTGGGGAAAGGAGAGACAGGTAAATCTAGCGACCCAGCTGTTTATAAGGAGGCACCTACAGAGATGGGGAAACTGGGGTTGTCCCTGATAAATTGGGAGCACCGAGCTGTCTCTATGGAGCAATAAAGGCAGCTTCACCCCCACCCCAGTGATTCATGCATCTGATTCATCAAGACTGGATTACTGCAGGGCACTCTAACACGGGGTTTCCCTTGCAACTGATCCAGAAGCTGCAGCACAATTGCTGGGAGGATCAGTGCTGGATTTCCATATAGAATCATAGAATCATAGAGTTGGAAGAGACCACAAGGGCCATCCAGTCCAACCCCCTGCCAAGCAGGAAACACCATCAAAGCATGTCAAGCCTCTGCTTAAAGACCTCCAAAGAAGGAGACTCCACCATACTCCTTGGTAGGTAGCAAATTCCACTGCTGAACAGCTCTTACTGTCAGGAAGTTCTTCCTAATGTTCTATGTTGCCAAGGTGGAATCTTTTTTCTTGAAGTTTGAATCCATTGCTCCGTGTCCGCTTCTCTGGAGCAGCAGAAAACAATCTTTCTCCCTCCTCCATATGACATCCTTTCATATATTTGAACATGGCTATCATATCACCCCTTAACCTTCTCTTCTTGTTTATAAGCTAAACAAGCTATAGCTTTGGGCCCCACTCTCTTGGGGGCCCCTAAAAAAATTAAAGGAAAAAACCCCACTGGGTGTACATTTCCAAATGTGTAGGCTTATATGATGTAAGTCATGGGCCCCGCCTGCTAGCCTGCTCCCTGAAATATCACTGGTTTGCTCCTTTCTATATATAGGGTGCTGACATTCTGCTTGGCCTGGTTGCACAGCAACATGTGCAAATGGCTTGAGTTACCTATTAGGTCCATAAATGTCATTATGGCATATATTCAACACAAAAAAACAGTGACAATTTGTTGTTGACAAAGGACAGCTGGACCTTCAGGAGCTGAGGGCCTCATCAAACCTAAATCCGGCCCCGGGCAGGAAGCTAGCTTTGGCAACATAGAACACCTGTGCTCAGAGATCTGCTCTGCTTCCCAATGTGCTACCGGTACCTGGCCACATCCAAGGTGCTGCTATTAATATATAAAGCCCTGAACAATTTGGGACCAGTTCACCTGTGAGATCACCGGACACCCCATGTACCTCCCCCTCAACCTCTTCGATCTCTGGAAGTGGCCCTGTTCCAGCTGCCACATAAAACCCCGTTCCACATTTGTAAGAAGTCAATATTTTAGTGTGGCAGCACCTGCACTCTGGCTATTGACACCAGGCAGGTAGATGTTGATGCATGTTTTGATTGTTTGTTTTATCTTTTGAATGTTTTAAAGAGTTTTCATGATTAGTTCTACTGTTCTATTCTCTTTGTAAACTGCCTTTTCTTTTCTTTTTTACAATCAAGTGGTGTCTTAATCTCATGAAATAATTAAATACATCCCTTTACCACTTACCTCTCGCCTTTCAAACGTTTCCGCCGAGGCCTGGAAAAAGAGGAAAACATAGATTTACACTCTAGGTAACAAGCGGATTGGTTAAAGTTGATCTGGTGTGTGTGCCTCCCATAGAAAAAGCACCCAGCCTGGCATCCTGTTTTCAAAGTGGCCAAAGAACCTAGGAATGTGGATAGACTGCCACTGGAGCTGGAGGTTCCACAAGAACCGAAGAAGAGCGCAGCTGTTGGATCAGCCCAATTGCCCATCTAGTCCAGCATCCTGTTTTCACAGTGGCCATCCAGATGCCTGTGGGAAACCGGTAAGCAGGATCCGAGCGTGAGAACCTTCTCTCCTCCTGCGGTTCCCAGCAACTGGTATTCTAAAGCATTGCTGCCTCCGACTGTGGAGGCAGAACACAGCCATCCTAGCTAGGAGCCATCAATAGTCCTCTCCTCCTCCATGATTTTGTCTCTTCCTCTTTTAAAGCCACCCCAAGTGGGCGGCCATCCCCGCTTCCTGTAGCAGTGAGTTCCATAGTTTAACTCTGTGCTGTGTGAATAAGTTCCTTTCCTATATCTGTCCTGAATTTCCCAACATTCAGCTTCGTTGGAGTCCACAAGTTCTAGTGTCATGAGAGAGGGAGAAAAACTTCCCAATCTCCGCTTTCTCCATGCCAGTCATGATTTTATAAACTTTGGCCATACCGCTTCTTCCTCTCCTTTTCCCTGAACTAAAGAATCCCAAACGCACACTTTCTAAAATTCAGGGAATGGGTGGATATGGGAGACAGAGAGGGGAAACACTCTGTACGTGCTCAGGGGAACTTTTACAAGTGCACCATACATGACAGTATAGGGTGGAGCTGTGGTTTGGAAAATAGGTTCTGGGGTGCAGCGAGAATGAGCTGTGGCATGACAGAGAACCCTTTATGCCCCTCCGCCCCCTGACACCCAGCTGCAGACCCTCCCTGCCAAACCTCCCCTCTCTTGCACCCCCCTGCAGGCCACGCTGGCTCCTGCTTGGCCTTCGTCTCACCTGCAAGAGCAGCGGGTGTGCTCCACAAACTTCATTTCTTCCTGCTGACTCGTGGCCAGGATGGGGCTCACTCGGACCACCTGCCAAGGGGGAAAGGAGACATGTCACCTTCCACCAGCTGCACCAGCTCCATCTCCCGTCCTCCCCGGGCACTTGCCCCACTAGATGGCGGAGACAGTGTGCTGGGGCAGATTGAACTGCGGGTCTCATTCAGCCAGACATACCCTCACATGCCCAAATCCGGGGTCAGCTCCAATGTTAGTCATACGGATTCAACCCACACTGGCATCCATCATGGAATCACAGAGTTGGAAGAGGCACCCGAGGGTCATCTAGTCCAACCCCCTGCAATGCAGGAATCTCAACTAAAGCATTCATGACTGATGGCCACCCAACCTCTGCTTAAAAACCTCCAGTCAAGGAGAATCCAACACCTTCCAAGGTGTTGAACAGCTCTTTACCATCTTACCTAAGGTTTAGTCAGAATCTCCTTTCTTGTACCTTGAAGCTATGGGTTCGAGTCCTACACTCCAGAGCAGGAGAAAACAAGCTAGTTCCTTCTTCCATGGGACAGCCCTTCAGATATGTGAAGATGGCCATCCTATCACCTTTCAGTCTCCTCTTTTCAAGGCTCAGCTACCTCAACCGCCATGAGTTCTTTAGTTGTGATTCCTGCATTGATTCCTGCTACATGACCCCTGGGGGGGGGGTCCCTTCCAACCCTACAGTACTATGTAAAATGTAATTATCTTTATTACAGTCAAAGACCAGAAGACAATTTGTGACAAATATTGTTGATTGGGTTAAAAGAAGAATATGATAAAAAATTACAGTCCAATTCACAGAATTGATGCAACCATTTAAATTTGAATTTAAATTGGGATTAGTCCTTTTAAAATTTTATAATTTAAATTATTGAATCTCAGCTATGTATTATCATTCCTTCACGGGTTAGAATTCAAACTCCTTCGCTGGTCATTGCTGACGCCATTACTCTTCTAACTCTTGTCGCAATGAGACAGAACTTCGCAACGGGCCTGGTGATCTCGAAATCTTTGTCCGCTAGGAAATGTCTGGTGTGAACCTCGTCTGTGCTGGCGGGTAGTTTTCTCAGTATCGGTTCGATCAGCTCTTTCCTTGAGTCACGATACAGATGGCAGAATAAAAGCACGTGGCCAATGGATTCAATCTTGTTACTATGGCCCCCAGAAAACGAAGTCATTGCACCCTTAACCTCAAGGACTTCCGCCAATAAGATCTGTAAAATCGGAGGATTGCATCTGGCACAGATGGCCCACAGACAAAACCTACAGTACTATGAGCGTTAAGTGTGCCTCTGGTTTTACATGTAATTAAGCAACTGTGAGTCTGGGACACTGAGCAGACCCCAGTTGCTGCAATAAATGAAGTGAGTTTGAGGGCAACCACCAGAGCTTTGCAGAGTGATGGGAACGAAGGGCCGAAGTTGCGATTCCTGCTTTGCAGGGGGTTGAGCTTGATGGCCCTTGGGGTGTTGGATTTTGTTTTGAATAGTCATTACTTTCATGCCGGTCTAATGTAAACACTGTCTGTTTAAGAGAAACAGGTGCAAGCGTTTCTCTTAATTGCTCACAGGCGTGGGCTCTGTTTTTTGTAGATAAGGCTCTGCCAGAAAGCCTTCTGCATCTCTCTTTGTTAGATCTTGCAGTTTGATGCATTTCGTTATGGGTCACTCTCTGTTCGTTCTTAGTTTAAGAGATTCCTTTAGTTAAACCTTAGTATAATTACTTTGTTTGCTGATAGTTATCGGGTAGTTAAATGAGAGTTTTGTGGGAGGTTTTTGTGGGAGGTTTTGGATGTGGGAGAAAGTATTTTTAGTTTAAAGCCTTTAGAGACAGTTTGTTCTTCAGTTGAAGAAACCCATCAGTTTGTTTTTCATCTGTATGCTTTGACAAGCATACAGCTAGTAAGGGGTTTCACACAAGGGAGATAATACCCTACACTCTTGGTGGTGTTTTGCTTAGCCAGGTCAACTTCTAACTGCGCATACTCTGCGTGAAGCATATTTTAAGGGGCCACTGGAAACAGGGTGATTTGTGTACCCAGTTATTCCCAATATTATTATTTTACTTGATATATTACATTCCAATAGGTTATGGGCCCAGCAGGCTGGTTTTGGGACCTGCATTTATAGAAGTTTGTAGCTAAGACATCCCAGAGAAAAACATAGATTATCTTCCCAAAGAGAAAGTGGAAGGCTGAGGCTGTGGCTGTGTGCATAGTAATCACTGCAGCTGTGAAAGAGCTGAAACCTGAGAAAGCCGTGGGCTATTTGGTTAGAAAGGAAGCTGCTGAAAGGCAGGGAATGCTGAGTAGTTTAAACCAGTGCTGTGAGTAAGCAGTGTGCATTCCTACCATGGCAGAGGGGGCATTTTCTCAAGGAATTCCTTTTGAGAGGCTAAATGACAAAAACTATGCACAGTGGTGCCTGAAAGCCAAAGCATATTTAAAAAGAGAAGGTCTATGGACAGTAGTTGAAAACCCAGTAAATGATGATCCCACAGAAGAGGAACTTAGGCAAGATGAGATAGCCAGTTCCACTCTCATTTTGAGTATTATGAACTCCCAACTACCACATGTTCAAAATTTAGTTACAGCAAACAAAATTTGGGTGGCATTAAGGGACATTTATGTTAGACAAACTGCTGGAAGCAGAATTGGGCTAACGCGTGTTTTGTATAACACAAAGCTTGCTCCAGGACAATGTGTGAAGGAGCATTTACTGAAGCTGACTGCACTTTTTGCAGAATTGCAGACAGTAGACGTTGAGAGAGATGATGAAAATAGAGCTTACATAACTCTTAGTTCTCTAGACTCTTCTTGGGGAAATCTTGTTCAAATACTTGAGTCTATGCCTAGGCAGGAACTCACCAAGGGGTATGTCTATGGGAGGCTTGTTACTGAACAAGAAAGACGTTCAAGACAAAAGGAAGAAGGTTCTAAAGGGGTTTGTTGTGTCACTTGTGAAGCAGAATGTTATCAGGATGTATTAAGTTTACCCAAACAAGAGAAAGATATGTGGCAAAAGGCAATGGAAAAAGAAATGAAGTCTCTTAAAGACCTTGGAGTATATTCTGTCACATCACTGCCCGAAGGCAAGGAGGCAGTAGGGTGTAGATGGGTCTATAGAGTTAAGAGGTCTGCCGCGGGAGAAGCACAATGTAAAGCACGTTTAGTGGCGAGAGGGTTTACGCAAAAACCAGGCATCCATTACACGGCTGTTTACTCTCCCACAGCTAGGAGTGATACGATGAGAATGCTGTTAGTCTATGCAGCACAAACAGGGTTAAAGGTCAACCATTTTGATGTTGACACAGCCTATTTAAATTCACCTTTGGAAGAAGAAATTTATATGCAACAACCTTTAGGGTTTAAAGAAGGAAAACTTGGACAAGTTTACCGGTTGCATAAATCCATATATGGCCTAAAACAATCGGCTAGAAACTGGAATATTTTTCTAGATAATGTGCTTACAAGCTTGGGATTTTAAAGTTGTGTGGCCGACAATTGTTTATATGTAAGAGGTTCAAATAATAAAAAAAAGAACTAGTTTTGGTTTTTGTTGATGATATGATTTACGTAGCTGAAACTGAAGCCCAAATTCAAACTTTTGCAGAACAGCTACAAGGTCACTTTAAGATTAAAAACCTAGGGGAAATACATGAGTACCTAGGAGTGCAAATCACAAGAAGTGAGGATGGAAGTTTTCTGTTAAACCAAACATGTAAAACTGAGCTACTACTACAAAGATTTAACATGTCTGAGTGTAAAAGTGTGCGGACACCTATGGAAGTAGATTTTATAAAAAGTGCTCAATCTGAAAATGATGTAAGGTTTGAAAGTCCTGAGTTATATCAGTCTGCTATAGGAAGCTTATTATATTTATCCGTGTGGAGTAGGCCGGATTTATCTTATGCAGTTGGTATACTCAGTAGATCAGTTGCTGAACCAAAGAAACATGATTGGCTTGGAGTAAAACGTATTTTCCGTTATTTAAAAGGCACCAAAGATTTTTGCCTAAAGCTATCATCTTCTGGAACTGAACTAATTAGTTGTTTTGTTGATAGTGACTGGGCAAACTTGCCAGACCGAAAATCAGTATCTGGTTTGGTCATCAAATTTGGAGACTCCTTGATAGGATTGAGTTCGAGGAAGCAGGGTCTGATAACTTTGTCTTCTACAGAAGCTGAGTTCTGTGCTCTTTCGGAATTATGCAGAGAGCTAGAATATTATATTAGTTTGGTTAATGATGTTCAAGGAACGTTTGTGTTACCCATTACGGTCTGGGAAGACTGTCAACTCTGTATATCTTTGGCCAAGACAGGAAATTTTAAATCCAGAACAAAACACGTGGATATACGTTTCCAAAATGTTTGCCAACAGTTTAAGAGAGGTCTCATTCAGTACTGTCCTACAGAAGATAATGTAGCCGGCGGTCTAACCAAGCCTCTAACTTTTCAGAAACACAGTGATTTGTGCAAGCACCTAAATATGGGAAGATATAAGTAAGATGCGAATGTTCAGTATTTAGACAATAGACCGGGAGGGGGTGTTGGATTTTGTTTTGAATAGTCATTACTTTCATGCCGGTCTAATGTAAACACTGTCTGTTTAAGAGAAACAGGTGCAAGCGTTTCTCTTAATTGCTCACAGGCGTGGGCTCTGTTTTTTGTAGATAAGGCTCTGCCAGAAAGCCTTCTGCATCTCTCTTTGTTAGATCTTGCAGTTTGATGCATTTCGTTATGGGTCACTCTCTGTTCGTTCTTAGTTTAAGAGATTCCTTTAGTTAAACCTTAGTATAATTACTTTGTTTGCTGATAGTTATCGGGTAGTTTAATGAGAGTTTTGTGGGAGGTTTTTGTGGGAGGTTTTGGATGTGGGAGAAAGTATTTTTAGTTTAAAGCCTTTAGAGACAGTTTGTTCTTCAGTTGAAGAAACCCATCAGTTTGTTTTTCATCTGTATGCTTTGACAAGCATACAGCTAGTAAGGGGTTTCACACAAGGGAGATAATACCCTACACTCTTGGTGGTGTTTTGCTTAGCCAGGTCAACTTCTAACTGTGCATACTCTGTGTGAAGCATATTTTAAGGGGCCACTGGAAACAGGGTGATTTGTGTACCCAGTTATTCCCAATATTATTATTTTACTTGATATATTACATTCCAATATGGGGGTCCCTTTGAACTCTACAATTTCGTGGTGCCTCTGTGGTTCTAAGACTCAGGGCAAGGCAGCCCTTTCCCCACAGGCGCACCTGCAAGTCGATGGTCCGGGTCTCCACGGCGCTGCACTCCAGGCTCTCGTCCCCACAGCAACCGGCACATCTCCAGAGGGGGACGCAGGGGGGCTTGAAGATGTGCTCGGTCTCATGGGGGAATTCGCTCAGGATGTCCACCAGGGTCTCACGGGCCTGGCAGTAGCTGCGTTTCCAGACCTCCTCGAAGGGCACCACTGCAGGACAATGGAGGAGAGGGGCGGTCAGATCCTCCGGCCCTTGGCACAACCCCACCCCCAGACTCTCTTTGCTGCCTGCTGTGTTGTTTTTGCTGTGTTAGCAGCACTTAAGTGACCTACCCGGGTCCAGCTGTCCTTTGTCAACAACAAATGGTCACTGTTTTTTGTGTGTTGAATATATGCTATATGGTAATTTATGGAGCTAATACAGGGGTCAGCAAACTTTTTCAGCAGGGGGCAGTCCACTGTCCCTCAGAGCTTGTCGGGGGCAGGACTATATTTTGAAGGGGGGAAATGAATGAATTCCTATGCCCCACAAATAACCCAGAGATGCATTTTAAATAAAAGGACACATTCTGGCCAAAGCATTTTGGACCAACTGACGTTTCCAGGTGGTCTTCAAGGAAAAGCTCCATGTGGAGCACATTGCAGTGATCCAGCCTGAAAGTTACCGGTGCCTGGAGGGCAGTGGCCAAGTCATCTCTGTCCGAAAGAGGCTGTAGCTGGCGAACCCTCCAGAGCTGAAACAAAACACTCCTTGCCACTGGATGCAAACTCTGCAGTTTGGAAAGTTGTGCCTTTTCCACGTGGGGAAGGCAGGGAATTTTACAGAAAGGGGAAGGTGGGGACAAGAAACTCACCTCCTGCTGGCTGCTCGGAAGTCAACACCGGCTGTAAGTGAACGGAGGACCAGTTAGAAAGGAGTACCCTTGGGTGGGGTCTGCGATAGTACACTGAGGCTCCGAGGGCCTTCTGGCAGTTCCCTCCCTGAGAGAAGTGAAGCTACAGGGAACCAGGCAGAGGGCCTTCTCGGTGATGGCACCCGCCCTGTGGAACGCCCTCCCATCAGATGTCAAGGAAATAAACAACTACAGTGGTACCTTGGTTGTCAAACGCTTTGGTACTCAAACAACTTGGAACCCAAACACTGCAAACTGTTCTGGTTTGTGAACTTTTTTCGGAAGCCAAACGTTTTGAATGTTACGCTTCCGATTTGAGTGTTACGCTGAGGTCTGTCTGTTTTTGCTATTTTGCGTTTTTGTTTTTGCTTTTGCGGCTTTTTTGTTTTGGTTTTCTGACTGTGTGAAACCCAGTTCAGCTACTAATTGATTGATTGTGTGGCTGCAGTACATTGTTTATTGTTTTCATTTCATGGATCAATGGTCTCGTTAGATAGTAAAATTCATGTTCAATTGCTCTTTTAGGGGTTTGTTTTTAAAAGTCTGGAACGGATTAATCCATTTTGCATTATTTTCTATGGGAAAGTGTACCTTGGTTTTAGAACGCTTTGGTTTTGGAATGGACTTCGGGAACAGATTAAGTTTGAGAACCAAGGTACCACTGTAAATAACTTTTAGAAGACATCTGAAGGCAGCCCTATGTAGAGAGGTTTTTTAATGTTTGATGTTTTATTGTGCTTTTAATTCTGTTGCAAGCCACCCAGAGTGGCTGGGGAAACCTAGTCAGATGGGCGGGTTATAAATTTTATTATTATTATTATTATTATTATTATTATTATTATTATTATTATTATACTGCAAGGCAGAAGCAAAGAGTTCAGCACCCCCCCCTCCACGGCAACAAGGCTGAACCCAGCTTCGTAGGAAGCTGAGTCCATTGGCTTTCAAATCTGCGAGTTGAGCCTATGAAAAGTGAAGGGCTGCTTGGAATGCAGAAGGACTCAGTTTTTATCCCTTGCAGCCTTTCTAGGTACAACTGGGAAATGCCATTTTTTCTACCTGAAACCCTGGAGGTCAAAGTGGGCTCTTTTCTTCTGGCATTGTCATCCCAGTCCGTCCCCCCAGCCACCCCCACCAGATGCTATAAAGAAGTAGCATCGCTACCATATGTGGTGGCAATGTAAAATTATTAAGGCCTGGGAAGTATCATACTGTATAAAGATATGAATAGAATGTTGAAAATGATTTTTGTTAAAACAAAACAAAACAGGAGCTATGATTTTGAAAGGTACAGGACTTAATGAATGTACTGTGCAAAAGACTTTGCTCCTGCATCTGAGAATGGATGCCAGGCCAAGACCAGCCCATCCCTTTAGTACAGGGGCCAGCAAACTTTTTCAGCAGGCGGACGGTCCACCGTCCCTCAGACCTTGGGGGGGGGCGACTATGTTTTGAAGGGAAAAAATGAATGAATTCCTATGCCCCCCCAATAACCCAGAGATGCATTTGAAATAAAAGCACACATTCTACTCATGTAAAAACACGCTGACTGTCCGCAGGCCGGATTTAGAAGGCGATTGGGCAGGATCCGGCCCCCGGGCCTGAGTTTGCCTACCCATGCTATAGAAGGAAGAAGCCACCACCAAAGAAGATGATAAAGAGGATCTGAAAAAAACAAATTAATGAACTATGCAGGACATATTAGATATTTTGAAACCCAAGAAAGAAAAGGGCATTGGTTGTTGTTGTTTTTAAAAGGGGGGGGATGTTTAATGCATACTTTGTAAGCTTTGTGTATAGGGTTTTACATTAGCTGAACTTATAAAGGTCACTTGTAGCATCATAAACAAGGTTTTAAAATTGAACTGTTAAGAATATAAGATTCTATGGACGTGCATGAATAAGTACAAAATAATGGAACCAGGAGGGGGAGTGAAGTCATTTAAGATGTATGATTTAAATTTTTGATTGTGATGTTCTTTTATGGGGTTTTTTTGTTCTTATAAAATTAATAAATTGAATCTAAAACAAAAGAAAGCAAAAAGTAGCATTACAGGGGGTGGTGGAATAGATGGCTCTTGGGGTCCCTCCCAGCTCTACAATTTTGTGCTTCTATATGATCTTGTCTGAGACTGGAAACTGGTTCTTCTGGGAGGAGGTGTTTTCTGAAACACTCAGGACACAGACTATTTTGTGGGGCTTCAAAAGATTGAGACAGATTTATGGACTTTTTGAGGAGAAGATGGAATACGATATGAGTCTTTCAAGATGGCGATTGCTTGTATTTGATTGTCGACGCGGCTGGAGAGGCGCTCCAGTCTAAGAGGGGATTTACGGGGAGGTTGGATTGGACAAAAAACCCACACAGAAGAACGATTTTGTCTCAAATCTTGTTTGCTGCTCATCTCAAAAGCTGTGATAAGAGAGGAGATAACACCTAGAGGATTTGATGGGAAAAGATCGGGAATAGAATGGACTATGAGGAAGATTTGGACATTAGAACTAGGATGGCAGGGCGAAACGTTATTTAGAACCCCCAGATTCTGAAGCATGCGAAGTCAAAAAATTGTATGATTTGGCATAATATTCGGTTTAATTGATTGTATTTTTATAAGTTGAAATAATTGATGTGTTATAATTGGTTTGTAATTGGAAAATTTAATAAAAATTGTTTACAAAAGATTGAGACAGATTCATAGTGAATTTGATTGTTATAGGTGTGACACACACACACACACACACCCAGATGATGACTCCTGCCAATGAATGGGCACCTGCTGTAATTTTCTGAGCAAGAAATTCCCTGGAAAAGGTGGATTTAAAGCAAACATAGACGATGTTGCTGAACGAACGGTTAAAAACAATGGTAAATGGAAATGTGTCGCACACAGAACGTGTCAACAGGTAGACCTTAATTCCAATCTGAAGAAGTGTGCATGCACACGAAAGCTCATACCTATGACAAACTGAGTTGGTCTCTAAGGTGCTACTGGAAGGAGTTTTGTTTGTTTGTTTCGACTACGTCAGACTAACACGGCTACCTACCTGTAACTTAATTCCAAAGCAATTCTTTTAAAACTATCTAGAAGCGGCTGTACCAGGGAAAGCCACTAGATGGCGGTCCACCGCTACAAGACAATTAAAAGTTAGCTTCAGCTCAAGGGAATCAATCGGCTGGTTTTCGGGGGCAAAAATTATTGTCTATAATCATTTTATGCATTTTATTATTCCATAAAATTTATACACCGTTTAACTGTATATTAAAAAAGAGATTTACAGCAGTTTACAAAAACAGCAACAATGAAATTAGTAATAAGAGGAACTGACAACAATAGTTTGAGTCTTTCAAAAAGTTGAACGTAACAGACTAAAAACAGATTAAAACTAGCACCAGCTTTCTAAATATCTGGGCAAACGGCGTTAATTTCCCCAATATTTCCCCCTACTTTTAACTTGGCATATTTGACTGTCGCGTAGACGATGGAGCGCATTTCGTTTTGGCTGATCCAGAGAACAGGACCCAAACCAGACAAGAAAATTCAAGCTAAACATGAGAAATACCCTCTGGACAGGACAGGCGCAGAGCTGCCCTTCGCTGGAGGCTCATAAGTAGAGGCGATAAATAAGGCAATAAAATTAATAATGTCTAATGAACACCCGCCGGGTTGATTCATCCCCATACGGAGAAGAAATACGTGCCCCTGCTGCCAAAAATCCCCCTTTGCAAGGACCACGGCGCGCTCTGCCTGGGACTGAAATAGTTTCTTGCCTCCTTCCAAACTCTCTGCTCCCCGCTCCCCTGCTCTCCCCGATCCCCAGATGCATTTTTTAAAGATGCGCAAGGCTGGATGGTTCAGGGGGATTTAACACCCGTCTCCCGCTGGCTCTGCCTGCACATGCCCACGGCAACAGCGAGGCGAGGCTTCCTGGGACATATGGCAAGACCTTCGTGCTGGAGAGAAGGTTGGTCTTTTTCTTCCCTTTTCCACTTTTTGAAGAGGGCATGCAGGAGCCCCGAGCCCTGGAAGACACCCCCGCACCTTTCCCTCCTCCTCCAGACCCCACCCGGTGCCACCCGGAGGCTCTTTTTACCTGAGCGCACAAGAGGGCGATTGCCAACAGGTACCCAGGGACTGGCATCCTCTTCGTCCTGGGTCTGCTCGGCGAGCGGGCGATGGGTGCTGGGGCAGGGAGGTCCAGGCTCGCCTAGCTCCGGAGTCAGCAGAGGAGGGCATCAGCCAAGCCGGAGGGTGCCAAGTGGGTGGCACCGACCGGGCGCTCCATGGATGGCAGGGGAAAGGGAGATCCTTCTTCTGACCCGCTTCTCCTGGAAGTTGGAAGCAAATAAGAGGATGGACGAAATGAGGGAGGGAGAGGCTGGCCAAGTGTGTGTGTGGGGGGGACAGGAAGGGGCAGAGGGAAGCGGGATCAGGGCATGTCCTGGAGAGAAGGAAAGAAAGTGGAGCTCCACCCCAGCTGTAAAAAGGAGGAGCTCTCAAAGGCAGGCTGCCACCCCCCCCCCCAAGCTCCAGCTGGAGCCTCTCCAGGGCTCTGTCTGTGCTCAGGGCACCGGGGGTGAGGCGGGGGGTGGCAAGCAGAGGTTAGGGAAGGATCCCTGCGCCCTGGCACGGGAAGCGGCGCGTGCGTGCGTCTTGGCGCACGCACACGAGGCGCTTCTGTGGCCACGCAGGTGAAAGAGTCTTGTGGCGTCTGAAAGGAGGGCGGTGGTGGTGTTGTGCATTGGTCAGAGCTTGTTGTTGTTTAGTCGTTCAGTCGGTGGCGGGATTAACCGAGGGGCGCTGGAAGTGGTGATTTAAGAACCCTGCTAAGGCGGCTTTAAACCAGACGTGTGGAAACTGGTTATCACTTCACCAAGGCGGCCACCCATTGCATTGAGAATGTGCCGAGCAGCGAGTTAGTTCCCAAATAAAGACTCTTGCTGAATATCATGACTGTCAGATTTTGAAAGGTGGGGACCGCTCGACTGAGTTCATCTGTACTGTTGGGATTAATTAAACTACATCGTTTGGAATCTGAATAAAGGTGCAATTAATCTCCCCTGCTTTGAATTTTATTGTGTTATTATCTTCCTCAGTGGGTCGTGGAATCTGCTATTTTGAATAATGCTTTTTATAGGGTGGGTGGGGCACTGGGGCATGAGTTTATGGAAGCGAGGGGGGGGGTCTGAGTTTGGGAGCCACTGCTTTAGACCTTGGGAGAGACCAGGGTTCATGTCCTCCCACTTGGCCATGAGGTTCACCAGATGTGGCCTTGCGGCTCCAGTCGCTACCTGACAGGTTGACCCACCTCGAAGGGCTGTTGTGAGGATTAAATGAGGAGCAGGAGGAGAACCACGGGCGCCACCTTGAGCTCCTTGGAGAAAAGGGCGGGATATAAATACAACAAATAAACAATAATAAGCACACATTGAGTGGGAAAGAATCCACTTATCTGGTCCATAGAACGTCATCCTGAATTGCACGGGTATCTAAGTCCATACTGAGGCCTGAGAAGATGTAACCCAACGTATTTCTGTCATTTTGTTTTAAACTTTTTTTAGCATTGCTTTTTGGTTGTAGCTGCCCTGGGAATTTGGAGAGGGTGGCAGGTGATAAATGGTTGTAACTGATGATGCAATGCATACCTTTATTAGGCCAGCCAAAATATCACAAAAGGAAATATCAGAAAATAGCTTCCGAGCCCTCCAGAAATCTTCATCAGGCTTGATGGGAAAAGGGAGGAGGGGGAGGGTTTTGTTTTTGTTTTTTTGGCTGTTGAAAACATGGAAATTCAGGCCAACATTTTTTCCTCCCTGCCTGCTTCCCATCCCATCTCACTGTTCCATTTTCTTGCTGGCCTGTTGAAGAAACTAAAAGCTTCCACACTATTTTGCAATATTTGGTTTGGCGTGTTATGAGCATTGGAATTATTTCTTACAGATAATAATAATAATAATTTATTATTTATACCCTGCCCATCTGGCTGGGTTTTCCCAGCCCCTCTGGGCGGCTTCCAACTGAATATTAAAAACAATACAGCATCAAACCTTTAAAAATCCCTAAACAGGGCCGCCTTCAGTTGTCTTTTAAAAGTAAAACAGTTGCTTATTGCCTTGACATCTGCTGGAAGGGCGTTCCACAGGGCAGGTGCCACTACCGAGAAGGCCCAACGTTTGTGTGTGTGTGTGTGTGTGTGGGTGGGTGGGTCACATAGACAGATATTTGATGCAGGCACCTGAAGGATTACCACATACACTGAGGAAAGGGGTCTCTGCACATGCTCTGGGGCACTCTCTTCCACCGCCACCCAGAACAGCAGCCCCCGCCAGAAGACAAGATGACATTTTGCAGCAACAGGGAAGGGAGCATAATTCCCAGGCCCTCTTACCTTTCTTGCCTTTCTTTACCACACTTATCAGCCAATCACCCATTCCCACCACCCTTCTGAGTAATACCCCTCCCCACCCTCTGACTATATATAAGGGTCTGGTGACTTCTGTATTTGAAGAAGTGTGCATGCACACGAAAGCTCATACAAAGAACAAACTTAGTTGGTCTCTAAGGTGCTACTGGAAGGATTTTTTTTATTTTCTTTCTTGCTTTGTTATCATTTAATGGCTTTCATTTGCTAGGAAAGCACTCTCTGCACATGCTCCATTTTGTGGTTTTCCTTTGCAATGCACAAGCCCCAGGGGAGAAGAGAAGACGATGGTGATATGATAGCCATCTTCAAATATTCTGAAGGGTTGTCAGGAGGAAGATGGAGCAAGCTTCTTTCCTCCTGCTCTGGAGGGTAGGACTTGAACCAATGGTTTCAAATTACAAGAAAGGAGATTCCACTAAACATCAGGAAGAACTTTCTGATGCTAAGAGCTGTTCGACAGTGGTCTCCCTCAGAAGGTGGTGGACTCTCCTTCCGAAGGAGAGGTTGGATGGCCACCTGTCACGGATTGTTTAGCCACGATTCCTGCATTCCATGCGGGTTGGGCTAGATGACCCCTTGGGATCCCTTCCAACTCGAGAAGTCTATGATTCTGTGAGATTCCAGGACTAAAAAGTGGTGTGCCAATCTCTTTGGGCTAAACGAAGAGGCCTGGGGGAAGGATTCCCACCCCATTTCTCTTGCCGTGTCATTTCCCAACCGAGGAAGCCCTGCCTCCCCCTGGATCCTGTCCACCTCACACTGCAGTCAACAAACCTAACAGGGTCATGCGCTTCGGACCAGCTGGGATCACCGCACAGGTGTCTTCTACACGACCCTCCGAAAAGCAGCGATGGCGTCAGTGCAAGGGCCTCAATTCCTGGATGCAGCTGCCGGACATTTGCCTGCCCAGCAGCTGGGTCCTGCATGGCTCGCAGCTACGAAACGGGACAGGCTTTTGGCAACGGGACGCCCCGGCATTGCTGGAGTCAGCGGACACTTTGCAAGGCTGGGAAGCAAGCTCAGCACACAAGGAACCAAGGCTTGGCCGGATGAGGGGATTTGACCGACAGTCATCAATCCTGGACCTGTTGACAGCTTGCGTGTCTGTTTGACTTTGATCAGTGGAGGGAGGAGGAGGAGGAGGGGAGCTCAGTCAGAGGGAAGGGAAGTGACCCCATTTAGGGAGATCTCCGCTTGTGGGGTGAGGAAGCATCCCTTCCACAAGGAGACCACAGGGACATAATTCACCCTCCCTCCTGTGCTCTGGCCTTCATCCCCTCGCTTAAGGAACCATAGAACTGTAGAGTTGGAAGGGAACGCCAACGGTCATCTAGCCCACCCCCTGCATGCAAGAATCCCAGCTAAATAATCCATTGTCCTCGGCCCAGTATACCTGAAGGAGCGTCTCCACCCCCATCTTTCAGCCAGGACACTGAGGTCCAGCACTTGAGGACCTTCTGGCGGTTCCCTCGCTGCGAGAAGCAAAGTTACAGGGAACCAGGAAGAGGGCCTTCTTGGTGGTGGCGCCCGCCCTGTGGAACGCCCTCCCATCAGGTGTCAAGGAAATAAACAACTACAGTGGTACCTCGGGTTACAGACGCTTCAGGATAGACGCTTCAGGTTACAGGCTCTGCTAACCCAGAAATAGTACCTCGGGTTAAGAACTTTGCTTCAGGATGAGAACAGAAATTGCGCGGCGGCAGCAGGAGGCCCCATTAGTTAAAGTGGTGCTTCAGGTTAAGAACAGTTTCAGGTTAAGAACGGACCTCCAGAACGAATTAAGTTGTTAACCAGAGGTACCACTGTATCTGACATTTAGAAGACATCTGAAGGCAACCCTGTTTAGGGAAGTTTTTCATGTTTGATGTTTTATCGTGTTTTTAATATTCTGTTGGGAGTTGCCCAGACGGCTGGGAAAACCCAGCCAGATGGGTAGAGTATAAATTATTATTATTATTATTATTATTATTATTATTATTATTATTATTGATAGATGCCCATACAGCCTGTCTTTCAACAGAGGAGAGGGCGCCATTTTCCAAGGGAGTTTCACTGCCAACATCATAGAATCACAGAATTGTGGAACTGATCTACTCCAATCCCCTGCAATGCTAGATCTTTGTAGTATCTGGTTGGTGGGCTCTGGGATGGCAAAACCAGAAGAGAAGGGCCCACTTTGGTCTGCCTACCTTCGTCTCTCCTCTCTGTCAATGCCATAGTTTGCGTGGCCTAGTTTTACAGTGGTGGTTGTCTTGTTCTTTTAGGTGGTGAGTGGGGTCAGCCTAGATGGCCTTTGGATTCATTCCCCACCAATCATTATTATGAGGAATCATTATCTATGCCACAGTGCTATCAAGGTATATAGGCCTTTTTAAAGCGTAAAGTGGGGGGAGCAATGGAGAGAGAAGGAGGGGGTGATGGGAGGGGCACTCGAAGGCCAGGGTGTCAGGTGCAAAGGAACAGGCATAGAGCTGCTCCGAGCCTTTGCTGCCCTTATACAAATCTATGGTGCAACCACATTTGGAATGCTGTGTGGCACTGTGGTCTAAACCACTGAGCCTCTTGGGCTTGCCGATCAGAAGGTCGGAGGTTCGAATCCCTGCAACGGGGTCAGGGGTGTAGCTTCCGGAGCCGCAGGGGCGCCGCAGCAATCCGCACACGGGGGTGCCGTAGCAATCCACCTAGGGGGGCGGCGTGGTGATCCGCCTAGGGGGGCGGCGTGGGGCCCATGGAGTCCACGGAGTCCACCCGGTGGGCACAAACCCCACATTGACGTTTCGGGCAGCGCAGGGCCCTGAGCCACCACGTCACTCCCAGGAGAGACACGTGGCTCAGGCGCGCTGAAGGCCAGGCCCCGCGGTAAGTGACACACACACACACACCGCAGTGTGCCATTTTGTCACCCCGCTTAGGGATGACACCTGGGGCGGACCGCACCCCCTACCTCCCTAGGCCCCTGGACGGGGTGAGCTCCCGTTGCTCTGTCCCAGCTCCTGCCAACCTAGCAGTTCGAAAGCACACCAGTGCAAGTAGATAAATAGGTACCGCTGTGGCGGGAAGGTAAACAGCGTTTCCGTGCGCTCTGGTTTCCGTCACGGTGTCCCATTGCGCCAGAAGCGCTTTAGCCCTGCTGGCCACATGACCCAGAAAGCTGTCTGTGGACAAACACTGGCCCCCCCTGGCCTGAAAGCGAGATGAGCGCCGTAGCCCCACAGTTGCCTTTGACTGGACTTAACCATCCAGGGGTCCTTTACCTTTTACCTTGCTAGCCAGGTTGCCCATGCTCTGCCTTTACAGTGGGAGGCAGCAATGCTTCTGAATACCAATTGCTGGAAACCACAGGAGGGGGAGAGGGCTCTTGCGTTCGAATCCTGCTTGTGGGCTTCCCGTTAGCTGGTCAGGGATGTTTGACCCCGTGAGCCACCAGCCAGATGCAACAGGCTCTGCTTAGGTTCTTAAAGGGGATGGAACAAGGTCTCGAAGCAATGCGGCCTTGAGGAAGACAAGAGACTGCCCCCTGCCCAGACTCCCTTGTGTCCATATATGGTGGCCCCCTTCCAGGCTGGACCCTGCAGCCGAGTTTGCCCAGCAGGAAAGAGGAGACAGGGAATGCCCAGCTGCTCAGAGGCTTGGATTCTGCAGCTGATGCAAGGATCTGCAATGCCTTAGGCCGCTGTCCACCAGGCCAGCTGGGAAACCCAGCCTAGCACCCGCCCACCCACTGGGGACAAGGCCTTTCCCCTCCTGCCTCTCTCTCTCTCTCCCCCCCCCGCTATCAGTGCCCAAGCCCCCCCCCCCGGGGCTCCTTGCAAATAATAATTTGCAAATAATGAGGAGGCTGCGGGGGGGGGGGCTGGGGAGGGTCAGGTGCTGGGCACGGCAACCCCCCCCCCAGGAGACGTCTATTATTAGTGGCAAATACCAGCCAGGATAATGTCACACCGAGGGTCATGCCCAAAGCTCTCCTGATGGAAACATAAATAGCCTCTCTCTCCCCCACTGTGCTTGCTTCAAATTATTATTACTCTTATTAAATTCAACGGCTGCAATTTAATAATCATAGTACCATAGAATTCTGCTGTCTTTTAAATGTGTCTGTGGGAAGGGTGACTGTTTTGCTATCCCGTTTTACTTATTTACTTGTTTTATCCTGTATTTTATTGTGTGTAATAATAATAATAATAATAATAATAATAATAATAATAATAATTTTTTCCATTATTTATACCCCACCCATCTGGCCACGTTTCCCCAGCCACTCTGGGCAACTTCCAGCATATATAAGTGCAGAATATAAATATAAATCTAAAACAAACAAACAAACAATATAAAAAATAGAATTGTACAGTTGGAAGGGACCTCCAGGGATCATCTAGTCCAACCCCTGTAATGCACGGAGGAGCACTTTCTAGGGACCCACAATTCATTCTTTTTGGGTTGGCACCAAAGTGTGTTGTGCCAGCAGCATCTCTCCTCCAGTGAAGGAACGCGGGGTGCTCCATGCTCTCGAGAAAGCTGAAAACCTCAAGTCTTACTGCTATTATTTCTGAAGTGCTAGTTTGCTCAGCTTCCTGGCCAGGCAGGCTGGCAAGGGCGGATGTTCTTTGGTGGAGAGCGCTGTCTCCTGTCCCATGGCAGCCCGGGCTGGGAACTGGGGGGGGTGACCAGTGTGGGAATGGCCCCCTGGCTCCCTAGGGAAGGCTCTGCAGCTCTGAGAAATGCCTCCGGCAGCAACTGATCTGACGTGAATGGGGAAGGGTCGGGTCAGCTCTCCGTATAAACAAGGAGCAAGGTTACTCCCGGGCTTGGCGTGTGTCTGGGAGTCCAGCTGCTGGCTGGCAGCCAGCCCTTCGTATCTCTGGGGTCTCCCGCCTCTCCTCCCTCCAGACCCAAATGCCCAGAGCAAGGGCCACTCCAAAGCCTAGTCACTCCAAAAGGGATTCCAGATGGCACCCCAGTGAGTAGCTCGGTTGGTAGAGCGCAAAAGATTCCTGCATTGCAGGGGGTTGGACTAGATGATCCCCGTGGCCCCTTCCAACTCTACAATTCTATGTGTAAGGCAGCTAAAGGGGCTTTGATTGGGTCTCCCCCAAGGCACCCCTTCTCTTTCCCACATTGCTGGATTACTGCAATGTGCTCTTTGTGGAGCTTCCCTTGCACCCGATCCGGAAGCTGCAGCTAGCACAGAATGCTGCGGCACGATTGCTGACGGGAGAGAGGCCTTGTCAGCATATAGCGTTTGTGCTCAGAGATCTGCCCTGGCTGCCAATTTGCTCCCAGGCCAAGTTCCAGCCGTTACTATTAGTGTGTGACACCCTTAACGACTTGGGATCAGTTTACCTGCGAGAGCGCCTTGTCCCATAAACAACCAGCCAACCACTTCGCTAACACCTCTTCTACCTTTCAGTGAGGCAGCACTGACCCTCTGAAAATCCCTGCCTATTGAAGTAAAGGCAAAGGAACCTTCCCGTTTACTTTCCTGCCAGAGCGGTACCTATTTATCTACTTGCACTTTGATGTGCTTTCGAACTGCTAGGTTGGCAGGAGCTGGGACCGAGCAACAGGAGCTCACCCCGTCACGGGGATTTGAACCGCCGACCTTCTGATTGTCAAGCCCTAGGCTCTGTGGTTTTACCCACAGCGCCACCCGCGTCCATATAGAGGCCTACTAAATTATAAGGATGAAAATTTTTCTAAAGTAATTTTGTAATGGGATCAAAATAAATAAGTTATGTATTACATGAAATCAATCAGTAGGCATGAGACTCATACCCTTAGTCTATGCTGCCTGATCATCTGCAGTCTGCAGCTGCTTGCTACTTGTTTCCATGCAACCAGGCCATGCATAATGTTGTTGTTGTTGTTTAGTCATTTAGTTGTGTCCGACTCTTCGTGACCCCATGGACCATAGCACGCCAGGCACTCCTGTCTTGCACCGCCTCCCGCAGTTTGGTCAGACTCATGTTGGTAGCTTCGAGAACACTGTCCAACCATCTCGTCCTCCGTCGTCCCCTTCTCCTTCTGCCCTCAATCTTCCCCAGGGAGTCTTCTCTTCTCATGATGTGGCCCAAAGTATTGGAGCCTCAGTTTCACGATCTGTCCTTCCAGTGAGCACTCAGGGCTGATTTCCTTCAGAATTGATAGGTTTGATCTTCTTGCAGTCCATGGGACTCTCAAGAGTCTCCTCCAGCACCAGAATTCAAAAGCATCAATTCTTCAGCGATCAGCCTTCTTTATGGTCCAGCTCTCACTTCCATACATCACTACTGGGAAAACCATAGCTTTAACTATACGGACCTTTGTAGGCAAGGTGATGTCTCTGCTTTTTAAGATGCTGTCTAGGTTTGTCATTGCTTTTCTCCCAAGAAGCAGGCGTCTTTTAATTTCGGGACTGCAGAATTTAGGCACCCTATATATAGAAAGGAGCAAACCAGTGATATTTTAGGGAGCAGGCTAGCAGGTGGGGCCCATGACTTACATCATAGGAGCCTTGTTGTTGTTGTTGAGTCGTTTAGTCATGTCCGACTCTTCGTGACCCCATGAACCATAGCATGCCAGGCACTCCTGTCTTCCACTGCCTCCCACAGTTTGGTCAAACTCATGTTAGTATCTTTGAGAACACTGTCCAGCCCATCAAGTCCTGTCGTCCCCTTCTCCTCTTCTCTCTTTCCCAACTTCAGGGTCTTTTCAATGGAGTCTTCTCTTCTCATGAGGTGGCCAAAGTATTGGAGCCTCAGCTTCAGGATCTGTCCTTCCAGGGAGCACTCAGGGCTGATTTCCTTCAGAATGGATAGGTTTGATCTTCTTGCAGTCCATGGGACTCTCAAGAGTCTCCTCCAGCACCATAATTCAAAAGCATCACAACACAAAACACTCTTGCTGTATGTAGGTTTTATTTTATTTTATTTTTATCTTATGTTTTGGAAATGTACATCCAGTTTTTTTCCTTTAATTTTTTTGGGGCCCCCAAGAGAGTGGAGCCCTTAGCTATAGCTTGTTTAGCTTATACGTAAATCCGGCACAGGCTAGAAGCCAACCGATTGCCCTCTCCTCTATGAATAGCTACCTCCTCTGAATCCTAGTTGCTTGGAGCCCCAGGTGGGGGGAGGCAATGACTTGAGCCCATTGTGTCCTGCTTCCCAGAGGCATCTGGTCGACCTACTGTGGGAAACAGGATGCTTCGCTGGGAAGGCCTTTGGTCCAATCCATCTGCAAAGCTTTTCTGTTAGCC
This sequence comes from Zootoca vivipara, assembly GCF_963506605.1. NCBI lineage: Eukaryota > Metazoa > Chordata > Lepidosauria > Squamata > Lacertidae > Zootoca > Zootoca vivipara. The sequence continues at coordinate 15,953,690 of NC_083281.1, read as the reverse complement.
TCACCCTTTCCCACCACGATTCCTCAGTCTTCTGTTGGGATAATGCACCTCCCATAGACCACACTTCTTGCAAAGCTCAGCTTCTGGGCTTTGAGGAAGAGGTACGCTGCTTCTAACCATTGAGGGGTTCCATTTGTTACCAAGTATAATGTGTGCTGACAAGGCTGTCTCCCTATGAAATCCACAGAGGGGCGTCCCCAATCCCAGACGGAAGAGAGAGCCACAATTTGTGGATGGGCGGAGCAGGACATTTAGCCCTTGTCGCTGTGGGATGCTCTGTGGGGGACGACGGGGCCTGTCCTGTTGCTAAATACCCTTCATCGTTGCAGGTGGAGGGAGGGAATTGTGGAGCTGGGCTGACAGGCTGTGTCTCTCACCAGACGAGATGATGGACAAAGCTGGTGGCCTTGCTTGTTGCTGGCAGAGTTTGCTCCATCCATCCCATAATGAGCTGGCCACTTAGCTTTTCACCCTTGCCCCTCAATCTGTTATTTCCTCTATCCGACTCTCTCACGGCATTCTTCACTTTCCCATCGCCCCTGTCTGTCTATTATTGTCTTTCTGCATCCATCCATCTATCTCCGCCCCCCCCTCCCCACTTCCAGTGACCTAGTGGATCCTGTCCACTGTGTGGAAAACTCGCCTCCTCCGTTCAAGACCTCCCCCCCTTTGCTCTCACAGACACATTCGGTCATACACCTTTGCTCTGGTCCTTTTGCGATGGGATGGATTTCCTTGTCTGTAAAACACCCTCCTTGAAGATGGAGCCTGCTCTGCATTCCCTGGGGGCTCTTAGCTCCTGCTTCCCATAATGGGCATCTGGTTGGCCACTGTGAGAACAGAATGGGCCTATACAGTATATCTTTCAGGATGTAGCAGTAGTAGTAAAGGTAAAGGTAAAGGGACCCCTGACCATTAGGTCCAGTCGTGACCGACTCTGGGGTTGCGCGCTCATCTCGCATTATTGGCCGAGGGAGCCGGCGTATAGCTTCCAGGTCATGTGGCCAGCATGACAAAGCCGCTTCTGGCAAACCAGAGCAGCACATGGAAATGCCGTTTACCTTCCCGCTGTAGCAGTTCCTATTTATCTACTTGCATTTTGACGTGCTTTCGAACTGCTAGGTTGGCAGGAGCTGGGACCAAGCTCACCCCGTTGCAGGGATTCGAACCACCAACCTTCTGATCAGCAAGCCCTAGGCTCAGTGGTTTAACCACAGTGCCACCTGGGTCCCTTAGTAGTAGTAGTAGTAGTAATAATAATAATAATAATAATAATAATAATAATAATAATTTATTATTTATACCCCGCCCATCTGGCTGGGTTTCCCCAGCCACTCTGGGCGGCTTCCAACCGAATATTAAAAACAGTACAGCATCAAACACTAAAAACTTCCCTAAACAGGACCGCCTTCAGTTGTCTTCTAAAAGTAAAATAGTTGCTTATTTGGACAATGAGAATTCACCCTCCTCCCAACTGCTTCAAATGTATGTGGAAAGTGTAAGGAGAAGGAAGGCACGTCCTGGACCCATGTAATGGACGTGCAAAATAACAAAAACATTATGGGAAATTATATATAATGAGCTGAAAAAAATGTTTAAAATAACATTTGTGGAAAAACCAGAAGGCTTTTTACTGGGAATTTTAGGTGCAGGAATACCAAAGGAGCAGAACTGATTATTTATTTATGTACGTGACAACAGCAGCGCAGATACTACTGGCCCAGAGATGACGAGAAGATAAAGTCCGGACCAGAAACAAATGGCTGATGAAGATGATGGACTATGCCAAAATGGCAAAAATGACCGGGAGAATAAGAAACCAGGAAGATAAAAACTTTAATAAGGAATGGGGGAGAAATTATGAGTTGTTTAAGAGAACACTGTAAGCAGCGAAAAACTTTGGCAGGATTTGAGTAACACTTTGTAATGCATTAAAAACTAAGGTAAAAATGGAAGTTTTTTTTTAATGTAGAAATTATATGATGCAGTAGAAAAAGTTTGACAATGGAAACCATGGAGGGGGGAGGGAAGTCTAAGGATTCAGCGAATCCTAAATGTTGATGATTATGACTAATGTTTGAATTCAAATGTATAGTGCAAAACTGAATGATTTTTATTTTTATTTAAAGATAATTCATCCTGCTCCCTGCAAGGGTCCATTCTGTGGGCTTCCATTCACTGCAGACAGTTGCAGGCTACAGACACCAAACCAACAGCTGGAGAAGCTGGCTTTTGCCTCTCAGCAAACAAACAAACAAAACCCCAACAACAACACCATCAGGCCAGCCCAGAAATTGCTCCACTCAGCTCATTGCTGCTTTCCAGCACCCTTCCTGTGTAGCCCAAATGGGGCCTGTCTGGCTGCAGAAGGCGCTCAAGTCAGAAAGAGCAGCATGTGGGGGGGTCTGAGGGTTCAAGGCCCAGATCCTTTGGCAGGTCGTACAGGGGTGTTTGCTAATGGGGCACAACTCGCCAGCATGTTTTGCAACACCAGAAGGAGGTCCTGGGATTTTCTTTCTCTGGTGTTCGGTTCCATAGCAAAATATTTTGGATTATTTGTCACTGGAAGCTGGAAACTCAGATGCCCTCCTATTATTTTCTAAAGTTAATTGCGCCACCCAGTGGCCGCAGTCCTCTCTGCAAGCCGCATGCTAAACTCAACTCTGATTTTTATTTTATTTTTTGAAAAAGAAACCAGTCACACAGATATTGCAAAATGAGGTAGCCCATCAGGATAGGACCTTAGGGCAAATGTTCAGGGCCCTCCCTCAAGAGGATGAGGTGGTGTTTCCCTCAGTGCAGCTGGGCTGGGAAACCACATTTTGAAACAGTCATGACACGAGAATTTGTGGGCATGCAAAGCAGATGAATGTTGGAAAATTCAGGACAGATAAAAGAGAGTTTATTGATATTATTATTATTATTATTATTATTATTATTATTAATGATTCAATTATTTAATTTCTATACCCCTTGATATATTTAAACTACATCGAAGTGGTGTACGGAAAACGGAAGCAGCAACAGAGAGAACTTCAACAAAGCATTACAAAAATACGGTTACATATAAAAATGTTGTTGTTATTGTTTAGTCGTTTAGTCGTGTCCGACTCTTCGTGACCCCATGGACCATAGCACGCCAGGCACTCCTGTCTTCCACTGCCTCCCGCAGTTTGGTCAAACTCATGTTCGTAGCTTCGAGAACACTGTCCAACCATCTCGTCCTCTGTCATCCCCTTCTCCTTGTGCCCTCCATCTTTCCCAACATCAGGGTCTTTTCCAGAGAGTCTTCTCTCCTCATGAGGTGGCCAAAGTATTGGAGCCTCAGCTTCAGGATCTGTCCTTCCAGTGAGCACTCAGGGCTGATTTCCTTCAGAATGGATAGGTTTGATCTTCTTGCAGTCCATGGGACTCTCAAGAGTCTCCTCCAGCACCATAATTCAAAAGCATCAATTCTTCGGCGATCAGCCTTCTTTATGTTTCAGCTCTCACTTCCATACATCACTGCTGGGAAAACCATAGCTTTAACTATACGGACCCTTGTAGGCAAGGTGATGTCTCTGCTTTTTAAGATGCTGTCTAGGTTTGTCATTGCTTTTCTCCCAAGAAGCAGGCCTTTTTAAATTTCGTGACTGCTGTCACCATC